>NC_141903.1:19965227-20268257 GCF_057802395.1 Ceratotherium simum simum | reverse complement strand
TTTGGGGAGAAAAAGGGAAAAAAAGGAGGAGGATTGGCAATAGATGTTAGCTCAGGGCCAGTCTTCCTCAGCAAAAAGAGGAGGATTGGCATGGATGTTAGCTCAGGGCTGATCTTCCACACACACACACACACACACACACACACACACACACACACACAAATAATAAAATAAAATAAAATAAAATAAAATAGCATATATATTCAAAAATCACAATTCTACTCTATAGGAATGGTAGAAATGACCTTGACTTGAAGATATTGAGATAGTATTAAGCAAATGTTTACCAAAAGAAGAGGACTCACACTGTTTTTTTGGCTTCTATTCCAGTGGACTCTTCAGCAAATCTTCCTGACTCTGTTGAATATACTATTCAAGCCTATTTTTTCTCTTCCCTCCAATTAGCCTTGGTGAAAATCAACACAATGATCAGGCCAAGAGTATTAAGGTAGAGTTACTACGTACATAGTGATGCAGGCAAAGGTCACACACTGGCGGGGGATTCTTTCTCTCTTGATTTCCAGGTAATTCTCTTCACTGGAGTCATAAGGCTGCTCTCCAAAGGTCATCGTCTATATCTGCTTCTCTCTCTGTCTCTTCCTCCTGCCTTTCCTCTTTTCTGCTTCCTTCCATGCAGCCAAAGTAGTTGCATGGCCAAGATCTTTGTCTCAGGAGCAAGCTGAGTTCTCTCTCTGCTCTTTCTTCTCCCATGTGGCTGTTAGGTCTGTAGCTACTGCACTGACCACAGCCCAGGCATTGCAAGCAAGCATGTTCTCCTTTGTAGTCTATGGATGTCTGGGCTTATTCATTTTGGAGCTGGCAGATGTGATAGATGGATTGTCTAACTAGGCAAAAACGGCGTTCCGTATGGTCCAGTCCAGTCCACTAGAGTTCTCTGCAATAAGGTTTTGAGCCAAAGTCTCTGCTAATAGTGTTACTTTGATTTCCATCTGCCATTATTCCTTGGACATATATATCCCCTGCGCTCTCACTTGGGAGAATGCCTGTAGTTTGGGGTAGGATTAGGGTATTTTAAGGTCCCTTGGCCATAAAATTATATAATTGCAGGCCACATAAACCTCATTTCTAACACTCTTAAACAATTTAATTCTCCAGTTTGGCTAGACTAAGCTCATGATTGATCTCAGTAGAGAACTTTTATCCTCTTGCCCAATACACTCAATGATGAGTTAGTTATCAGCTAACATATTTTGAGCACTTACTATTTACTAGGCAATAGTATAAGCATTTTACATAAATTATACCATTTAATTCTTAGGAACCCAATTTCAAACAGATGCTATTATTATCTTTACTTAGCATACGAGGACAGTGGGGAGCCGAGAGTTTAAGAAACTTGCTAGTAAACAGAACAGCTCGCGCTGCAACACGCCATTCTTGGACTCCAGAGACTATGCTGTTAACCCTTATGGTATATTGCTTATCCTGTCTCTTAGATTGTAATCGTCTCATTTTTCTTTCAAGTCAGAAGGTGGTGGTCTTCCTAGAGTGGGACATGTAGGCAAAGTAAAGACCCACCCTAGGTAGATCTTGGTGCTGCCCCTTCACTCAAGCTTGTTCTGCCTGGGCCGTGGGAACAGCAGTTTGAAACGCTGGGCCTCAGTATGTATCATCCATCCTCGGAAGTCAAAGTGGAAAACTGACCTTGTGCAGTTGCGGGGCTTGTTTCTCTTACACTGAGTACAAAGCCTTTGGTAGAACCCCAGGGGACATCAGATAGAAAAGCAAGTACATCAGGTTGATTTCGGAAATTGGTGCTGTAAGCTTCTCAGAATCACACATCTAGTGTTTCCTTAATTAGAGAGGTGACCCTCCAATCCATGTGCTTGCTATTCCTTGCTATGCTATTCCTCTTGCTTCCCGGCCAGCCACTCGGGATTTTCAGCTGACAACGAGGCAGTCCTCCTGGGACTGTGCAAGGCACAGAGGGGGAGAGAGCATAATTTGTTGGCCTGTTACACGGGGTTGCTAAAGCACGGGATTGCATTCATCAAAGCCAGCATAGTTCCCCCCAATTTTATATTCAGAATGCGTGTTCCATGGTTCACTTACAAGTGACAGCAGGATGCAGCAGGTACACTGAAGCATTGTCTGGAAATATTTAAGCATTTTAATTTTTTTTTCTTTTACTGCAAGAATAGAATACCCAAAACTCCAAGTAAGAAACCATACGGTCCCAATACCTCAACTCTGCACAGATGTCTATTTGCTGCTTAGGAATGTATGAGTATTTGAGGAAGAAGCACGGAACTTTTCTATCACTGTGGGAATCTGAAACGAGTTTGAACTTTGCATGTATATCTTCTTACCCAATAAAAGAAACAGAAGTGAGAAGAAAGAAAATAATGACAACAACAATTCTTCCTATTATTTCCTGAGTACCATGTCAAGCACTAAATGATGAATGCATTATCTTATTTAATTTTCACAACCATCCTACAAGGTCAGGCTAAAACATCCACATCCTACATATGAGGAACTGAAGATTAGAGTGGCAGAGTAAATTGTCCACAGTCCCACAGGATTTGAACTCTAGTTTCACTCACTCTGGAGCTCCTTCTCTGAGCCATTGATTTGAATTTGATTTTGTTACTCACATGAAGTTAGGAATTCCCACTCCAGATTTGATTAATCAGGATTCTCTCATAATCTCTGCTGCTGGTATGAAATAAAACTGATTAGTCTTAAGGCATGGTCGAAATAGGTCATCTAGGCTGTGTTTACAGGGATAATATAATTACAGCAGTTTTGGGGAGTGTTCAGGGTCCCCCAAAGTAAATATTAGTGAGGAAAGATAAGTTAGGGGCCCCAATTAGCCAGATTGGATCAGTTTCACTGGCTGGATGCGTAACTCTCCAGTTCACTTTCCTTGTCTAAACACAGCTGTGATGGACCAAGGCATGTCTTGGCATGCCAGGATCCAGAGGTAAGATGGAAGTTCTTAAAGAGAATTCTGGAAACTGTGTTTATCATCTTGTCCCTTGCCACTTTGCCTTAGGACCATGTATTTATTTGGCATAAAATTGAAAAAGAAAACACAAGCTCAGCTAAATCATTCCTTTATAACCTGAAGAAAAGACCTTGAGTTATGACCTCAAGTTCTAGGAATAAAAAAGAAAAAAGAGTTCCTCAAAACACTAATTCTTCTGTAATTTGAGCTATTTTGCTGTTATTCTTAAAGAACGAATTGGCATATTATTTCACTTGCTCCTCATATTGGGATAGTGAGTAGCCTAATAAAATGTCAGGTTGCTCTTCAAAAGGGCATTGTCCAACACTGAAAACACACACAATTCCCGGAACGTAGTCCTCATTTGGGTAGTTAGCTAATGACAAAGAGAATGTCTAGAGAAGCAGTGAAGAGAAAGAAAAACAAAGGGAATTCAATTTGAACAGGGGTAAATTTATATACTTCAGTTTCAGGGTTTGAAACAGCGTGAAATCCAACAGCTATTTTTTGAGGACCTGATCAGTGTAAGAGATTAATGCTCCGCACTGAGGATAAAAACATGAGTTTGTTAGTTTTCAGTGTTGGCACTCATGACTTTGCAACCTGAGGTGAATGGAAGCTTATAACTGAGTAGTTTAGCCTAAAGCCTTATTTTTCAAAATTTTTACACAACTGTGTAATTAAAGAGTGTTCTTCCCAAGGCTAATGTTAGCATAGGCAAGGGAAGGAACCAACTAAATATGGAATGGCAGATAGATTTCCTTTCTTCTGATAATACTGATTGGTAGAATCAGCTTTGAGAAGATGACTGAGGCCAAATCTGGGTTTGATTATTGATGTCTGTTATAGGCACGGGAGGGGAGAATGGTGGCAGGATATGGTATCAGTGATGTAAATTGTATGGTTTGAGCTGTAACGAAGGCCACGTCTGTTGCTTCTTCACCATTTTACTCTGGTACCTGAAACTGTTGCCTCTTATTTGCTGCTTGGCCTACATTTATTATTAAAAAAGAAATAAAAGCTAACATGTATTGAGTTCTTAGTACATGCCAGGTGGTACCTGCATTTTGAACATATTATCTTATTTATTCCTGTTTTACAGATGAGGACAGTGAAACTCATTCTCTAGAAATTCAACCAAAGTCCCTTGGGCTCCATAATCTCTGCCTCTAACCATTGCATTTTTGTGGCACTCTCTTCTTTGGCTTCTGGTGAGGCCTTTCATGCCCTTTTTCATTATTTTGGGAGAACATCTCTCCTGAGAAACCAGGGGAATATTAAACAAGAGCATGGAGAACAGAAAATGCAAAACACAGACCCAGAACAACTTTGACTATAATATGGTGCTAGTCACAGTTTCTCAAGTCAGGTAAGCTACTGGTTCTTCAAAAGGCATCGGCCTATTTAGTGAAGGGCCTTCTTAGGGATCCAACATATTTCCTAAGATGAAGAGTTTGTAAATTTTGCTTTTATTAGGCAGTAACTTAAAATTGCAGGGGACACAGAATGGGGCTATGTTGATGACAAGGGATGCTTAGATGGGTCCAGGGCATGAGATGCTGCAATGAAGACAAGTCAGAGTGGTCGTTGCAGAGGGGAAGAATATTCATTCATTTCTTTATTCAATTGCTCATTTATCCAACAAAGACTTATTGAGTACCTACTTTCCTCTAGGCATAGTTCCAAATGCTGGCGATGGGCTCCTGTTCACATGGAGGTTTCAAAGCGAGGAGACTAGCTCTGAAAGTAAATGATATACTTAGAGAGTTTGCCTAAGGTGGCACTGATTTCCACCCTTTCCACTTGGATTGTCTGCTTCCTTCTGGTTCGATATCGCTATTACAACACTCACATCACCATTCTAATTCTAAACAACATAGATGAGACGTGGAAGTACATATACATCATATTAAGTAAAGAAAGGTCAAACGTGATATTTTATCTGCAGTATGATCATTGCCATGTAAAATTTATATGAGTGTAATAGGATGACCTAACTGAAAATGTGTCTGAAGATTTTGAAACATTTACGAGTAGAAGCTGAAAAAAAAATCCTGTCATTTAAGAGCTGTGGAGATTTTCCATCTCATAAGGAAGTCAGCTTTCTGAACTTCTCTGGGTCAGACTGCTTCTTTGTTCTAGGAAAATCACCAGATTGTCTCTGTGTTGCCCAAATGTAAAGCAGGATGCCACCTGTTATTTGGGAGGCTTGTGAAATAGTAGAGATACTTTGACTGAGAAACCAAATGCTCTGTGTGGTCAGGTACGTTTGCTGCCTATGTGTGAGCCAGAGCTCCCCATGTTTCTTTTGTCTGTGTGGGTTGAGACTGCACTGTGCCCTAACTATATTTACCTGTGTCTGGGGTGGCCTGGGGATTATATTTCAGCTGCTGCCTCCCAGGGAAATGATTTCTAGAAGGATAAGCAGACAGGGTCTTCATTTCATCCTGCGAGGATCAGGCTGGGCTGGGGGTGGGGGGCAGGACTGGACTTTTGATGATCTATTTGAGATCTGGCAATCCAGATTTCGAGAAGTGTTCCAATTCTGGATTGTTGTTTTCTTATATTAACTTCATGCTGGGACCAAAGAATAGGGCCACCATTCTTGTGGGTGAGGGTAGGTTTGCTTTGGGAGTGAATGGTATTGCTTCTGTTGATCACCCTGACAAAGAGTGGATCCATTCAGAATAGAGATTATGGTCTGGGATGAGGAGACACTTTTCTCTTCGGGAGACATGGCTATGGGACCTGGACTATAAGGAAGGGAGATAGGTTTGGCTACACTTTAAGTTGAGGCCAGGCCAGGAGACATCTGCATAAGGGACCTTCAGAGGAAGCATCTAGTCCTCATTTTAGGTCTAGAGGCAAGTTTTCTCTGTTGTAGTTTCCTTCTGTTCTTCTTGAACTTTAAATAAAGTCTTATTAGAAGTTGGAGACTGGTCTCAATACTGCTGTGGAGAATCAAGGAAAAGGCCTCTTCCACTTTGGGGGTTCAAGACTAAAGAGGAGGCTCCTATCTGTTCTCCCTCTGAGGCCAATGTGATGGAGCCCAGACCTAGGTACCTCCATTTGCAGGAGAGGCAGGCTGCAGTGAAAGTCGTGTAACTGCCACCTGCCCTGCCCAATCCACCCCCCACCCCAGAAGGGGAGGGAACCTTGAAAGGAGGGCCCCCTAAGATCTAGCAGTCAAGCTGGTAAGGCTTGAAGACCTGGGCAGGCAAACACGTTTGTAAACAACAAAAAAGAAAGGGATGGTAAATGAGGAAAAAGAAAAGAAAAAGAAAGAGGGAATTCTAGAGAAGTATTTTCATCATTTAAGTTCTATAATTATAGTATTGTTTTTGCAATAAATCAAGAATGCATAGTGACGCTATTATTGTGACTCAACCATCTACGGTTGTAGTCCCTGTACGACAAGAGGGTTAACGTCTGACATTAACTCGGGCAACTAATGTCCAAAGTTAAAAACTGGAGGGTGTCATCTGCAATGATCTCTTTCACATAAACCTACTAATTGAATTTTTTTAATGTCCTGGGTGGGAGTTTCTTGTGTTTGAATTTATATTGAGTCCCTTTGTGTGGTTTTGCAGGTCTCAGAGGGGAGCATGTTGGGTGGTGAGTACAGCCAGACTTAAGAGCTAAAATTACCTAATTCTTACTATGGCTTGTAAAATAATTTTAATCTTATTTATTTTTTAGAATACGAAAGATGTGTTCATGGTTCTAAATTAAAAGGTACCAAAGGCAAACAGTGAAAACTCTCCTTTCCGTTGCTTCTTACCTTTCAGTTCTCCTTTTCAGAGACAATTATTTACCCGTTTCTTGTGTATTTTTTTTCCAGAGGTAGCTTATGCCTACATGAGCAAATCCCTATATCAATGATCTTCTACACATTTAAATGCTCACGTGGAGCCTGGCACACTGCTGAGCATTTTACATGCTTTTGGTCATTCAACTCTCACAATGTACTTATGGATAAAGACTCAGGTATTATTGATATCCCCACTCTGTAGAGGAGGAAACTGAGGCTCAGAGCAGTGGTGTGCTGGCCTGTCTTGTACCAACTTGGGAGAGCCAGTTGTTAAATTGTTAGGTATTTTGTGATCTGGTTGACCACAGGTTGGTAGCTTGAAATTGGCCGCAGTGGGAGCATTTGCGCCTGTGGAAATTGGCAAACACTACAAATCACATTCCCTCTATCTACCCAGAGCTGGTTAAGTGTTTACCAGCACACCATTTCTCAGAGAGGTTGAGTGACTTATTCAAGATCACAAATTAAAGATGGCTGAGGCAGGATTTGACCTCAGGCCTCTCCAACTCCAGACCCTGTGCTCTGAGCCAGGATCATACTGAGAAGTAGGAGAAAAGTGAACTTGAGCTTCCAGTGCTTGTTCTGGTGACTTCTCAGCCCTTCTACCATCCAGATCCATGCTGGGTTATTCCAATCTCTTGCTCTCTCTCTCTCTCTTTTTTTATCCTCTTTCATTTTCATGGTTAGTGCCTTAATAGTTTGTTTTCTTTTCATCATAAACTAACACATGCTTTTTGCAGACAAGTGTAAAATGGAGAAATAGATGAAGAAGAAAATAGCCATCACTTTGAGATAACCGGCGCTAACATTTTGTCACCTTCAACTGACTTTGACCTTTTTGTTTCTGATTGCTTGAACTTGATTTGGTGCCTCTCTTTTCCTTTTGGATGTTTTCCTCTCTGATTTGTTACTTGATGTTTCTAAGTACTGTTCACTCCGTCTGTTCACGTAGAATTCCTAGCTGTGACGTGGGCTGCAATTAACCACATTTTAAAGTACTCATGTGTAGCATCAGCATATATGGTGAAAAAATGATGTAGTCAGCTTATCCTTGAAACAGGCGCGTTGCGGCAAGAGGCTCATGATGTAAGAGGCACGGGGAAACCAAAAACAGGGGAGGAAACCGTGGATTCAAGTTGCCTGACTCACAATCTCTGTGATGCATGTGTCTTTTGAGTGGAATGGAGAACAAAAATCACAAAATCACACACACTATTTAAAATGTTATTTTTCTCCCTTTCATTGTCTTTTTCCACCAAGCTCATACACAGTAGTTTAATTTACATAATTTGAATGTGCAAATGACATACTTTCTTGGTAAAACAGAGCAGCGGAAGAGCTAAAACACAGCCTTCTAAAACATCGAAAATCAGTTGCTTAACATAAGTGCATTGTTAACTTTAGCTGTAGCAGTTAGACTATTCTATTTTACCTCTAGAATATATCTGTAAGACAATATCTGGTTATGTGTGTGTATGTGTGCGTGCGTGTGTGTCTCACTATATATATAAAACTAGAGTAACTAATTCTGCGTCAGATAAATGGATTAGGGCATGTTGAAGAGGAGCCATTTTCTTCATGATGTTTCAATAACGAGTAAATGGCATAGAGAAATACAGGCTGTCCCGAGAGGCAGAGTCTGTCCTTGGCTCTGGGCTACGCGAGCCCAGTAGGTTCTGAGCACCAGTGATACAAATTGTGCCAATCTGTTAGAGCAGACCCAGCTTCCCAGTGGTTTTGTGACTGTCACCTGCCTCTGCATCTCTTATAATGAAATGGTTCTTGGACAGCTGGTTATCAGCAAAGAGCTATGTAGGAAGTGCCCTGCCCAATTAATCAGATGTCATTCTGACCAGATTTCTTTAGCACATGGCTTCATGGTAAACAGCAGAGTATTAATACATGAAAATCATAAAGAAACAAAGGAGAAAGCCATCATTTTTATGTATACTTGTCTTAAGACATATTTTTCCATTTCTGAAACTTGAAAAATAACCATCTGGAAAGAATCATATTATAGACAAGGCATGTCATGACATTTACAGCAAATATTTTTGCTGTGAGGATCAGTATTCTCTCATTGCCCCATCAACTGCCATATAGTCAGATACCCATAAAGTATTCAGTAAATAGAGGGGTCCTGCAATAAATCAATAGTGCAGGAATAATATGTTTTAAGTGTTCACATTTTCCTTTGTTTATCCTTCTTTTTAAACATACATTTTTGCATCACAAACCTCCTTTAAGGTTTGTCTTTGTTTCTTTTCCTCTCAGCCACTCAGTCTCAGGCAAATGACATTAAACTGTACCACCGCGGAGAGATCTCTGGCATAAATAAATGTTTCAGGAGGTCAAGAGGTCAAGAGCATAAATGAGGCAAAGATTTCAAAGAAATCACCGACCAAATGATTTATAAATCATGGAAAACACTGCTCCAGCCATAAAAGAGAAATTAAATTTATACATCATGAGCTTCAGGATGCTTTGGGTTCTGGTGGGTAACTGGGTTAGAAATGGAAGAGCTTATGTCATCCTGTTGTTGGTTTGGAGTCTTGTTATAGTGGCATTTACCCCAGGACTCTAAATCAGGAGGACTGAGATTAAACTCCCCCTCCCTTCTCCTGTGTCTCTAGAAACATTTGCTTTTACCTCTGACCTGGAATTCCCACCACGCCAGGCTCGACTCTGGAGTGGGGTAGGAATCAATTCACTGTTGGCCGGAAATAATAATACTGGTGAGTCAAGACAAGTCTCCCATCTGTTGGCGAAAGGCTGAGAGTCCTACCTTTGTCTATAGGAAAGCAACAAAGAATTATAGCATCCGCCCTGGCTGGCCAAGGAAGCTGTGAAATGGGGGACTTCTGGAACATAACAGCGGAACCATCTATAGGAGAGAGTAAAACGAGCCAGTCTCTGTAAAAAGGACAATAATAGTTTATGCTATACTGATCTGTAAAGGGAATCTGTCCAGAACTTTTACAGCTTAAAAATAATCCTTTCTCCTTTTTGTCATATTTTCTTCAAAGACACAATGTTCAGCCATTTCTCTCTTCTACACACCCCCTTCTCATTTCCTTTTCTTCTGAATTTGGAAAAATTATCAGATTGGAAACTCTGAAGCTTGGAAGTGTCTGTTTATTTTAGCTCTGTATGAATCCATGAAATATACACAATGATCTATACATAAAACTGAAGTAATTTCATGGGGAACTTGCTGAAAACACATTCATTTAGGAACGTCACTTCCGCATTAAACAGATGTGAAGTAGCAAATGACACCACGAACAGCCATCAAAGTTTGGAATTGATTGCTGCTCTTTATGACCTAACTGATGGCGACTTAAACTTGCGGCTAGTTTTCAAGTTTTCCTGGAAACAAATTTTGCTAATCCCACACAATGGAAACAATATGCTGATTCCTAGCTTGAAATACAGATTTGTAGTGATGACAGTGAAAAACAATATACTGTGTCAAGATTCCTTTGCTTTCACAATCCAAGGTAGGATTTCAGTGGAGCTCCAAGTTTCTTTCCTTCCTTTCCTTACTTTCTCTCTCTCTTTCTTTCTCTTTGTCTCTTTCTTTTCCTTTCCTTTTTTTCCTTCTCAACCTTCTCTCTTTAGCTATCATATGTTTGTAAGAATGAAATCTGTTTTGAGGGTTAGTAAATTTTTGGTTGTGTGTGTTTCGCTTTTTAAATGTCTTGAGACACTTTTTACTCAAGTATTTGGGAGAAGGGAATGTAAAGCACATTTTTTCCCTAATCTCCTTTTTCTAATATTTCTAAACCTAGGTATGTGTTAAAGGAAATTTAATCGACAGCTTGCTAATGCATTTATACTTAAGTCATCAAAATTGGATTTTGGGTCACCTTGCTTAGTAAGTTTCTCCAATCCCCTTTTTCTTTATAATTGGGAAGTTGGGCTTCATAGGTGGGGCCACAAATTCATGTTGTGTTTGGAATTTAGGCTCCTAAGAATTGGTTGGTACCATTTTCTTTATCTACTTTAAAAGGATACTTTATCTTCCCTATCTTGGAACCACTCTAAATACCCCAATGGGCCATCTATCCTTAGAATCATTTCCTTCCCCAGAGAGATTTAGTATAGAAAGTCAAATAGGTTAAAAAAAATAATCTCACATAAGCTGTATCTGCTTTTCTCTGCCTTAACTTTTTTCACTTTAAAGAGAAACAAATCTGAAAATAAAATTGACATTTTGCAAAGATCTGAACATGATACTGCAAACTTTTTCAATGGTTTTTCCCAACATTCTCATAACAATTGGCTTGAATTATCTCTTCATTATTCAATAAAGGACAAAAAAGGAGGATATTAATTCACATCTTAGCAAAAATATGTAAATTATATGTTTGGAGAGAACCTGTTAATCTTAGGACTAGGCTAATAATTAGTTTATTTGCATTTTTCAGTGAATTTTTTGGAATGTTGAAGGTTTTCTGTTGAGCTGAGGTTGGTTGCCCTTTTAATCTCTTCTTACACTATGGCTTCGGTATTCTCAGGCACAGCTGCGTGTCTTAGAGTTGGGCTTTCACAGAATTGGGTCTGTTGTGCCACACAAAAGGAGAGATTATCTCTGCTGCTACTAAAAGAAATTGCTGACTTTGTTGCATCCTAAAATTTTATTTGTTTTCATGAAAGTGAGCAACTTGTATTGCCATATTTGCCTTTTCTAGCCCATTGGCTTTTGATCACATCTCATGGCATTTTTAGCCTGTAATGTTTTGTTTGCACTGATAAAATTGTAATCTTGAATATGCACATGGAGAGGGGGCTGAGGTATCCTGTAAACAGACTGTGTGATGGAGTCTATCTATTATTACATGGCTGCTATAAAATATATAACACACACTGGGTGGCGGGTAGGGTGACAGTATGGTGGGTGTCTGGGTGCAGAGTAAGTAACACAGCAATTCAGTAACACTAGTCTGATTAGGCAAGGAAACCCCACCCCCCCAAACAAAAAAACTAATCTCTTTTACTGATTTTTAGCATGGAATTTCTTTAATAATATGCTTTGATTTAAGAGATATCTGATATAATTTCTCAGAGCCTGTTTTAAAGAATAGAGAAGAATCTTTTATATTTAGTTCATCATGTGCAAAAGACTGTGATGTAAGAGTTTTTGACATTTTATTTTTTATTTTGTTGTCTAAATATCTGCCCCCTCAATTTCGCTTCGTTTGCTGACAATCTTATTTAATTTGTAGTAAAAGTGATTAGAAGCATAGTCTCTACAGTTAAAAGTTCAAGTTAAGAGTTTAGCTACAAACTAACTGGATCTTATGCAAGCGGCTTGACCTGTCTTTGCCTTCATTGTTCTCTTCTCTGTAAAATGGCAAAGACAGGATTACCCACCATGTGCAGTGACTGTGAGATTTAAGTACATGGAAAGCAGAAGAGTTCTTGGCATAGGGTTAACACTTATTAAATGTTAGCTGCTGCTGCTATTATTACTGTTGTTGTTTAGCACACACCTTTTGCATGGATAGTTTAAGGGAAACTGGGCCAGCCCATGCTCACATGATTCTAACCCGGTTATCTGTGAATTACTAAAATTACTAAAATACTCCTGAATTAAGTCTCTGAGACCCCCAAAGGCAAATCGTAAAGTCAGGCCCTTGGTTATGTATTGGGTTAACCGGTGTAAGCACGATTATTTTGTGGCAAAGAAAAGTGGAGATGTGGAGTGAAAATCTGATACTGAGGGAAAAACACTGGATTATGAGTTGGAAGATGTGCCACCAAAAAAACATGTGACCTTGGCAAATTGCATGTCCTCCTTGAATCTCATGAGCCAAATGAGAATGGGAGTGATGAGACCCACTCTGTGTGTTTCCCAGGGTTATTATAGGATCTGATTAGAAGAAGCATGGGCACAGGAAAGCACTCTGAAAAGATGAATGTGCTATTCAGGCAGGAGGTGATGCAAGTTGAATGACAGAGCAGGTTCCTGCCCATCAATCCTGCACTTCTGCCTGTTACTACTCCAGTCTGGGATGCTGGAGGATGGCCCAATTGCAAATTCCAGGGCACGCACATGGTCTGTTGATTGTACTGGTGCCTGCTGTGTGAAAGAAGCTAGGTGCATTTTTATGTGTCAATTCCAGACAGACAGATAGTTTTGCTTTGGAAATAAAGAGGCTTTCTTGGGTGAAATGGGACAAATGGATGGATAGATCCCAAATACTCCAAAACAGCATCAAAATGTTTGAAGCATTGTGCCCTTTGATGTCTGAATGATACCTAGTAATTTTGTGACAGTCTATTCCTTAGTCAGAGGCACAGAGTTCAGCAGCCACCCCCTAGAGTCCTGGCAAAGGCAGTTTCTGAAAATGCCAGAATAGAGAGGAGTTAATGTACAATGCGGAAGAGCAAAGGCCCGGGGAGCCCAGATCCAAGCCAGGAGACGGTTTTCAACAACGTGAGCGAGAGAGAGCGTGCAAGACGCAGACAAACAAGGAGGACCAGAAATCGTGCTTCTCCAGATGCAAAAATAAGAGGAAGGGGCCCAGTTAGGGCCCTAATCCATCACTCAGACTGGTGCAGGCAGGAAAGTCACGAGCCTGGCACCAGCCTCCTCACTCCAGGGCTGCCTCCCCGCCTTGGGCGGCAGAAGGGCTGCAGGCTGAACCGTGACGTCCTGGGCCTGTGCTCCTCAACAGATGGCACTGTAAATCTGAAATATTCCACAGGAGAAAGACAAATGGGAATCAGCCGAGAAGGCTCAGAGCCTGGCATACGGAGTGGAATAAATAGAGGCCCAGCATCCTTATGGAGCCATTCCTTCCTCCTGCTCTTAAATATCACACTTCTGAAGTCATCTCCCACTGGAACTCCCAGCAGCTGAATGGGTTCATAAACACAATTCTCTCTGGGCAAAGGGAAACGGAGAACCAAGACAGTTACCTCTATAACTCCGGCCCACAGTTAGGTGTGGGGATGTTTTCCTTGAACTTTGAATGATTTCACCCCCACCCAGCTCCTGCTGGTAACTTTCCACCCTGACCTGTCCCCCCCATCATTGAGATACAAACAAGCCCTTCCCTACTCTTCCCTTCTAATTTTCTCAAACATTTATTTCCTGCATTCTATAAACAAACCACTATCATTCATTCGTTCACTAGTCATTTATTCCTCCTTAATTGAGCACCTGCTTTGTGCCATGCACTGTGCTAGGGACACATGACAGTGACTTGCCCTCAAGAAGTTCAAGTTCGATGTCATGGGTAGATATTAAATAGGCTTGCAAAACCAAATAAAATAGTTCCAGGGCTCGCTCTGCAGAGAAAGAGAGAAGCTCTGTATGTACTGATAAGATTTGGAGTCCAGTATTATCCTATCAGTAGTTTTGAGGCCATTTATGGCAACTTTCAACTGAGATGTTTCAGAATCTCTGGTTAGGGACTCATATATAGTTTTAAAAAAGTATGAAAATGTTTTTACAGTACACATACCGAAAATAAAGTTCATCTCCTAACCTTTCTTGCCTTCCTTTTTGAATGCCAACTGCTTTCTTTCCTCTGGATCTTCATGTGCACTGTTCCAATTTCACTGAATGCTCTGCCCCTGCTCTTTGTATGGGTGCCTCATTGCAACCTTTCAGGTCTCAGCAGAAATTACATCTCTTCAGGAGGGAGGATGGCGTAGTGGTTGAGTGTACACTCTGGAGCAGGTCTGCCAGGATCAAACTTTGAATCTGCTAATTGCTAGCTATGTGATCTTGGGCCAATTCCTTAACTTCTCTGTTAATCAGTTTCCTCATTTAAAAAATGTGCGTTGGTGGGGCTGGCCTGGTGGAGCAAATGGTTAGGTGCACGTGCTCCCCTGCAGCGGCCTGGGGTTCGCTGGTTTGGATCCCTGGCGCTCACCGACGCACTGCTTATCAGGCCATGCTGTGGCGGCGTCCCATATAAAGTGGAGGAAGATGGACATGGATGTTAGCTCAGAGCCAGTCTTCCTCTGCAAAAAGAGGAGGATGTTAGGTGAGGGCAGATCTTCCTCACAAAAAAAAAAAAAAAATGTGGGTTGTTACGATATGTATCCCATAGGATTGTTAGGAGGTTTAAATTAGAAAATATATATATTTAGAGCAGTGCTCAATAGATATTAGTTTTCATTGTTCTCTAACCATCATATCTAAGTTGGTTCACTCCTGTCATTCTCTGTTATGCTCTGTTTTGGTTTCCATTATAGCATTTACTACACTGATGTATGGCAATTCTATATTTATTTACTTGTTCATTACTTGTCTCTCCCACTAGAGTGTAAGCTCCACAAGGCTCTTCTCTTTACCAAAGTATTGCCAGCACCTAGTATGGTACCTGGATATAGCATAGGCTCAATAAATATTTGTCAAACAAGTGAATGAATGAATGAACAAATAAATGAAAGCTAAACCAAAATATCCTTGGGTAGTGAGACTATATAGAAGATAAGATGAGAAAGCTTTGTAGTGGGTATGAATTAAAAAGAAAAAACAGCTTGGGGATTGATCTTTGAAATATGGGGCTTGGAAATCATTCTATCTTGGTTTCCTAACAATGGAGAGTTCTGGGTGCCAGACAAAATTCCACAAATTTTGCCACATTGTAGTGGGCTTCTGGAGACATTCCGTTGAGGTAGTTGTGAAGTATAGCATGTCCCCAAAGGGAAAAAGACAGCTGTATCTTTTTCAGATACAGGTGGGAAGGTTGCATTGAATCTTCTTAATGAAAATCAATAGCGTAGAAGTTAAATTAAGTTGATGCAACTAACTATTCAATCCAACTTGCTTGTTAGCAAAAGCACCCAATCCACCACTGGGATCCCTGTTGCTAAGTTGCCTCAAGAAACAAATTGACTAATGGATTTTCTTTTTCCTAAAGGCCTTTCAAGTAAGCAGGTCAAGTAGCTACGATTTCATTAGGGCCGTTCTAGTCGATGATAGCTGTGCAATTTGGTTCCAAACACCCAATTTATAGATTAGCCTAAACCCCATGGAATTGATGGTATTTAGGGGATTTTGGAAGCCTGTGAATTGTTGTTAACTATCCTTAAGAAATTTTGGGTCACAAAGGGGAGCAGGAATTCTGCTGAGAAGCAAACACTTGCCCATTTCATTCAGTGAAATGAAGCACTGGGGCCAACATGCTTTCCTTTTCCCCCTATGCTCTCAAAACCTCAATATATATTAACATTGTTTGTAAACATCAGGAATTTTTTTATAAGAACTTCTTAAATGGAGAATTGGGAACCAGGAAAATATAGTCATACACTGATAAGAGATTTGGAAATAGCAAAGGAGATGATGGCAAAACCCAAAGGCTGAAATTTGATATGAAATGTTTATTTTTAATAATTGAAACTTCTCTTTTTAAACTTAGTCAAGTTTTCAACTATCTGCTTCATTTTGGTATCAACAGGAGTTTGAGGTGTTATAACATTAGGACAGTAAAACTAAAGATATATATATCCATATATATATATATATATGTATCTATCTATCTATCTATCTTTATCTCTATATTTATGTCTATATGTAAACCTATATCTATATATCTGTATCATCTATCTATATATGTAATTGTGGTTCATATTGTGAAGCAGTATAATAGGTGTATATAAAATGCACTTATTTTATATACAGTAGCAAAGGAATTGAAACTGGGAAGACAGCTAGAAGACCAGTGATGGAAAACGAGGACCAGGGAAGTAAGGGTGGCTGGAGAAACCCAAGGTTCCACAACAAAAGATACTCAAAGTAGGCGATAGCTGGAGGATCCAGATGAACTTATTTACGTAAGATAAATGAGTATCAGAAACAGTTTACAGTTTTCCTCTGAATTTCCAGGTATAGTTGAAAGTCAATAAATGGTAATTACCAAGGTAGCTTTGTTTAAGGGATAGATAGTGTCAAATGCATTTTTTTTAAGTGGTGTTTTGGTTTCCATTATAGCACTTACTACACTTATGGATGGCAGTTATGTAAGGCAATGCTGTATTTGTTTACTTGTTAATTACCTGTCTACCTCACTAGAATGTAAGCTCCACAAGGCTCTTTTCTTTACCAAAGTATCCCCAGCACCTAGTATAGTACCTGAATATAGCAGATGCTCAATAAATATTTGTCAAAAGTGAACAGACCTTAGAAATTGCATTTTTAAAATTTTAATTAACTTTTAGAATTTTTAATAGTTTTAGATTTATAGAGAAGTTGCAAGAATTATAGAGACTTCCGGTATACTCCACACTCGGTTTTCCCTATTGTTAACATTACTATAGTACATTTGTCACAACTAATTAACCAGTATTAACACAAAATCCCCTCATTTTGCAGACGAGGAAACTGAGTCCCAGAGGGTTAAGTGATTTGCTCCTGGCCATGGCGAGGGGAGAACCAAGACCCAATTTCCATAACTGTCAGCCAAGGGCTCTTTCTAGCAAATTGTGCTTCTCTATCTTCTGATTTCATACTTTTCTCTTTTATTGCTAATGGATCCTTAGAAACAAATCTGGTTCAGAAACTCAAGGTGTAAAGTAGATAAAAGCATGTATGAAGTGTACCCTTCCCCCCTTGCACTCTGTCCAGTGGGAGCACCTGAGACATCTTTGAGTAACTCTTTGGGCTCAAAGGAGGATAGTTTGGCAACAGCTCAGCAGTTTGATGGTGGAACTTCTTGCAAGTTCACCATCTGGTACCATCTGCCCTGTGAGGATTTAGGTGGGGCTGTAACTGACTGAATCAAGAGTCAGCATGAGAAGGGGGGCAGATCAGGTACACAGGTCACTGGTGGGATGCACTATTTGATAAGAAGCATTTTCTTAACCCTTTGAGATTAAACTGATTAAAGAAAGTGAGAGTCAAATAAGCATATTTGAGCTCATACAAATTTCCTAATTGCATCTATAGTATTGTGTGTTCTAGGAATAAAGGGAAGGTTGGCTGAAAGTACATTACGGTCCTCAGTAATGTGTCCACTTTCTCTGCTTTCTCCATTCCTAGGAAAAATGACTTCTTCCTCTTCTTTAATTTTTTCTTTTACCAGTATGGGCTAGAGGAAAAAGGAATGAATAGGAGACAAAGAGAGAATGAAAAAGAGTCAGGATGACATAAGGGCCTGAAGTTGCATCTCAGAATCAGAAAAATCTGTGTTTAATGCCCAGCGTTGCCATATACCAACTGTGTGATCTTGAGGGAGTTACTCAATCTATGACTCAGTTTCCTCATCTGTAAAACAAGAATGATAATGGTGACAGGTGCTCCAATATGTTCCCGTGGGAATTAAATGAGGCAATGCATTTAAATGGTTTTGCCCCAGGCCTGGGACATTGTTAGGACTTGATAAACATTAGTCATTTTTTTTCACTAGTACTACAACTGTCTATATTATTATCAAGAAGGGAATAAATGCGTGAGAATGAAGAAGCAACTTTTCAGAGGGCAAACCTATCAATCTCTTGCTTTTAATAACCTTCCTTAGAATGCTCACCTTTTCCAAAGTACTTGCTTTTTTTGATGATTATTTATTTAATAATAATAATATAACAATAATAATAATGCATTCTTTCTTTCATACAGTGTGATTAAGTTGCCAAAGTTGGATTGACTAATTTTATTTTATAGTTTTTTTTAACAGTCTCATGCTCTACCAACTGAGCTATCTGGGCTATAGAATTTTTTTAACAACAGAAATATTTGACTTTTAGCAATTTTCTTGACTCAGTCATTTGTTCAACAAGTATTTATTGAGTGCCTACCATGTGCCAGCACTGTTCTAGGTACTTGGGACACACAAAACAAAGATCCATGACATAAGGCCTAGCTAAACCTAAGATAAAGGTAAATTATATTGTATGTTAGAAGGTGTTAAGTGCTATGGAAAAAGAAAAAGAGCAGGGCAGGGTAAGCAGAGTTGAGAGTACAGAGGCTGGGTTTGATTTTGGTTTTAATCACCAGATGTGACCCTCCTAAGAACTCTTTGAGCTCCTGTAGGGCTGACCTTAGTGTCTGGGGAAAGATAACCAGATACTGAAAGAGCTGATCATTCAACCACTCTTTCCTGATTCTCTGTTCTGTTGCCTTCCAGTGGGTCAGCTTTACCTCTCCTAACAGCCTCTCTCACATGCATAGCTTAATTCCTGCCTGCTACCAATACCAGCAGATCCATTTTTGTTGTTGTTGACAGTTCAGAACCAGGCCCATGCAATTACTCCCACCTATAACCCAGCCAGAGGCAGATAAAAAGTGACATTCCAGAGCATGAGCAATTCCTCTTCTCCCTGTGGTTTTCTAGGACTATGGGCAAACAAGGGGACTCCTACTGGATGTTAGGTGGAGGCCCGTGGGTTTCTAGCCCCTCTTGTAGGAATTCCAGCTTTCATTCCCAGGTGAGCTGCCAGAACACTCAAGTGCAAGGTAGCATTATCATTAATCTCCCAACCAGGGCTCCTATTAATGTGTCACTGAAACAACCTATTTTCTTATACGAGTTCCCACCCCTTTGATAGACTGGACATGTGTCAAAAAAATCAGAGGCCATCCATATCTTATCTTACATTAGGAAGAGTCATGTAGAAATGTCCCTTCATTACCAGGGCAGTCATGTCAAAAAGAATCGACTTATTGTCAACGTTTCTAACCTAACAATGTTAATGGAGCCTTTAGACATCCTTTCTCCTCATTTGTTTCTTGGATGCCTATCAAGGAGACAGTTGCAGGAGAGTCTCCAAGCTCTGGGGAGCCCTGTGTATGTGTATTAAATGACAGCTCTCTAGGCTGCTTATTATAAAGGGATTCAGGGGTAGGTGGCAGGATTGAGATGGTGGGGAGAAAGCGTGCTTTTGGCAAGGTGCCAGGGTGGTGAGAGACTCTGAGCAAGACTTCAGGCTCCAGAGCTAGCTATTGTTTCTCCCCTCTCCTGCATTTCTTTCCAGAATTTTCCAGCACTGCATAATAAATATATTTATCCAGTGAAGGTAGCCTTTAAGACACTTCCCAGCAATGTTAACCTCTCTCCCTTAATTCGTACATGTAATTCATTTTTTTTTTTTCTGAGTCAGAGGAAGAAATCATTGGCTTGAGAATTTTCTAGGGCTTTCAGAAAGTACCTAGTGCTGGGTAGGAGGATTTTCTGGGCAGGGTCGATCTTGGAGGAACCAGCTCCCTGCCAACATGCCGTTGGCCATCCAGTGCTGATCAATAGTAACAAGATGACAGGTTGATATCAGTGAATAAAGCAATAAGCCATTTCCCCTGTAGAAGTTACACAAATGCCTTGTCCTAACAGCATGAAACTATTGGAATTTTTCTAGGAAATGCCCATGGGCTCTTACAGTAAATCTCTCTCACGTATGGATAATTCATCCTTGTTTCTTTCTTCTTTTTTTTTTTTTTTTGTGAGGAAGATCAGCCCTGAGCTAACATCTGCCAATCCTCCTCTTTTTGCTGAGGAAGACTGGCCCTGGGCTAACATCCATGACCATCTTCCTCCACTTTATATGGGACGCCGCCACAGCATGGCTTGCCAGGAGGTGCAGTGCACGCCCGGGATCCGAACCGGCGAACCCCGGGCTGCTGCAGCAGAGCGCGCGCACTTAACCGCTTGCACCACCAGGCCGGCCCCCATCCTTCTTTCTTTTAAAACACAATGAATGTGCTCTTTAGGTCTGTAGTCGTAATCAACCCCGCTCATAGGCAGTTGAACTCTGTCCAGTCAGCATGATTCAGAAAAACATAACCATCAATTATGTGCAACATACTTTCATAGCCTTCAGGGGGTATTTGCCATTTGGGGGAATGTTCAGCACACAAACACCCCTCCTATGTGGGGGATCCCTCCTGTGTAACTCTTGGAGGGAGGTAGTGCCCCACCTCCCACGCTGAAAGCTAATAGGATCTAGATTCTCCTCTCATCAACCCCTGGCCACAAGAGAGTGGACCGATGATCTAGGCTCAGCCAACTGGATGTTCCTGCCTGGGACTTTGAGTTGTGAGCCAGGGATGTAAATTTAGCGGGAATTATTTGTGGTTGTAGCACCTTGTGGCATTGGCTGCAGCTTTCCATGGTGATGGCACTGGTATCTGGCAGCGACCTTGTTCTTCCTGGGTGCTCCTTTTGCAAGGAGCTGTGAATCCTTTGGATATAGCCTGTTTTCCTGGTTTTCGATGTGGGGGCTGATACTTTGAGTCACCTGACAACCTTCTAAAAGTACCTTTCTGTTTAAGTTAGGCAGAGTTGGTTTCTGACCATTAGAGATGCTTTATCTTACTTAAGTCCTATTTCAGCACTGACAGTGTGGGATGCCAGATGCCACTTTCTACATTTTATAAAGGAGAAAGCTGAGGCTCAGCGAGGTGAGTGACTTGCCCATGTTTTCACTAGTGAATGGCAGAGTTGAGACTTGAAGTGAGCCTGTGAGACCCATGGAGACAGAGCCAATATCTTATTTAATGTAATATGTCCAAGACCTGGCCAAGGACCAGACTCTCAAGAATATTCAGACTCTACATTCAGCCTACATCCAGGATATATTATTATCATATCTTCGTTGGGAGAGACTGTGACCTATAGTACATTAGGGCATTTCTAATACAGAAATGTTTGTTGTTTTTCAGAATAAGCTCAGGAAAGCTGGAGCACAACCACAACCATGCCTATCTTTCTGTCCAAATCAATCCCATTATTCAACATTCTTGAAGGGGCGCATGGCAGGGAAGGACATTGTGGGAAATGGAGGCTGCCAAGCGGGGAGGGTGGAATGTCATTAATTTTATTTATTTAGCTTTTAGCGAACATGCATAGAATGGTCACTCTGTGCCAGTAGTATGCTAGGCACCTGACATATAGCTATCTCATTTCATCCTAACAAAGATTAATGATATGATGTAGGTGCTGTTACTGCCCTTATTTTACAGATGAGGAATCTGAGACTTAGAGAGGCTAAGTTCCTTGCCCCAGATCCATAGCCAGTAAGCCACAGCACCAAGTATGACTGACGTCATGGCCCAAGCTCCTAATATATCCAATATATGATACCAATGGGGCTTGTTGACATTTGGGTCTGGGTTTGTTGATGATGGTTGACTGCTTTTGAGCACATTTTATTAAAAAAAAAAATGTATAGAATTGCTTATGTAATTCCAAGATTGTGGCCTTGAGAGAGATATCCCCTCTTCCACTATTTTTATTTTTTCTGAGAGAAAGCTGAAATTTGGAAGACTTGGCAAAAAGAGTGTTAATGTGCTAACATCAAATGAATTCCATGGATTTTCTATTCATTAAGGCTCATTTCCCTGCACATAACTCACCTCAGCTTGGTTATACTACTCCAGGGTATGCTAGTAAAAGGGGGAAAAATGGGGAAGCCAGCCAGAAAGAGGTGTTTTGGGCTGCAAAAATCAACTTACACCTACTAACAAAGAAAAACAGAAAGGCTTTGCCAAACAGTAAATATCAAGTTCATTGCCTAAGCCCCAGAAGAAAACGTATTAAGCAATTTATGATACCTTTTTGAGTCTACAGTCACCTGATACTACTTGGCTGTGAATTTTGGGAAGTGAAATTCAGCAATTGGGAGGTGAATCAAAGCAAAAATTCTGGTCATTTCTCAGCTTGGCTAAAGTATTTGGGGGATATTTTAGGGAGTATCCCCCAAATGGGAGTCTCGTTTGCCTTAGATGATGAAATGTACATTTATTTATTCCTTCACTGAATTAATTTGCTAAGCACCTAATATGTACCAGACGATCTTTTAGCACTAGGGATAAAGTAGTCACCTAGACTTACAATAGTCTAGCCAGGGAAGATGGATAAAATTAAGAAAACAAATAAATGGATAATTTTAGAGAGTGTTAAGTGATTTGAAGAAAACAAATTAAGTGGTACAATGGAGAGTGACAGGTGGAAGGAAAGTAATTGAGATTAGATGGTCTGAGGGGTCTCCCTGTGGCCTGAATATTAAGAGTCAGGCAGTCATTCAAAGGTCTAGAGCAAAACATTCTGGACAGGAGGGTCAGCAAGTGTGAAGGACCCCATGGAAATAGAACTTTGTGTGTAGAGGGGCCAGAAAGAACTGTGGGCCAGAGCCTAGTGAGAGAAGGGAGAGAGAGGGGTTGAGGTAAGAGGTCAACAGAGGCCTATCATGTGGGGCCTTAGGTCATGGTCAAGAGTCTTTCTTTATCCTAAGAGCAGGGAGAGGCATTTGAAAGTATTCGAGCAAGAGTGTTGACATGTCTGATTTACAATGATTGAAGGATCCTTGGGCAGTCTCAGTAGAGGTGGTTTGGAGAGGACTAAGAATAAAATCCGGGAGAAGGAATAGAGGCATGGTGGCCAGACTACAGAAGTGTCAGTGTTGCTGGACAAGAGTGCACATGTGCTAAAATGTAGATTCATAGTGGTTTTCAACCTTGGCTGCACATTTGAATTATGTTTGAATCTTCTTAGAAATACAGCTGCCTTGGGTTTATCCCTGAATCTTCTGATTCAGCAGGCATGAGAAAGATATTTTTCTTTTAAGAAAGAAACAACAGCAGATTCTGAAGCCTAGCCAGGGTTGAGAACCACTGGTTTAAAAGTGTTTTCATGGTCACTATTTCTTTTGATTGTCCTGTAATCAGTGAAGTAGCTGTTTTGTTGCTGCCCCCATTTCATGGATGAGGGCTCTGAGGATTGCAGAGGGAAAGAGACTTATTTAAGATCACATAGTAAGCAGAAGCCAGAATCCTGTTCTCTATATGCACATCCATTGCTCTTCCCTTTACCCCATTGCATAGCCACGAGTAGGTTACTATCTTTAAAAATCCAAGATAGAGAAGGATGTTTACCACCAGTAAGCAGCAAGCATAATGGAAATTTGGAGACAAAGTGGGAGCCCATGGCTGAAGGGCAGAGTATGGAGGCATTCCTACATGATGCCATCCATTGGAAGATGGATCGGATGGCATGGAATCTGAAGGGGTGATGAATACAGTCAGGTTCGAGGGGCTGCATGGGGCAGAGTTTGGAGGGAAGGTGGTAGAGATGATTAGGTGTGGGGAGATGAAGATGCTTCCATGAACCAACACTCTAGTGGGTGTCTGTTGTTTTTTGGCTGTTTAGCATCCATTCCAATTTTTTTTGTAAGAGAAGAGGATGAGATTTCTTCTCCATTGGCTCCTCTACCAAGATGCTTTGAGTTGCCTGGACCCTGTTCATTTTAAGCCTGGTTTTGCAACCTTCCCTTTGATCCTGGGATATCTCTACATCTTATAACAAATCTCCTTTTTTCTGTAGGTGTCCAGAACCAGTTTCCATTGCTTTCAACACATACTCTTGTTGCTGTTTGATACGGTGACCATTTAGAAAAGGAGGAGTGAGTGTGCAATTCTCTAATTTGGCAAGCAGGCTAAATTTGCATGCTCCTGCCCCACTCCCCACACCCAGCCTCTCTATACCTCTCTCTGGTTACAGCTCTTGTGAAAATCACTGACTTCTTCTCTGGGATGCATGCCCTCCATTTATTTACAGTGAAATGAGTGTCAACAAGGAAAGACATTGGGTTTTCAAAAAGGGTCATTCCTTGAATCCATTCCTTATTTAGCAGCCAGAGTGACTTTTTTCAAAATGGAAATTTGATCTTGGCGCTCCCCTGCTTAAAACTCCTCTTGCAACTAGGATAATGATGAACCCATTAAAGAGCCTACAAGGCCCCACAAGATGTGACGTTTACCAGGATTCAACCTCATCTTGTCCTACTTTTGATATCTATGCTCCAATTACACATAAATTTTTGTAGTTCCATGTAGATACTGTGCTCCAGCTGCCACAGAGCCTTTGCACGTTCTTTTTCTTCACTCAAAAGACTCTTCTTTCCCATTTTTCCTAGTTAATTCCTTCTTTGCACTTCAGAGCTGCATCATTTCCCAGGATAAGCCTTGCCTGACCATCCTGACTAGGTTAAATCACAGCTCTCTCTTCCTTTGCCCCTTCACCCTTCCCCTCAAGGTATCACAGGCATCTTCTTTGAAGTACCGGTCACAATGGCAATCTCACATTTGTTTTTCTGATTGCCCATATTCGATTAATGTTTAGGCCCCCACTAGTCTGTAAATTTGGTGAAAGCACGCTCCTGATTGTTTCTTCATCATTGTAGTCCAAGTCCACAGCACAATGCTTGGTATATAATGATGATGATGATGATGATGATGATGATGATGATAATAATAATAGTAGCTACCATTTTCATACTATAGACTATTTTAAACCTCCCACATATATTAAATCCTTTAGTCTTCTCAACAACCTTATGAGATAGGTCCCACCATTGTTCCTGTTTCAATGGAGAAACAGACATACAGAGACTAGATGACTTGATAAAGGTCAAACAGCTAAAAAGTATTGGAGCTGAGATAAGAACCTATGCAATTTCGTTCCAAAGTTGGCACTTTTAACTATGATGCTGTCTTTCTTCTGTACCTAGTAGGTGTTCAGTAAATGTTTGTTGAATGAAAAAGTGAATGAAGGTATGAGTGAATGAACACGTGACTTCAGAAATCTGGAATAAAATTTCTGAGGCCTGAGTTTAGGTGCCAACTCTGTGCCTAACACTTCTGTGTAATTTCATCCCTGAAGACCTTCGTTCCTTTTGTGTAAACAAGGGGAAGTGAAACAGACAAGCGTTAAGCACAAACAATCTGTGACTCCTAGCTGGCATGACTTGAAAAGCCACATCTGGATTCAACTCTTGGGCTCTGAAACCTTAAAACAAAAATGACCAAGGTAGAGGGCTTATTCCCCAGATCGTAAGAGAATTCAGGGCCCCTCGGAGATGAAACAATAAAAAAAAGACCATCTGAATGGAACCTACATTGTGCTTCCAGACCAAGCAAACAGGAAGTTGTAGGCATTTCTCTGCCTATCATTTTAGGTATCACACGAAGTGGAATTTAGGGGATAATTATCAACAATCACTTCCTTCTTGAGATATATTCATTATTAGCTGCTGTGAATGCCTGCTGGAGAAGCCACGGAGTTAATTTTCCCCTTTCCTAATGTAGTTATACAAAAGTCTCATTGCATTAAGACTTCTGCAATTGTGCCTTAACTGAAGTCACAGAAAACAGCTCACCAGGGATCCTAAGCCTTGCAAACAAGTCTCTCTAAGCCTGCATGGAAAATGCAGACGTGCTCCTCTGTTGCTAGTTAAGCTTGCTGGGACATTAATGCATGCCTCCTACAGCATTTTAGACCCAGGTTCCAGGCCCAGGCCCCTATCCCCACCCCCAAAGCTGCCACCAGGGTCCTATGTGCCTCCTAAACACTTGGCTGCGGCACTTGGGACATTTTATTGAGGCAGCTTTACTGGAAGGATCCAATTACAGGGTATGGCAAGTTAGATTCAGTGCCTAGGTTAACAATGCTGTGGAGAACACCGAGGTTCCTTTAGCCCTTCCTGGTATGAAAGAAATGAACAGAGGTAATGGCAAACAGCCCCTGAGATGGCTGCTGCTTCTGGACACAAACACTCCACTGGGTTTTTTAAATTTTTTATATTTTTATTCATGTGTAAAAAGCAAAACATCACAGTTGCAGGAAAAAAAACTCTCAAACAATAGGAAGTAGAAAGAATAAAAAGTAAACCTCATCCCTCCTACCCTTAAAATCCCACATATTTCCTCTGAGGTAAGCACTGTTTTCAGTTTGTTGTATATCCTTCCAGATCTTTCTTTATTACATTTACAAACAAAATTATGTTATACTTTAAAAATTTCTGTCCACATTTTTCTGCAACTTTACTTTTTGCCTTAACAATACATCATGGACATTTTCCACATCAATGCATACAAGTCTACTTTATTCTTTTTAACTGACACATTGCAATTCCTAGTGTGTCTATATTACAATTCTCTTAACTAGTTCCTCTTGTCAATACATATTTAGATGTTCCCCAAATTTTGGCTTTAACAAATAATGCTGCAGTGAATATTTTTGTAGTTTCTTTGAGTATACTGTGCACACATGAAAGTGTTTCTATAAGGTAAATTCCAAAGGGTTACTCAGAGTATTAAACGAAAATATTTGTTCTAGGACGTTCAAGTTCAGGTTTCCCCTATTCCCCTAGAGCTCATACGAACCTCCTGAGGAGTTTGTTTTTTTAAAAATGTAATTTAAAAAATAAAGTAATGCTACAGTCACATGACAGATCCACATATTTGCTGTCTTATTACTATCCCTCATCCAGCAAGTTCAACCACCATTCCCCCAGGTAACCACTGCTGTTAGTTTCTTAGGTATTCTTCCAAAGCATTTTATGCATAAATAAGCAAATAGGAAAGTACTTTCTTATTTCTTCCCCCATATTTACATAAAAGGCAACATATTTTATGCACTATTCTGCTCCTGCTGTTTTTTCTTACCCATCCATCTGATAGGTCTTTCCATATAAATACACAGAGTACTTTCTCACTACTTTAAAATTTTTTAATTAATAGACTTTATTTTTTAGAATAGTTTTAAGTTTACAGAAAATGAGTAAAAACTACTGAGATACAGAGAGCACAGAGTTCCCATATACTCCCTCTGGCTTACCCCACCCTTTTCCCTATCATTAACGTCTTGCATTAGTGTGGTACATTTGTTGCAATTGATGAACCAATATTGATACATTATTATTAACAAAAGTCCATGGTTTACATTAGGGTTCACTCTTTGTGTTGTACACTTCTATGAGGTTTGAAAAATACAGAATGTCCTGTATCCACCATTATAGTATCACACAGAATAGTTTAATTGCCCTAAAAATCCTTTGTGTTCCACCTGGTTATCACTTCCTCTCTCCCTGGCCACTACTGATCTTTTTACTGTCTATAGTTTTGCCTTTTCCAGAATGTCATATAGTTGGAATCATACAGTATGTAGTCTTTTCAGACTGGCTTCTTTTACTTAGCAATATGCGTAGAAAATTCCTTCATGTTTTTGGTGGCTCGATCTCTCTCTCTCTTTTTTTTTTCGGTATTGCTGAGCAATTCATATGGATGTACCACAGTTTGTTTTTTCATTCACCTATTGAAGGACATCTTGGCTGCTTCCAAGTTTTGGCAAGGATGAATAAAACTGCTATAAACATTCATGTGCAAGTTTTTGTGTGGACAAAAGTTTCATACCAAGGAGTGCAATTGCTGGATCATATGATAAGACTTGTTTAGATATATAAGAAATTGCTGAACTGTCTTTCAAAATGGCTGTACCATTTTGCATTCCCACCAGCAATGAATGAGAGTTCCTGCTGTTTTACATCTTTGCCAGCATTTGGTGTTGTCAGAGTTTTGGATTTTATCCATTCTAGTAGATGTGTAGTGGTATCTCACTGTTGTTTTAATTTGGAAAATTCCCTAATGACATATGACGTTGAGCACCTTTTCCTTTCTTCCTTTTTTTTTTTTGTGAGGAAGATCGGCCCTGACCTAACATCTGCCAACCCTCCTCTTTTTGCTGAGGAAGACTGGCCCTGAGCTAACATCCGTGGCCATCTTCCTTCACTTTATATGGGATGCCGCCACAGCATGGCTTGACAAGCGGTGCGTCGGTGCGCACCGGGGATCCGAACCGGCGAACCCGGGCAGAGCGCGCGCACCTAACCGCTTGCGCCACGGGGCCGGCCCCTGTTGAGCACCTTACTTGCCATCTGTATAACTTCTTTGGTTAGCTGTCTCCTCAGATCTTTTGCTCATTTTTAAATTTGGTTCTTTGTTTTCTTATTGTTGACTCTTAGAGTTCTTTGTATATTTTGGATACAAATCCTTTATCAGATATGTTTTGCAAATATTTTCTCTCGGTCTGTGACTTAACCTTTTCATTTTCGAGTCTTTTGCAGAGCAGAAGTTTTTAATCTTGGTTAAGTCCAACATATTTTTTCTTTCATGGATTGTGCTTTCGATGTTGTATCTAAAAACTCATCACCAAACCCAAGGTCACCTAGATTTTCTCCTGTGTGTTGAACTAAAAGTGCATTTTACATTTAGGTCTATGATCCATTTTGAGTTAATTTTTGTGAAAGGCATAAGATCTGAGTTTATTTCTTTGTTATGTGGATGTCCAGTTATTCTGACATCATTTGTTGAAAAGAATATCATTTCGTTATTGAATTGCCTTTACTCCTTTGTCAAAGGTTAGTTGACTTTATTCGTGTGAGTCTATTTCTGGGCTCTCTATTCTGTTTCATGTTCTATTTGTCTATTCTCTTGCCAGCACCACACTGCCTTAATTACTGTGGCTTTATAATTAAGTCTTAAATTCAGGTAGTATCAGTCTTCTGACTTTGTTCTTCTTCAGTGTTGTGTTGGCTATTCTGTATCTTTTGTCTTTTTACATAAGCTTTAGAATCACTTTGTTGATATCCTAACCTACTAAGATTTTATTGGGATTGCATTGAATCTCTAGATCAATCTGAGAAGAATTGACATTTTAACAATATTGAGTCTTTCTATACATGAACATAGAATATCTCTCCATTTATTTAGGTGTTTGATTTCTTTCATCAGAGTTACATATTTTGTTTATTTTAATGGGGTGCTAATGTAAATGGTACTGTGTTTTAAATTTTAAGTTCCAATTGTTCATTGCTAGTATATGGGAGTGATTGACTTTTGTATGTTAACTTTGTACCCTGCAACTTACTATAATCATTTATTAGTTCCAGGAATTTTTGTGCTGATTCTTTGGGATTTTTCTATGTAAAATATTATATCATCTATGAACAAAGGCAGTTTTATTTCTTCCTTCCCAGTCTGTATACTTTTCATTTCCTTTTCTTGTTTTATTGTGTTATGTAGGACTTCCAGTAGGTTGTTGAAAAGCAGTGATGAGAGGCAACATCGTTGCCTTATTCCTATTCATAGGGGAAAACATCTAGAAACTCACATTATGTATTAGGTTATCTGGAGGTTTTTTGTAGATGCCCTTTATTAAGTTGGAGAATTCTCACTCTATCCTTAACTTGCTGAGAATTTTTATTATGAATGACCTGATGCTTTCTGTTTTGGAAGGTTATAAATCATTAATTCAGTTTCTTTATATATATAGGCAATTTCAGATTACCTATTTCTCCTTGTATGAGTTTTGATAGATTGTGCCTTTCAAGGGATTGGTCTATTTCATTTAAGTTATCAAATTTGTCGGCATAGAATTGCAAAATATTCCTTTATTGTCCTTTTAATGTCCATGGGATCAATAGTGATGGCCTATCTTTCATTTCCGATATTCGTAATTTGTGTTTCCTCTCTTTTTTTTTTTTTCTTGGTTTTCCTGGCTAGAGGTTTATGAATTTTATTGATGTTTTCAAATAACCAGCTTTTGGTTTTATTGTTTTCCTGTTTTCAATTTCATTGATTTCTGCTCCATTTTTTTTCTTGTTTCTTTTCTTTTGTTTACTTTGGATTTAATTTGCTCTTCTTTTTGTAGTTTCTTAATATGTAAGCTTAGATTATTGATTTTAAATCTTTCTTCTTTTCTCATACATGCATTCAATGTTATAAATTTCCCTCTAAGCATTGCTTTTATTACATCCCACAAATTTTGATGAATTGTATTTTCATTTTAATTTAGTTCCAAATATTTTAAAGTTTCTTATGATACTTCTTCTTTGACCCATATGTTATTTAGAAGTGTGTTGTTTAATCTCCAAGTGTTTTGTGATTTTCCAGCTATCTTTCTCTTTTTGGTTTCTAGTTTAATTCCATTGTGGTCTAAGAGCATACTTTGTTTGATTTCTATTCTTTTGAATTGGTTAAGGTGTATTTTATGGCTCATAAAGTGGTCTATCTTGGTGAATGTTGCATGTGAGCTTGAGAAGAATGCGTATTCTGCTGTTGTTGGGTGAAGTATTCTATAAATGTCAATTAGATCCAGTTGATTCATGGTCCTGTTCAGTTCAACTATACTTTCACAGATATTCTGCCTGCTGGATTTGTTAGTTACTGAGAGGGGTGTTGAGGGCTCCAATAGTGGATATGTCTGTTTTTGCTTGCAGTCCCATCAGTTTTCAGCTCACGTATTTTGACACTCTTTTTTTTAGGCACATACATATTAAGGATTGTTATGTCTTCTTGGAGTATTGACCCCTTTATCTTTATCTAATATCTCTTTTTATCTCTGATAATATTCCTTGTTCTGAAGTCTGCTTTGAAATTAATATAATTACTCTAGCTTTCCTTTGAATAGTCGTAGCACGGTTTGTCTTTCTCTATCCACTTACTCTTAATCTATCTGTGTCCTTACGTTTAAAGTGGATTTCTTGTAGACAATATAAAATTGGGTCATTTTTTTTTCCTCTACTCCAACAATCTCTGTCTTTTGTTTAGTATATTTATACCATTCACATTTAAAGTGATTATTGATATAGTTGGATTAATATCTACTATATTTGTGCCTGACTTATAATCATTGACCTTATCTTTTTTTGTCTTCCACTCCTTTTCTGTCTTCACTGGCTTTAATTGAGCTTTTATATGATTTCATATTCTCTCATCTTTTAGTGTATCCATTATACTTGCTTTTCAAATTCTCTTAGTTGTTTCTCTAGAGTTTTCAGTATACAGTTCATCCATATTCACTTATATGTGGACACGTATACCATACATATATGTATTACATATATAAAAATTAACTACACTGCTCCATGGGTAATGTGGTTACCTTCCCACACAGTATTCCCAATTTATCCCTTTTATATCTTATAACATTACTGTCATTCATTTCATTTATCCATAAACTATAATCATCCAACATACTATTGCTATTATTATTTTGAACAAACTATTATCTGTTAGGTGAATTAAGAATAAGAAAAATAAAAGATTTTATTTTACCTTCTTTATTTCTTCTCTAATGCTATTGTTTTCTTTATGTAGATCAGAGTTTCATATCATTTTTCTTCTTTCTGAAGAACTTATTTTAACGTTTCTTGTAAGGCAGGTCTAATGGTGACAAATTTCCTCAGTTTTTATTTGTCTGAGAAAGTCTTTATTTATTCACTTTTGAAGGATAATTTTGCTGGTTATGGAATTCTGTATTAGTGGTTTTCTTCTTTCAACACTTAAAGAGTGTTATGCTGTTTTAAATGTGGAGTGTTTATTTTTTACTATTTGATAAGGGTGGAATCCTCTCATTGCTCTTGAAAGATCCCCCGATCAAAGTTTTCCTGGCTATCATTTATTTATTTATTTTTATTCATTTATTTTTTTGTGAGGGCAATCAGCCCTGCGCTAACATCTGTAGCCAATCCTCCTCTTTTTTGCTAAGGAATATTGGCCCTGGGCTAACGTCCTGCCCATCTCCCTCTGCTTTATATGGGACACCGCCACAGCATAGCTTGACAAGCGGTGTGTTGGTGCACGCCCAAGATCCGAACCTGTGAACCCCGGGCTGCCAAAGTGGAGCACGTGTACCTAACTGCTATGCCACCGAGCTGGCCCCTATCATTTATTTTTTTTTTTTATAAATACATAGGAAGATCAAATGAGAATGTCTAATTCCAAACTATCTCCACAAAAAAATTTGTATTTTTATTGGGATTATATTACATTTATAAATTAATAAAGGAAGAATTGTTATCTTTATAACGTTGATTTAATTTTTGTTTCATTTCAAGTAGTATTAGAATTGTTTGCTTTTTAAGATTGGATGAATTTCCCTGTGAAATCATCTGGACATGTAGATATGGGGGTAGGGAAGAGGAATGGTTATAGCCAAACTAATTTTTCTATGCCTTCTTTGGAAATCAGACTGTTTACATTTTTCTGTCCTTTCTAGTCTGTTTTGATAAAGTATATTTTCCAAGAATATTATCCACTTTATCTATGTTTTCAAATGTATTGATGTATATTTGAGCAAAATTATTTCTTACTTTGTAATTATTTACCTTTTATAATTTTATTTTTTAAAATATTTTGTTTTTCTCCTTTCTTGATTAGGTTAGGTAGTTTATTGTTTATTTTAGTTTTAAAATACCTAGTTTTTGAAAGGTCAAAAGAAAATTTATACTCTTCAAGTAAGAAAGAAAGGGATATAAAAAAAATGCATGTGTCTGTTCATTTGGGCAAAAGAAATACATAAAGGGTAAGCCAGAAACTGATGAGATTGGTTACCTATAGGGATGGGTGGTAATGGAGTGAAAAGAATGAGGGGATGAGAATGGGGTAGGAGGGATGAGTGGGGAGCAATGCATCTCCAAGTCTATGTTTTTATATAGCTCTAACACTTAGAACCATGATAACATTTCACACACTGAAAAGAAAAAAAGAGTGTCTACCAGAATTGGGTGCAATCCAAAATAGAATATAAAAATCACAAATGAACCTAACTGTATTACAAATGAATAACATAACCACAATGAAGGGGATGGAGAAGAAAAGAACTAACTGAGTTAGTGACTAACTGAACTAAGTGACTTTGGAGACAGTATTTTGACTGTACAGTATAAGGCTAAAGACAAAAATAGCTGTACACAAATACTGTACTCTAGCTACTAACTTTGGTTCTCATAGGGATATAGTGAGCAATTCTGAAGCTATGTATATACTAGAATTGAACAAATTAATACATGTAGTATATATAATGAAAGCAGGTTTCTTACTTCCAGAGAAACAAGTTAAAATAAGGAAAGGGAGAAGGCTAGAATGGGCTCTATGGTGTTGGATTAGAATGAGAGATATCAATATGAACTCACAGTTTTTGATATATACACATAGATAGATACAGAGGTGAATATAGATGTGTGTGTATGCACAAGTTAGTATACATACATATACTTCCTAGCTGTGTTCACAGACAGGGGCTAGACACTCCAATAGCAATGAGCACACTTAGCACTCAGGTTGTGGTTTCTATACATCATTCTCCAGTGGCAGAAAGCAGGACTTCTTTAAGTTCCAGGGACATGGCAGAGAAAATATAAGATGAGCCTGGAAAATATTGTGGCTCCAGAAGTAAGGAAATATTTTTTAAATGATGGGAATGTATTTGAAAGGACACTGGAGACAACTTGAAGAAACTCCCAATGTCCAAAACTGAGAAGATTTGGACAAGAAAATTAATAATGATAGATTGCATTATAAGCTGTAGAATAAAATAAATCATCCATGGGTCCCTATTGAGATAAGTAAATGACTGAATAAATAAATAGATGAGGGAGAGGCCCAGCTCTTCCTCATAGTAGGATTCTATTAATAAATGTAGGAGGAATGATAGAAATAGAAAACATTATTAGCCAGAGACTGCGATCATAATTGTGGTAGTCAAGAACCATCAATGGATACTAAAATTAATCAGGGAATGTATGATGTGAAACAGGATTTTTACTTAGTCTCAGAATATTTCCCCACAAGATATTTATTAACTACAAAGGGAAAAAATCATAGCTTTACAGTGCAGAAACATGGCATACATCTCCCTAACCAAGTGATCAAAATTAACACCAACAGTAAAGAGATATATAGACATCAGGTATATTCTGATATGGTGTACTTCTGAGATAGTCTTCCCAAAGATGCAAACCTCAGTCTAATCATGAGAAAATACCAGAGAAACCCAAATTGAGGGACATTCCATAAAATAACTGACAAGTGCTCTTCAGAAATGCCAAGGTCATGAAGTTAAGGAAAGGCTAGGAGCTGTCACGTATTAGAGGAGACTAAACAACTAAATGCAGTATGGAATCCTAGAATGAAGCCTGGGCCAGAAAGCAGATATTTGTGGGAAAACTGAAAAATTCGAATAAAGCTTGTAGATTGGTTAATGGCATTGTGTTCATTTAATTCCTGGTTTCGTTGGTTACACTGTGGTTGTGCAGTAAGTTAACATTGCGGAAGCTGAATAAAGGGCATACAGAATCTCTCTGCACTAATTTTGCAATTTTTCTGCATACCAAAAAGTATTTCAAAATTCACAGTTTAAAAATAACTTGCTTTTGAATTTTTTCATTAGTTTTCCTATTCTTCTGTGGTATAACTCATTATTTTCTGATTTTATTCCTCTTAATTCCTTATGCTGCTTTCCTTTGGTTTATTTTATTCTTCCATTTATAACTTTCAAAATCATATAATGTTTATGTTTTCATTTTTTATCTTATTGGTAGAAATATTTAAGGCTAAGGAGTTTCCCCTCAGTAGTGTTTTTACATGTTTTGATAAGCAGTGTTTTCTGAAATTCCACAATGTTGGTGTGTATTTCCTTTTGGACTCAAGATCTAAGAGAGTTTCAAAATCTCCAGGAGAAAGAGGCCTTAGGATTTCTGATTTAGTATTAATTTTAAGTTTTATTGCATTGTGATCAGAGATCCTTATCTGTATAGTTGCTATTTTGGGGAATTTTTTGAGGGTTTTGGGAGGCTAATAAATGGTCAATTTTTATGATTGTTCATAGGCACCTGGGAACAAGATGATTTGTCTAGATTTAGGGCAGAGTTTGATATACATCAATCATATCTATCTTATTAGTTATGTTATTTAGGTTTCTATATCATTATTAATTTTTCTCGATAGTTTATTAACAAAATTTACAAATGTTGAGAAAAGCTATAGGACTTCTACAATAAATATCTCATATTCTCACTATATGTATTTTATAATTAATACTTTACTGTACTTGCTTAATCACATACCTATCCATCTATCCATCACTCTATCCATTCTTCAATCAATCTTATTTTTTGATGCATTTAAAAATAAGTAGTAGACATCAGTGCAACCTGTCCCTCAAATACTTTAGCATCAGTATTATTAACCAGAGTTCAATATGTGTTTACAGTTATTTTTTTTTCTTTTGAGGAAAAGTTTGCATACAGTGATATCTTACAGGTATTACTCACTATCTCTTGCTGCTGAATATTGAAGTGGAAAAATCTGGGAGCATTTTTCTCCACCTTATAAGTGACTTAATCTTTTTTACTGACTCCAGAGGATTCTTTCTTTGTCTTTAAAACTTTAGAATTTCCCAGATATTCTCATTGTCTATCTTCCAATATCAATTTTTCCTGGCGTATGGTACCATCTTTCAATGAGTAAATACAATTGATATTTTTAAAAATAAAGTTTTCTTAAATTATATTTTCTATTATGTGTTCTCGTCCATTGTTTTTGTTTTATTTAACATGGACTCCAATTTCACGATCACTGCATCTTGTTATCCTTTCTTCTATACTTATCTCTAGTCATTAATCCTTTTAAACTCTTTACTCCATATTTTTTGCCTTTCTTATTGTTGTCTATTATTTCTCTTACTGCACATCCTACAGTGTGTAGTTTCCCATTTGTTATTTCAATACTGAATGGTTTTGATTAAAATAATTTTTTTTTTGTATTTCTTATTGAGGTCTGCCAGCTCATTTTTTCATCTCCTATAGTCTTACCACCTATTACCTGAGATTCTGCATCTCTGCTTTGTAGTATTACTTTGTAGGTATGATTGCTTCACTATTATTTTTAAATTCATGATATGATATCTAGTGACTTTTTTTTAATCTGCTTCATGGAACACTTTTCTGGTGAGTGTTCTTTATCTATTCGTGAATTTTGCTATTCTTCTCCACATTTTTCCCCCAAATATTTTTTATTCCTATTTTATTATTCATCATTAAATCATTTGGATTTTTTTTGGCTAGATATATTTGCAGGAGGTTCAGAGGGGGGTTGCTGGACAGTCCTCAAAGTCTGGGACCATGTCTTATACCTATCTGGATCCTAAGGATCCACCAACAGGAACAAACCCTGAAACAGTAGTGTTCAAGATAATAAGGTACGAAGGAAAAAAGAAAAAAATGTTTCCCCTGAATATATTTACACATGGTAGATTTAGTAACTGTGTGCTGCTTTTGTTGTTGATAATAAATATGTCCTTAGTTAACATAAGGAATAAGGGGAAAGTTTTATTTAAGCTGCCTGGGGTCTTTTTGTGCACATCTAACACTGTCGTTTGCTCCTAGTAGGTGTGCAATAATTGTTTACATAACTGAATTCTTGGGTAGAATGGATGATAATAGAAGAAAGAAAGAAAAAGTAAAACCAAAGCTCTTTCTTCAACCATGTAGCTCATCCTCATCAGCATGTGAGTGAGGACCTCTTCTACATTAAGATCCCATGCCAGGCACTTTGTATAATTTAACGAAAAAGACAGAGATCTTGTCCTCCAGCTAGTGACAAAGGATATGAAATTACAGTGGATCATTTCTGAGCTTCAGGCCTTAAGTTATTTTTTCTGTATTTTGGAATTCCCTTTTATGCCCTAGAATCTACTTATTAGAATGGGCAAAGAATTTACTCTTAGTTCCATAAACTCTTATAATTGTTTGTTATACATTTTATAATTAACTGTGTGTTTATTGTAAAGGACACATTTTGCAAAAAAATTTAGTTTTTGATAAAAAAAAAAAGGTCAATTGAGGGGTCCAGCCCAGTGGCATAGTGGTTACGTTCATGCACTCTGCTTCGGTGGACCAGGGTTCTCAGGTTTGGATCCTGAATGCGGACCTACACACTGCTCATCAAGCCATGCTGTGGCGGCATCCCATATACAAAATAGAGGAAGACTGGCACAGCTGTTAGCTCAGGGATGATATTCCTCAAGCAAAAAGAGGAAGATTGGCAACAGATGTTAGCTCAGGGACAATCTTTCTCACCAGAAAAAAAATTCAATTGATGTGAGTAAATTCGTGGAATCTTTATTTTTTTGTGAGGAAGATTGTCCCTGAGCTAACATCTGTTGCCAGTCCTCCTCTTTTTTGCTGAGGAAGATTGGCCCTGGGCTTACACTCATGCCCATCTTCCTCTACTTTATATGGGACGCTGCCACAGCATGGCTTGACAAGCGGTATGTAGGTGCGCACCAGGGATCTGAATCTGCAGACCCTGGGCCCTGCAGTGGAGCGCGCGCACTGAACCTCTATGCCACCGGGCCTGCCCTCATGGAATCTTTTTGCTCTGCCCCTCACTCCATTGTTGTCTAGCCTCATTATCATCGTGATGTATTTCAGTGTCTGATTTGGGATCTTCATATATGAATTTTTCAATATTGGAGTAAATTCTCTTTTTTATTATCTTCTTTAAAATAAAAGTCTTATCTTTGCACTATATTTTCATTTGCATTATTCAAGGATCGAGAACACAATAACCAGACATTAGCTATTTTTAGCTTTCCCATCTCATCTGGGGTGTGAAGAAACAGAGCAGTCTCTTGGTCTATAGATGAGAAGATTACTGAAGTTATCACATGCTGGCACTGTGAGCATCCCCAGTTAGAGCATTTATTGATGCAAAAAATAAAAAACCATACTGGGAAGACTAGGGTGATGAAAAATCTCTCTCGTTCATGGATTAGGGGGTGTCAGACATCTCTTTCTTAAGGGAGCTGCTGTCTGTGCACTGGGGGAGTGTGCCTTTTTATTTATATGATGGATTTGGGGTTCTGGGATGGGTGTATATTTAATTTTATGGTAAGAAGTCATCTGATAAGAAAAAAACCTTCTTATTATGTTAAAGGCAACACCTGTTTTGCTGAGGAAGGCAAGGACAGTACAGATGGACCATGTGGCTAATTTGGCTAAGTGGTCAAATCAATGTTCAGTGGCATATTTGAAGGCAACCCCCATTTGAAAGTGGAAACTGACTTGTCCGTTTAAAGAAGGGGATGGTGGTGAGAAAAGACATCTTTGGAAATTAAATCTGCTTAATATGGCTTAAACGCATTAAAGATAATAAAATAACAATGCTGTTTCCACAGACTGACTCTCTTGCTAAACTAATACCAAAGCATCATTCAATTTTCCAGATGCAGGGACTAGTTTTTAAAAGATGGATTCATGTTACCCTGGAAAGCTCGCAAACAAATAATGTCTCTTTATTGGAAGCAAATGAAGAGAAAAGAGGATCTGTGGGGGAGTAGGGGCTACATAATTGTATTAAAGCATAAACTCAGCAGTTCAGATAGGGATCCATGAGAGGAATAGTTTTCCTGGCTTTGGGTGGAGAGAAGCTGTGATCAGAACCACTTGATAGGGAACCCTTATTAGTGGGTGAGAAGAAGATGGGGAAAAATGCAGAGCCCCAACTCAAGAATTCAGCCAGGATTGGATTTAAACTAGTTTTTCTGTACTCTGGGGACCTGGAAGAACTTGGAGCTTGGTTGTCTGGCAGGGGAGGTAGGAGTGGGACTTGGTGAGATGGGAGAATGTAGTTTCTAATAATTCAGGCTCTGGAGTCCAGCAGCCTTGGATATGAATTGTAACTCTTCTCTTTAATTGTGGTGTGACTTTAGACAAGCAACCCAATCTCTCTGATTTTGTTTTCTTACCTCTAAATGGAGATAAAACTAGTATCTATTTCATAAGATTTTTGTGGGGGTCAATATGTACAGGCTAATATATACAGAGCATTTAGCAAATTACTGAGCATATAGTTGGATACATAAATGTAAGCTGCTATGATATTATATTGCTATAATGATAATAATAATAATCAGCCTAGGATTTAAGTTTGAGACTTTCTTGTTTAAAATGATTAATTCCATTAAATAATTTTCACTAATTATTGCATCAATCTAGTCTTTGGAATACTTTTCCCACGTCTCAGTCCCCCAAAGAGAACCTATATCAAGGAACTTGTATTGAAAGCATGCATTTATTCATCTGTCTGTTCATTCTTTCAACAAGCACTTATTGAGAAGCTACTGTGTGCTAGATAGACCCTATTCAGAGCCAGGGATACACGCAATGGTGAAAAAGGCAAATTATTCCATTCTAGGAATTTACGACCTGATAGGGGATACACATATTAAGCAGACTAATTGGACTACGTTGTGGGTATTTGAGAGGTGAGTGGGGTTTGTGCACAGGCTTTCTGGAGGAAGTATCTTAAGTTGAAACCTGGAGGATAAGTAGGAATTACTCAGTTGAAGGGGAGTCAGGAATGGCTAAGAGCAGGAAGAACTATTCCAGGAAGGAAGATAAGTATGTGCAAAAGCAGTAATGTGGGAAGGAGAATGGGGCACTGTCTAGGGTGACTGGATAAGGGACGTGAAGAGAGGAAGGTCCAGAGATAAGAGACAGGTTGGCGTTAGCTATAAGAGCTTTGTTAAACACTTTCAATGAGTATTCGTTTTACTCTGAGGGCAATGAGAATGGAAAAGAGAAAATCCTAACATTTCAATGAAAACCCTGGTCTATAGTTTTTTTATGCCATTTTTATTTTAGTTATTCCATTTCATCCTCACAAGTCTAAGACATAGATGAGGGCAGGCATCTCTCCCCTTCTGCAGCCAAGGAAACATGTCAGAGTCATGTCCTCCCGGGTCACTGCCAAGTTTCATTTTATAAGGCAGCCTGATGATAAAAAGCATCTCTTCCTTTATGTCCCAATACATACTCTTTCTCTAAATTTAATTGATGGGATGTTGACGCTGAGATATTGTTCAAGGAGAACAATTTTTAGAATAAGGCAAGCCCTTTAGGAAGGAAGGTGACCTGATATGGGCCCCTACAGCTCCCAAATCACTTGATTCCACGGAGCTCAACATGCCTTGGCCTGCCTTCTCCATTTGGAAGCTCAGGCTGGGGCTGTTCTTGAAACCCATTGAGGAAACTGTGTGAGGTTATCTTCATTTTTCCCTCAAATCTTCCTCCCTTGGCACGAGGAAACTGTTAAAATGAATGGGAATTTGAAAAAGGTCCAAGTGCAGCAATACTTCGATCACAAGTATCAGAGAGGGTCCAAAAGCACAGAGAGCAAGCCGTATTTAATCAGAGATTCGTGGGTCTCAACAGGCCCAGGTGACCACACATACATACACAAAGGAGCAAAAACAACCATTAAAAATAGGTCTCTGCTCAGCTTGGAATTTTTCCAGCCAACAGAATACTCTTTGTTTTCCTCACCATCTTACTGATTTCTTTCTCCCTTGGTTTCTTATCCTTGTGAAAAGCCAATGAATTCATGAACAAGGATAAAATCCTGACAACCAGACAGAGAGAGAATGAATAGGAAATAACTATTATAGGAGGCAACTTCTTTTTTTTCTTCCAATGACAAGCTTTTGGTATGGAGGATGCTGCGCTAGTTATCTGGAAGCAGAGCATAAGGACTTTCCTTTCAGATATTACAGATAACTAAGGTAACCATATAGCTGTTGTTCACTTTTGAAAAATTATTTTTATTTTGAAATAATTTTAGACTTACAGAAGAGCTGCAAAAATAGTACCTATAGCCTTCATGCAGTCTACACTTAGGATAATAGCTTATATAACCAAGAAATTAATTTTGATAATATACTATTACTCAAAGTCCAGAACTTTCAGGTTTTGCTAGTTTTCCCACTAATGTCCTTTTTCTGTCCCAGGATCCCACATTGCATTTAGTTTTATGTTTCCTTAGTCAATTCCAATCTGTCGCAGTTCCTCTGTCTATCCTAGTCTTTCATGACCTTGACACATTTGAAGAGTATTTGCCAATTTTTTTGTAGAATGTTCTGCAATTTGGATTTGTCTGATTTTTTCTCTCGATTATATTGATGTTTTATACATTGTTGGGAAGAATACAACAGAGGTGAAGTGCCCTTCTCTGGGCACATGTTAGGGGGTACGTGGTGTCAATATGTGTTACTGGTGATGGTAACCTTGACCACTTGGCTAACATCCATCACCGGGCTGCCTGCCTGGACTTTCTACTGTCAACTTACCATTTTCCTGAGAAGATACTTTGGGATTATGCAGATATTCTGTTTCTGCCTAAACTTTCACTCACCAATTTAAGCATCCATTGGTGGACCTTGCCTGCAGCAATTATTACTGTGATATTCTAATGGTGATTTTCTATTTTTCTCATCTCTTTTACATACATTAATTGGAATTCTTCTGTAAGGAAGCGTTGTCACTTTTCCCTTTATGTATTTATTCAGTATGGACTTGTGGACTTTTTTGTTCTTTGGATTATAATTCAGTATTATGGTTATTTATTTTGTTGCTCAATTGTTCAAATTTTGGCCATTGGCAGCGTTTCCAGATTGGCTCCTGTGTCATTTCCATATGCTGTCATTTTTTTTTTTTTTTTTTTTTTTTGTGAGCACTTCCTTACTTTCTGGCACCACAAGATACTCCAGGCTCATGGTGCATATTTCTCTGCCCCAGCCTGGAATCAACCAGTTCTCCAAGAAGCCTGGTTCCTTTTATTGGAGAATGTAATTAAGAAACCAAAGTCTGGGTATTAGGTGTGATTATTGCTACTGAAGTCTCACTGTTTCTACATCTTCTCAGTGGATAGAACTAGAAAATATATGTGTGTATACTAACTCCTGCATACATGCACATCTGTATTTGTCTGTCTGCCTATCTATCTATCTATCTATCTATCTATCTATCTATCTATCTATCTGTCTGTCTATCTACCTATCTATCTATCTATCTATCTATCTATCTATCTATCTATCTATCTATCTATCTATCATCTCCCTCCCTATCTATCATCTGTCTATTCTATGTTGATACCTCTGACTTCAATACAGCACCACAGGGTTCATTCTAGTCTTCCCTCTTTCCTTATTTTTAACTACTTTCTCTGGCAGTAGAAACTTGACTCTCATTATGTACACAACATATATACTTATTTGTTAACCTTATACACAAATATAGTAGTTTCAGAATTCCTAACCCACGTTCCTGTGCTAAACAAATTTATCAGCCAGAGTGTAGTATTTTTGTGTAGTTCTGTCTTTAGCCTAATAGTATCCTCTCAAAACCTTGTTTTCCAAAGTTATTTAGGCCAGCCACATTCTTCTCCAACCCCTTCAGTGTGGTTATGTGATGTATTTGTAATTCAGTTAAACTTATTTGCCACAGGCTGTGTTCTGTGTTTCCTTTTACATCTTGGTTTATTTTTTTCACATTTACATAAAGAATGATAGTTTTGTGTTTAACTTTATAAGATTAAACTCCAAACCTTCCAAAGTGACTTTCCCGTTTTACATTCCCACCAGCAATATGTGAGAGTTCTAGTTGCTCCACATCATTGCCTGAACTTAGTATTGTGTTTGTCATTGTTGTTGTCTGTTTGTTTGTTTTAGCCATTCTAATAGGCATATAGTGATATCCCATTGTTGTTTTAATTTGCACTTCCCTAATGATTAGTAATGTTGGGCTTATTTACCATCTATATATCTCCTTTGTTGAAGCATCTGATCATATCTATTGCAAATATTTTAAATTAGGTTGGTTGTTTTTTACTGTTGAGTTTTGAGAGTTCTTTACATACTCTGGGTACAAGTCCTCTGTCAGAAATGTGATTTGCAGTCAAACCTCATCTGTGGCTCGTCTTTTTAGTCTCTAGATGGTTTCTTTCACATAGCAAAAGTTTTAAATTTTAATAAAGTCCAACTTATTTTTCTTTTATGGATCATGCTTTTGTTACTGTATCTAAAGACTTTTGCCTAACCCAAGGTCACATATATTTTCTTCTATGTTTTCTATAGAAGTTTTATAGTTTTACATTTTTAGATTTAGGTGCATGAGCCATTTTGAGTAATTTTTGTATAAGGTGTGGACTATAGATCAAAGTTCACTTTTTGCATTTGGACATCCAATTATTTGGTCCATTTGTTGAAAAAACGATCCTTACTCCATTTAATTGCCTTTGCACCTTTGTCAAAAGTTACCAACTTTACATGTGTGAATTTATTTCTGGGCTCTCTATTCTATTCATTGATCTATGTTTCTATCATTTCACCAACACTATATAATCTTGATTTACAGTAGCCTTATGTCTCAAAAATGGGTAATATGAGTCCTCCAACTTTATTCTTCTTTTTCAAAAATATTTTGTCTGTTCTAGTTCGTTTACTTCTTACACACATTTTAGAATTTTAGAATAAGCTATTATCTTTTTTTAGACATTTCTAAAAAAAATCTGCTTGGATTTTGATAGGGATTGCAATGAATCTACAGATTAAATTGGAGACAACAGATATCAAAACAATATTCTCTTTTTCCAATCAGTTAATATTTTATATTATTTCTTCCTTTATTTTGATAAAAATTGCCAGTGCAATGATCTGGGCCAATAGTTTTCTTTTTTCTTTTTGGAAAGTTTTAAACTGTGAATTCGATTTCTTTAATAGATATAGGACTTTTCAGGTTGTATGTTTCTTCCTGGGTGAGTTTTGATAATTTATGTCTTTCAAGGGATTGATGCATTTGAAATTTATGGATATGAGTTGTTTATAGTATTCTCTTTTATTTTTAAAATGTCTGTAGGTTATACTGTGATACCTCCTCTTTTGTTCCTGATATTGATAATTTGTGTTTTCTTTTGGTTAGTATATCTAGAGATTTATGAATTTTTTTTAATCTTTTCAAAGAACTAGCTTTTAGTTATGTTGATTTCCTCTATTGTCTTACTGTTTTCAATTTCATTGATTTTTGCTCTTTATATATTTCCTTCTTTTGCTTTACTTTGATTTCAGTTTGCTCCTCTTTTTCTAGTTTCTTAAGATGGAGACTTAGATTAGTGATTTGAGATCTTTTTTTCTTATATAAGCATTAAATGCTATTAATTGACCTTTAAGCATTGCCTTAGCTGCATCTCACAAATTTTGATTTTTTTTTTTTTTTTTTTTTTTTTGGTATTTTGATACAGTTCAAAATACTTTAAAAGTTTCTTTGAGATTTCCACTTTAATCCATGGGTTATTTAGAAGTGTATTGTTTAATTTCTAAAAATTTGGGTATTTTCCAGACATCTTTTTGTTAATGATTTTTATTTTAAATTCTGTTATAATCTGAGAACACAAATAATATGATTTCTATTTTTAAATTTGTTGAGGTTTCTTTTATGTTCCTTATATGATCTATGTTAGTGAATGTTCTGGATGCACCTGAAAAGAAAGTGCATTCTCCTCCTTTTGGGTGGAGTATTCTATATAAATGTCAATTAAGTCTAGTTGGTCAATAGTGTTGTTCAGGTCACATATACCCTTACTGATTTTTGTCTGCTTGTTCTGTCAATTACTGAGAGAGGATTGTTGAGGTCTCTGACTATAATTTTGGATTTGTCTATTTCTTCTTTTGGTTGTCTTGTTTCTTCTTGCTGGTTTTTGCCTTATGTACTTTGAAGCTCTTCAATTCAATTTGAAGTTAGGATTGTTATGTCTTCTTAGAAACTGGATGTTGTTATCATTACATATTGTCCCCTTTTTATCCTTGATAATCTTTCTTGTTCTACATTCTACTTTGTCTGATATTAATCTAGCTACTCCAGCCTCTTTTCTGTAGTGTTTGTATGGTGTGTCTTTCTCCGTTCTTTACTTTTAACCCATCTATGCCTTTATATTTAAAGAGGATTTCTTGTAGAAAGAATGAGTTGGGTCTTGCTTTTTTATCCAGGATGGCAATATGTGTCTTTTAATTGTTCTCTTTAGACTATGCACATTGAATGTTATTATATATATGACTGGGTTAAAATCTATCATCTTGCTAGTTGTTTTCTATTCTTTCCTTCAGTTCTTTGTTTCCACCCTCCTTTTTACTGCCTTTTCTGTTGTTAATTAAGCATCTTTTAATGATTTTATTTTATCTCCTCTGTTACTTATTTGTAATACCTTCTCTTAAAATAATTGTAGTGGATGGACCTTATAACAATACATTCCCAATATTTCTCCCTCCCATCATTTGTGCTTTTAGTTTTACATATACTATAAATGCACAATGTATTGCTACCATTTTTGCTTTAATCAGTTATCTTTTAGAGCAATTAAAAGTAAGAAAAAATGAATTCAATTTTACCTTCATTTATTCCAATTCCAGCATTCATTGCTTCTTTGTGTAGTTCCAAGTTTCAGTCTGATATACTTTTTCTGCCTAAAGAACATATTTTTTCTTTCAGCTTTATTAAGGTATAATTGACAGTCAAAAATTGTATATATTTGAAATTTCACAAGCTGAGATATCTGCCAGATGGTAGACTAGGAGGTTCAAACACTTGTCTCTCCCATGAAAACAACTAAAACAACAGATAACTATGAACTGACAAAAATAGCTCTGGGAGAGCTCTGGACTACAGTGAGGAAGCATCAGAAACCCTGGGGTGTATGAAAAATGAGGATGGCAGCATAGAGAAGTGTAGAAAGCATTTTACCTGCATCACCCCAAACCCTAGTCTGGAGCAGCTCAGTGCCAAGAGGGATCCCTGCAGAAGGATTTCATCCCTTGGAAAGGGAGAACACGAGGACCTCAGAAATCCTTGTCACCTTTGTGGACCTCTGCAGCCCTTGCTACTGAGGACCCCTGCAGTTTCCACTGATGCTGAACTCAACAAGTGCAGCTCCCCAGTAGCTGCCGCTACATCTCCTCCCTGAGGCTGGAGCTGTTGAGGCACTTGGACCTACCCACAGGGGCCCAAGTTGCTGCTGTGCCCTGCTCTCCCTGATTGGGATACCACAGTGCCTTGCCATCTATGAGACTGGAGCTGCCACTGCACTGCACCCTGCCTCCAGGGTCCTAAGTCATGTCTTTGATACTCCATCACTGGGGCCGTTGCAGCTGGTGCTCTCTACCCTGCCCCATGGGCCTTGAGTTACAGATATGACCTGCCATCACCAGGGCTGTGCTGCTGCTGCTCTGCGCCCTGCCCGAAGTGGCGTGAGTTGGGACTTTGACCCTCTATCCCCAGGAGTTATGCTGCTGTGACACACCCCCTGGGCCCAGGCTAGTGGTACACCCTGTCATCCCTGGGCCCATACCATTGCTGCATCCTGTTCTCCACCTCAAGTCACTGCAGTGAACCCCGGAGACCCAGACCTCAGTTCCATGGGTGATCTGCACATGCCTACACTTCAGACAATGCTGCTGCTGCTGCAGTAATGTACCTGTGCCCCAGGCCCCAGGTGCAATAGTAATTTCATGTGCCCATGAGCCCAGGACCCTGGCTCACTGCTAGGCACTTCATTTTTTGAAGTTTATCTGGATCTCCCTACCGCTTCCCCCTACACACATATACGCATACTTCATGCTTGGTTAAGATAATTTCCTCAGGTAGGTCCTTAGTCCAACCCCATCTATCAGTGCTAGGGAAATACTCTCTCTCTCTCTCTGAATTTCTCTGCTTGAGTCTCAGGTGACCTGACTTCTAGAAGTGAAGTAATTCCATTGTTTTATCCCTTGCAACACCCTCAGAGGGAACCAAAGGTGCCAGCCTACCATGCTAGTGCCATAAGTTGCCAAGGTTCAGCCTTAGCAACATGACCAGTTAATTGTGCCCTCGAACAACTCAATTTGGATCTGAGACTGGAACAGCTCTGCTCTGTGCTATTGTTCCCCTGTCCTTTAGAATCATAGAATCATAGTGTCTCAGGCTTGGAGGAAATCTTAAAGACCAAGCATACAATGGTTCTCAACTTTCATTCTGTCACAACAAAAGGAAGAATAATGTAGACAAGGATAAGAATCTCCCATTAATGTAAGTCAGTCAAGTTTACTCACTACAAAGGTAATTTGGCTCATGGGTATGTACAATTCTTTTCTTTCAATTCTCTTAGCTATTTTATATCTGTCCAATAGTTTCTATTACTTGTAATCAAGAAACTGATACAGAGCCACTTTAATTTTTATATTTAAAAAATCAATCACAAATATTGTTCTATATTGATAGTAATAAATTACCTGTGATGTACAACATGAGTGATTGTGGCCACATCAATATATCAGAAAGCAAAGTTGAAAACTTCTGAACTAGTGTAACTCTTCACTTGAGTTTTAAAACCCCTTTACTTTTCTGCCAAGTAGTTATTCATCCTCTGCTTGTGTACCTCTAGTGACAGGGGATCTCATTTCTTCCTGAGGGAACTCCAATTATTAATAAGCTCAGTCCAGATGGAGCTGAAATCTATCTCTCTGAAATTTTTGCCCATTGGTTTTATTGTATATTCTTAGGCCATGTAGAAAGTATCTATGAAGAGGCCATGGCACATGGCAGACTTTCGGCTCATTCCCTGTGGTCTTGGCCCAACCTCTGAATGGTACCACTGGACTTGGTCTAGTCTTTTTTTTTTTTTTTTTTTTACACAGGGAATTTTGCTTGGTGATTTGGGCTGATTAGCATTCTAGAAGCAGAGATGAAAGAGAGCATCTTGGAGCACGTCTAACCAAGAGAAGCATTTGGAACTGGTCCACTGGGAGAACTTAGAGGTGAGGAAAGCACAGAGAAGATGCCCTTTGCCCTCTCTAAACATCACTGAATTCCAGTCTTACCCAAAGGAGCAGTAGAGTCTAAGAAAGGAAATTCATCTCTATGGAAATGCATCCTGATCCACAGCATGACGCCAAATAAAATTATTTTCTGGACACAGCACAAGTTGATAGATGGAATCATAGAGTGTTCAAGAATCCAGATTTTAGAAAAAGACTGCCTGGGATTGAATCAAAGCTCTGTCACTTACTAGTCGTGTGATTTTGGACAAATTCTTTAATCTCTCTAAACCTTGGCTTCTTCATCTGTACATTGGGAATAATAGCAGTATGTAATAGGGTTATAATGAGAATTAAATGTGATAAGTTATGTAAAGGATCATTGAAGAGCATTATTATTTTATATTTAAAATTTTACATTCAAGTTAAAAATATAATATTAATAAAAAATTTCATGGATAGGATAACCCACATATTTTTCAAAATTAAAAATTCAAAATTTATCCAAATTGATAATCAAACTCATTTAAATGGCCTCCCCCTTCTCTTTTTGTTCTCCTGTTTACTGACGTTTAGAAGCAGAAGATAGCTTTGCCAATCTCATCTGGGCAGCTCCTTTCAAAGAATGTTGATAACTATGGAAATACTGCACTTAATCTAAGTGCTTAATGATAAGTACCCTCATGAGACAGCTGGCTGTACCTTTCTCTACATAGGGATTCAGATACATGGGACTTTTCTTCTCTGATTCTACATACATGATCTCCAAAATATTTTGAGTCAACTATTTGGGTTAGGAATTCCGTACAGACATAGCCAAAACTGTTGCTGGAGGGAAAATATGAAGACGCCAAAGTGAGAAAAATCACAGCTTGGGGATAAAAGAAGAATAAAGGGTAAAAACAATTATGCTCTTTGTGAAGAGCATTAAGCCCAATATTTGAGCTACCTACAATGTTTATTATGATCTAGGGGCCAATAAAATATATGTTCCATGCTAGTGTCTTTCAGATTTTATCTGATAGGCCAAAATGCTGTCTTATTGCTTGTTTTAACTGAAGTTGAGCATTTTGTCATATACTTATAAGCCAAAGTATTTATTTTATTGTGAACTTTTTGTTCATGTCCTCTGCACATTTTCTGTTGGGTTATGTGTTAGTATTATTTACATTAGTTTGTTTTATTGTTATTCTTGTTGTGTTGTTTATTAACCTAATTCTTATTGGTTTGTAAAAACTCTTTACATATAAAGGAAATTATGCCTCTTACATGAAGAAATTTTTGTATTTTATATAGTTGAAATAATGGCATAACAGTATCTAAAACATGAATCAGGGAAGCATCACTGGGTCTTTAAGTTCTAGAAAATGATTGTATGTGTGCATGTTTATTTTATATACTGTATTTGCAATATGAGCATAAAATATCCCCAAATTAGTACTTGTTCCTAATTAAAAGGAAGCAAAGAAAAAAAGCAAAGTTTCGTTTTTATTACTGCTTCTTTTAAAAAAAGGCATCTCTTTCTTGTGAACCTTTATTAACAAAGATGCTTGATACATGTGAACAACTTTTATTCTGAGGCTCTTTAAGAGTTTTGTTGATACATTTTAGTCTTAAATACATGTCAAGATTGGGTAAGAATTTAGTTAAGAATGTCGCAATTTTTATTTTCTCTGTTTTTCCTTCTAGGTATACCATTAAGCAGCAATTGTACTGTGTTTAAGGAAGCTCACTGCATACAGTTGTTCCCAAGGTATTGTCTTATGCCCTTACACTATTTGTATATATCTGAATGTAATTTCTTGTTTCTCTTATTTTTACCAATAATGTCAATATCTAGCACTATTTTAACCTTTGGGTATTCAATAATGCTTAGTAACTAGTTAAATTAACAAGTAAATTAGTGAATTTTTAATGTTCACCATAGTAGCAATAGTAACGGAAGTAATAGTTAGAGTTGTTGTTTTTAGCATTACTTTTGTGAAATATAAGAAAAGAGGAAGTTATGATCAATTTCCTAATCTGTAAAATAAGGATACTACTAGCATTTCCCTATTTTTTTTGTTTTTTTTAGATTTGAATGAATTAATACATGTAAAGCACTCGGACCCATGCTAATATATAACAACCTCTCAAAAATTTGCTTTTATTATTATCAACCAATTTTAAACGCTAATTCAAGAAACATCATTTCCATTTCAATTTCTCTCAGCCACTGAGTCACACTGATAACTATTCTCTTTCTAGAGGCAATTCTGCTCACAGAAGTAAGTGCTAGGACTTGAGAGAAGCCCATAAAAGTTGAGTGGTTGTTTCAGGGGCAAATTTGTCCATGAAAAGGGTGTCCTTTCACCGTTTCCAATAAAACATACAATGCTCACCAATGCTCAAATCACTCCCCAAGTCTGCTAAATTAAGTCCTTGTCTAGGAAAATTACCCGAGTGGAGGGAGGAAAACAACAGCAAGCCATCCAGTATTGTGTGCAGACCGAGGACTTTAGTACAAGGAGTTTGATCTTGTGCTTGACCAAGAGAGAAATGTGGTTCTTTCTAATGCGTTGAGCACACAGGCATCTGGAGATGCATTATCAACAGTGCTTCGGGAAGAGTTTCCCCTCCATTGTTGTGGTTCATTATTGGATTATACGATTTTCATTTTTTCCATCCTCAGACTTACCACTTTAAATGCTCCATCCTTTGCAATCAAATGCAATTCTTAAGCTTCATTTAGAAGCAACAATAGTGGTGTTCTATGGAATGGAAAAAGAAAAAGGGGGAAAAAATAGAGAAGAGATCTAATTTACCAGAACACATCTCAAGAAATTAGAAGAAGATAAACCTGTCCCTGGAAACTCACACACTCAGGCACAGAGCCCAGTGTGGGCTCACAGGGGTTTTGGTTTTACAGGCAGTTCCCTGGGAAAAAAGGTTTTGTTGGAATGAGGAGCCATAGAGCCATGGACCTGTTGCAAAAATGTTTTGGGAGTCTGTCTACATGACAGCCACTAAAACACTTCCAAAGGTAAGAGATGCTAAAAATAATATAAACAGATATAACCAACCTCCCCGGATTAAGAGCAAGCTTTGAAAGTGTGAAGGTGGTATAGGACTAAGCCCCTAGATACAGAAAAAAATCAGTTTCCTCTATAAAGTCTGGTTTGCTACATCCACTCTTGGTTCCTGTCTCTTGGCATGCAGAGGGGAGAGTGCTTGGTCTGGAGTCTGAGGATCCAGGAGCTCATAACCACACCACGACCTCAGTTGTCTTCTCTACGAAACCACAGCTTTGAGGGTCCTCTTATGATGAGTAGGCCCACAGTCTGTGATCCTACCATGAAAGTGCAGGGGCTGAGATCATGGGGTTAAAAGTAAGCAGACCCTGCTAAGCAAGTTAGGCTGTTTTAATGGATGCATTTTCATGTGAAGTCCTGGACTTTTTGACCACAAAATCGTTAACCTTATCACTCTCCCAGCTGCCTCCACCTCCCACCGCCCACCCGTTTCCCAGGCATTTTTAGATTGTTTTAAAGCCAGCCTGAGACACGCCAACATGGAAGTATAAAGTATAAATTTATTAGACTAAATCTTGCATCTTAGGATATTAGAGTTGGTTAGGCCTTCAGAGATTTTCTGGTCCAATTTCCTTATTTTAGAAAAGAGCAGCAAAATGATTTCTACCTGAAGATCAGATACTGTCCCTGCCCTGCCCATAGCCCCCAGGCCCTACCATTTCAGTGCAGTTGGCCTGACTGCCAACCTGGCATCTGCATCTCTTTGCCTGAGGACTTTCCCTGGCCTTTGTGGCCCGCTCTGTCCACACATATGGCAGGCCAGAAATGCCTGGGGAATTACTGCCCAGTACCCCAGTTTTCTCACCGTCAACCCCACCTTCGCCTGTCAAATAATTCTGAGGCATATGTTCTACACTGGCTCCCAGAGTTCCCAGCAGATTAAGTTCTACTTGCTCAAAATGGTAACTTGGATAGTTACCACTTATAATATACAATATATATTATTATATAATGATATAGGTGATAACTATAATATATTGTTTATTATGGGTGGTAATTATATATAAATATATATATAATATGTTGTATATTATCAGTGGTAACTATAATACATATATTATTTATTATAGGTCATAATTATGTATGTTATTATAGTATAATAGTTCCCCCTGTACTGGCATCCTTCCCTTCCCTGACTCACTTCCCTATTACTCTACTCAGGATTCCTAGATTGCCTTCCAAATATCTGTCACTTGCACTCAAATCCTAATCTCAAGTTCTGTTTCTGAGGGAATTCAGAGATACCTCTGCACCTTGCACATACTTCTACTAATTTTTTCTAGCACAAGGTTTCCTAACAATTTGTTTTTATAGCTGTGGCCCCTACCAGTTGGTAGATTTGTTGATCATTGTCAATAACTTTGCAACTTTGCTTTCTCAGGCCTTAGCACAATTCTAGCATGTAGTAAGATGCAGTACATGTTTATGGAAATGAATTAAATTGAATTTGCAAGACATCCTTTGTGGTTACTCCAGAGCTGGAAGGAAGTACCCAGAGCTCCTGACTCCTGTGGTTCTCTTCCTACAACAGCATCATCCATGCCCTCTGTGATATACCTCTTCTGCTTATGCCCACCCAGCATGCATTCCACCTTGGCCAATCTCAGTCCCTGTTGGTAGGGTTGGCCTTCCAATCCATGTAGTTCTTACCTCTGACCATAGTGATTTATTCAGAGATCCAAACTGATGGAACTGCTGGAAAAGAGAAGCTTGTTCTTTCCCTTTCCTTCTTTTCATTTTGCCTGCCTTCTTTCCTTCCTTCCTTTTTTCCTTCCTTCTTTCCTTCCTTTCTTCCTTCCTTCCTTCCTTCTTCTCCCTTTCCTTCTTACTAGAGTTACTGAGCTTATAGGAATATAAGCCTAGAGCTTCCCGATGAACAGCTGACTACCATCAGAAGAGAGCTTGCTTAAAGTAAAACCATTAGAGGGAAAGGCAGAATGAGAGAAAGAGAGAGAGAGAGAGAGAGTGAGACTGACTGAGTCCTAAAGACATTGTTTTAGTTCCTGTGTACAGATATACCTAAAGATCGTGAACTTTTCAATTATGTAATTCAATATATTAACATTTTTGCTTAAGTCAATTGAATTGAGTTTCTTAGATTCAAGTACAAACTTTTGTTAAATTACCCACTTTGCACTAGACTCTGGCCAGGTACTGGAGATTCAAGGGTATACATCCTGTTACTGTCCATGGAGAATCTGCATATTAATAGGTGATTTGAGGAGTAATATTACAACACTGTGCTTCAATCTTCCTGGCTACCTTTTTTGGAGCCATCATGTTTCTTCTTTTCTTGTCTGTTTTCAGAAGAGACAAAGAAGCTAGGTGATTTTCCTTTCAATTTCCTAGTCACACAAAACTCCTTTCTAGTACTCTTTTTAAGAGGCCAACATATCCTGGTTGTTTGTTCCATATGATGAATGTCACCATTGCTTATTAACCTCCAAAATAGGCAGCCCTCGACATTAGGGCTTATGGTCTGTATGAGACCACATAAAAACAAGACACATTCTCCCCCATGCACATTTCAAATGAAATGTAATGGAAGAGAAATAAATAAAAAAGGAAAAAAAATGCCTTAAATGGTTTATGTTGGAAAATGTTATATGGGCAATAATGGTGCTTATATGGGCTTTGGGTAGAGACTTTGATAATGAAGGTTAAATGAGGGAATGTTACAAAAAATGTTCACTGTTCATAAAAATAAATCTCTGGTATGAACCAGAATGAAATAAACAGAGTTGCAGGCGCCGGGAGCAGCTGGGGTGACCTCAGCCTCAGGTTGGTAATAGCCAGACTCGCTGGAACCACACACTCTCACCTCAGCAGGATTCATTTAGCTCTCCATCACAGGACACTAAGGTCCATGGGCCTCAAGGGTGGCTCTTCAGCTGTCTCACTGAAAAACAAAGGGCTTGTCGTGTCTGGCATTTGTCTTCCTTGGGTCCTGGCAGGGTTTCCAGGGACCCTGTCTTTCTAGGTTAAATATCAGTCCAGGGGTTTCAAACACAAATGTCCATGAGGGCAGCAAGTTGTGAATGAGTGAAATGGACTTGAAGGGGATAATGGGAAATTGGAGAAAACATGCCCCGTCTGAAATGGTCACCACTACTCAGCTCCCGGCTGACAACGGGAATGCCAGCTCAGTGGGATTAGATCTTCCATTTTTCAAGGGAAGCTGGAAATCTGAATTTTATATAAATTTTTCTGATTTTTAAATGTTGGCAACTAATTTCTGTTAAATATATATATATATTTATTGTTGGAGGGGGCAAAAGAATACATGTTTATGGGACAGAATTGACCTAGCAGCAGCCAGTTTACAATCTCTTGCTAAGTGACTGCTGAGGTTGTAATGACAATTGTTTGGTTTCATCAATTATTGCTGTAGAGCTCTCAGATAAAGGCCCTCTATAGTGCGCAGTCCTGGAGGTAAAAGCTTATATTAGAAGTGGCCATTTATAGCAGGCACCATGTGCTGGGCATTTAGCTCATAAAGCTATGAGCTTTACATGGATTATTTCCTTATTTCCTCTCTTCATTCCTAAAAGGGAAGCACTAGTGTTAGCCCATTTTATAGAAGGGGAAACTGAGGTTTCCAGAAATGAAATATTTGACCACAGTCATTGTATAGGGCACCCTTTGTACATTACCTCACATCTTCTTGGCCTTGCCACTGATGCCAGCCAAGGCTACCACTTCACTTTACGTGCTTCTCTCTGGCTTCGTTTAGTTGCATGGGGGTGTTAACTAAAGTGGCCAATGGATAAAGGCTTTTGTCCCTGGCTGACACTTCTGACACACGTGCCATAAGACTCCTCAGAAGGTCCTGTGTGAAGTAACCAGTTACCTGCAGCAGTTAATACTTCCTTGTATTGGTTTTTCCTCCTTCCCTATTTGCTTCCTTGCCCTTATTTGGGGGATCACATTCCCCAATAAACTACCTACACACACACCTTCATCTCAGGCTCTGCTTTTGGAAACCCAAGCTAAGATAGTGAGTGGTAAAGCTAGAATTTAAATCTAAGTTTGGCTGGTCCCCAAGTGAATACTCTATCAACCAGTCACCAAAGTCGCTGTGTGATTCCTTTACCAGGTCCTTTCCAGCCTGATTGGTCCTGAATAAAGCTTTAGAGCAAAACGGCTCTAAAAGAATTCTCAAACCAAGAAGGGAGGATGGTGGTGTGGGGTAGTTGATGCACAGAAATGAACTGGGGAAGGGAAAAGGACACAATGTAATTTTACTTGATAATGCATTTTATTTTTCGGCACCTACTACATGCCTGGCACTGTGCCAAGTACCAAGGATGGCACCTGGAACTATGGGAATGAAAACTATGGGGGTAAAGACCAAGTTCCAAAGATCTTCAGTGACTTTAGGCAAGGATGTCATTTTCAAATGCCCACAGGGCCGGGTGAGAACCTGAGGTTAAACTAGCTTGGTTTTTGTTCGCATTACAAACACAAACGCACAGTCTTCACTCTTACTCAGAATTAGGCTCTAGGTTTTCTCCCATTCTTCTTCTAATACGTGGCTATCTCAGTCTGTCATTCATTTTCCCACTTTAGATAGAGATGTGAGTACAAAAAATATTCCACTTTCCTTTCTTTTTAAATTAATTAATTGAGATATAATTGACATATAACATTGTGTAAGTATAAGGTATACCACGTGTTGGTTTGATACATTTATATTTTGCAATATGATTACAATAGCATTAGCATTAGCTAACACCTCTATCACGTCACATAATTATCATTTCTTTTTTGTGGTGAGAACAATTAAGATCTTGTCTCTTAGCAACTTTGAGGTTTATAATACGGAACTGTTGACTGTAATCACTATGCTGTGCATTAGATCTCTAGAACTTATTTATCTACTAGTTGCAAGTTTGTACTCTTAGACAACGTTTCCCCAGTTCCCCCACCCGCCAGCCACTGGTAACCCTTTGTACATTACCTCACATCTACTCTGTTTTTACAAGTTCAGCTTTTTTTAGGTTCCACATATAAGTGATATCATACAGTATTTATCTTTCTCCGTCTGACTTATTTCACTTAGCATGATACCTTTGAGGTCTGTCTGTGTCGTCGCAAATGGGAGGATTTCCTTCTCTCTCGTGGCTGAATACTATTCCACTGTATATATATACCACATCTTCTTTATCCATTTATCCATTGATGGACACTTAGGTTGTTTCCATACCTTGTCTATTATTAGTAATGCTGTAATGAACACGGATGTATTTCAGTTCCTTCAGATACATACCCAGGAGTGGGATTGCTGGATCATATGGTAGTTCAATTTTTAGTTTTTTGAGGAACTGATGTACTGTTTTCCATAATGGCTGTAACATTTTACATTGCCACTAACAGTGTATAAGTTTCCCTTTTCTCCACATCCTCACCAACACGTGTTATCTCTTGTCTTTTTGATAATAGCCATTCTAACAGGTGTGAGGTGATATCTCATTGTGGTTTTGATTTGCATTTCTCTGATGATTATTGATGTTGAGCATCTTTTCATATACCTATTGGCGGTTTGTATGTCTTTTTTGGTAAAATGTCTATGCGGGTCCTTTGCCCATTTAAAAATTTGAAATTTAAAGGATTATTTCCTTTTTTGCTGTTGAGATTTATGATTTCTTTATGTATTTTTGATAATAACCCTTTATCAGATATATGGTTTGTGAATATTGTCTCCCATTCCATAGGTTGCCTTTCCAATTTATTAATTGTTTCCTTTGCTGTACAGAAGCTCTTTAGTTTAATGTAGTCCCATTTGCTTATTTTAGTTTTTCTCGCCTTTGCTATTGGTAACTTATGCAAGAAATCATCGACAAAACTAGTGTCAAGGATCATTTTCCCTATGTTTTCTTCTTGGAGTTTTATAGTTTCAGGTCTTACATTTAAGTCTTTGATCCATTTTGAGTTAATTTTTGTCAATGGTGTAAGATAGTGGTCCAGTTTCATTCTTTTTTTTTTTTTTTTTTAATTTTTTGTTTATTGCAGTAACATTGGTTTATAACATTGTAAAAATTTCAGGTGTACATCATTGTACTTCTATTTCTGCATAGATTACATCATGTTCACCACCAAAATACTAATTACAACCCATCACCACATACATGTACCAAATTATCCCTTTCACCCTCCTCCCTCCCCCCTTCCCCTCTGGTAACCACCAATCCAATTTCTGTCCCTATTTGTTTGTTTATTGTTGTTATTATCTACTACTTAATGAAGGAAATCATGCGGTATTTGACCTTCTCCCTCTGACTTATTTCACTTTGCATTATACCCTCAATGTCCATCCATGATGTCACAAATGGCTGGATTTCATCGTTTCTTATGGCTGAGTAGTATTCCATTGTGTATATATACCACAGCTTCTTTATCCATTCGTCCCTTGATGGGCACTTAGGTTGCTTCCAAGTCTTGGCTATTGTGAATAACGCTGCAATGAACACAGGGGTGCATGTACCTTTACAAATTGGTGTTTTCAAGTTCTTTGGATAAATACCCAGCAGTGGGATGGCTGGATCATATGGTAGTTCTATCCTTGATTTTTTGAGGAATCTCCATACTGTTTTCCATAGTGGCTGCACCAGTTTGCACTCCCACCAGCAGTGTATGAGAGTTCCCTTCTCTCCACATCCTCTCCAACACATGCTGTTTCCTGTCTTGTTAATTATAGCCATTCTGACGGGCGTCAGGTGATATCTCATTGTAGTTTTGATTTGCATTTCCCTGATAGTTAATGATTTTGAACATCTTTTCATGTGTCTGTTGGCCATCTGTATATCTTCTTTGGAGAAATGTCTGTTCAGGTCCTTTGCCCATTTTTTAATTGGGTTGGTAGTTTTTTTGTTGGTAAGATGCATGAGTTCTTTATATATTTGGGAGATTAAGCCCTTATCAGAAGTATGGTTTGCAAATATCTTCTCCCAATTGTTAGGTTGTCTTTTCGTTTTGTTGATGGTTTCCTTTGCTGTGCAGAAGCTTTTTAGTTTGATGTAGTCCCATTTGTTTATTTTTTCTATTGTTTCTCTTGCCCGGGCAGACGTGGTGTTTGAGAAGATGTTGCTAAGACTGATGTCGAAGAGTGTACTGCCTATGTTTTCTTCTAGAAGTTTCACAGTTTCAGGTCTTACATTCAAGTCTTTAATCCATTTGGAGTTAATTTTTGTGTATGGTGTAAGGTAAGGGTCTACTTTCATTTTTTTGCATATGGCTATCCAGTTTTCCCAACACCATTTGTTGAAGAGACTTTCTTTTCCCCATTGTATGTTCTTGGCTCCTTTGTCAAAGATTAGCTGCCCATAGATGTGTGGGTTTATTTCTGGGCTTTTGATTCTATTCCATTGATCTGTGTGTCTGTTTTTGTGCCAGTACCATGCTGTTTTGGTTACTACAGCTTTGTAGTATATTTTGAAATCAGGGAGTGTGATACCTCCAGCTTTGTTCTTTTTTCTCAGGATTCCTTTAGCTATTCGGGGTCTTTTGTTGTTCCATATAAATTTTAGGATTCTTTGTTCTATTTCTGTGAAAAATGCTGTTGGAACTTTGATAGGGATTGCATTGAATCTATAGATGGCTTTAGAAGTGTGGACATCTCAGCTATGTTAATTCTTCCAATCCAAGAGCACGGAATATCTTTCCATTTCTTTGTGTCTTCTTCAATTTCTTTCAGAAATGTTTTATAGTTTTTGGTGTACAGATCTTTCACCTCTTTGGTTAAGTTTATTCCTAGGTATTTTATTCTTTTTGTTGCAATTGTAAATGGGATGGTATTCTTAATTTCTCTTTCTGCTACTTCGTTGTTAGTGTACAGAAATGCAACTGATTTTTGTATGTTGATTTTGTATCCTGCAACTTTACCATATTCGTTTATTACTTCTAAAAGTTTTCTGGTGGATTCTTTAGGGTTTTCTATATATAAAATCATGTCATCTGCAAATAGTGACAGTTTCACTTCTTCCTTTCCAATTTGGATCCCTTTTATTTCCTTCTCTTGCCTGATTGCTCTGGCTAGGACTTCCAGTACTATGTTAAATAGGCATGGTGACAGTGGGCATCCTTGTCTGGTTCCTGTTCTTAGAGGGATGGCTTTCAGTTTTTCACCATTGAGATGATATTAGCTGTGGGTTTCTCATATATGGTCTTTATTATGTTGAGGTACTTTCCTTCTATACCCATTTTATTCAGAGTTTTTATCATAAATGGATGCTGTATCTTGTCAAATGCTTTCTCTGCATCTATTGAGATGAGCATGTGATTTTTATTCTTCGTTTTATTAATGTGGTGTATTACGTTGATTGATTTGCGAATGTTAAACCATCCCTGCATCCCTGGAATAAATCCCACTTGATCATGGTGTATAATCTTTTTAACGTATTGTTGTATGCGATTTGCTAGTATTTTATTGAGGATTTTTGCATCGATGTTCATCAGTGATATTGGCCTGTAATTTTCTTTTTTGTGTTTTCCTTCTCTGGTTTTGGTATCAGGGTAATGTCAGCTTCGTAGAATGAGTTAGGAGCTTCCCCCTCCTCAATTTTTTGGAAGAGTTTGAGAAGGATAGGTATTAAGTCTTCTTTGAATGTTTGGTAGAATTCCCCAGGGAAGCCGTCTGGTCCTGGACTTTTATTTTTGGGGAGGTTTGTGATTACTGTTTCGATCTCCTTACTGGTGATTGGTCTATTCAAATTCTCTACTTCTTCTTGATCCAGTTTTGGAAGGTTGTATGATTCTAAGAATTTATCCATTTCTTCCAGATTGTCGAATTGGTTGGCATATAGCTTTTCATAGTATTCTCTTATAATCTTTTGTATTTCTGAGGTGTCTGTTGTAACCTCTCCTCTTTCATTTCTGATTTTACTTATTTGTGCCTTCTCTCTTTTTTTCTTGGTGAGTCTAGCTAAAGGTCTGTCAATTTTGTTGATCTTTTCAAAGAACCAGCTCTTGGTTTTATTAATTTTTCTATTGTTTTTTGGTCTCTATTTCATTTATTTCTGCTCTGATTTTTATGATTTCCCTTCTTCTACTGATTTTGGGCTTTGTTTGTTCTTCTTTTTCCAGTTCCTTCAGGTGCATTGTTAGATTGTTTATTTGAGATTTTTCTTGTTTGTTGAGATAGGCCTGTATTGCTATAAACTTCCCTCTTAGAACTGCTTTTGCTGTATCCCATAAATTCTGGCATGTCGTATTTTCATTTTCATTTGTCTCCAGGTATTTTTTGATTTCTTCTTTGATTTCTTCATTAACCCAGTCGTTGTTCAGTAGCATTTTGTTTAATCTCCACGTATTTGTGGCTTTTCTGATTTTCTTCCTATAGTTGATTTCTAGTTTCATACCTTTGTGGTCAGAAAAGATGCTTGGTATTATTTCAATCTTCTTAAATTTATGGAGACTTGTTTTGTGGCCTAATATGTGATCAATCCTGGAGAATGTTCCATGTGCCTTTGAAAAGAACGTGTATTCTTCGGTTTTTGGATGGAATGCTCTGTATATATCTACTAGGTCCATCTGTTGTAGTGTGTCATTTAAGGCCAATGTTTCCTTATTGATCTTCTGTTTGGATGATCTATCCATTGGTGTAAATGGAGTGTTAAAGTCCCCTACTATTATTGTGTTACTGTCTATTTCTGTTTTTATGTCTGTTAATAATTGCTTTATATATTTAGGTGCACCTACATTGGGTGCGTAGATATTTACAAATGTTATATCCTCTTGTTGGATTGTTCCCTTGATCATTATGTAATGCCCTTCTTTGTCTCGTTTTACAGTTTTTGTTTTAAAGTCTATTTTGTCTGATATGAGTACTGCTACCCCAGCTTTCTTTTCATTGCCATTTGCGTGGAGTATCTTTTTCCATCCCTTCACTTTCAGTTTGTGAGTGTCTTTAGGTCTGAAGTGTGTCTCTTGTATGCAGCATATATATGGGTCTTGTTTTTTTATCCAGTCAGCCACCCTATGCCTTTTAATTGGAGCATTTAGTCCATTGACGTTTAAAGTAGCTATTGATAAGTATGTACTTACTGCCATTTTTTAACTTTTTTTTTTTTTCTCAGTGTTTTAGTCTCCTTCTCTGTTCCTTTCTTCTTCTATACAGAATTGATGGTCACTTTAGTTTGACCTCTGTCTGAAAGCTCTACTCTTTAACTCCCCTCCTCCCTCATGTTTTTGATATCATATCCAACCTCATTGTTGTGCATTTGTATCCATTACGTTCTAATCATGGAAATAGATAATTTTTCCTATTTGTGGTCTTTTCTTTTCCCCTTAAATCAGTCCCTTTAACATTTCTTGTAGCACTGGTTTCTTGGTGACAAACTCCTTTAATTTTTGCTTATCTGGGAAAATTTTGATCTGTCCTTCCATTTTGAATGATAACCTTGCTGGGTAGAGTATTCTTGGCTGTAAGTTTTTTCCTTTTAGCACTTTAAATATATCGTGCGATTCTCTTCTAGCCTGTAAGGTTTCTGCAGAGAAGTCAGCTGATAGCCTTATGGGGTTTCCTTTGTACGTAACTTGACATTCTCTTGCGGCTTTTAGGATTCTCTCTTTATCTTTAATTCTGGACATTTTGATTATGATGTGTCTTGGTGTGGGCCTCTTTGGGTTTATCTTCTTTGGGGCTCTCTGTGCCTCCTGTACCTGGATGTCTGTTTCCTTCCTTAGGTTAGGGATGTTTTCATCTATTATTTCTTGAAATAGATTCTCTGACCCCTTTTCTCGCTCTTCTCCTTCCGGGACACCTATAACACGGATGTTAGTGCGTTTGATGTTGTCCCAGAGGTCCCTTAGACTGTCCTCAGTCTTTTTAATTCTTTTCTCTTTTACCTGTTCACCTCGGGTAATTTCTTCTAGTCTTTCGTCCAGCTCACAGATCCGTTCTTCTGTATCCTCTACTCTGCTTTTGAGTCCCTCTAATGAATTTTTCATTTCCAGTATTGTATTCTTCATTTCTGATTGGTTCTTTTTTATATCTTCCATTTCTTTGTTGACATTCTCACTGAGTTCATCTATTCTTCTCCCCAGATCAGTGAGCATCCTTAACACTCTTAGTTTGAACTCTCTGTCGGGTAGGTTGCTCATTTCTGTTTCACTAAGTTCCTTTTCTGGGGTTTTGTCCTGTTCCCTTACTTGGAATGTATTCTTTTGCCTCTTCATTTTGCCTCTTTCCCTGTGCTTGTGTCTACGTATTAGGTAGGTCAGCTACGTCTCCTGCTCTTGGATAGGTGACCTTATGTAAGTGATGGCTTAGGAGGCTTCCAGTGTGCTTCCCTCAGTTCTCAATGTTCCAGGCGTGACCCCTATGTGGGCTACGTGTGTCCTTCTGTTGTGGCCTGTTTGCTCTCCCTGTAGGTGCCCAGGGAGGCTGAGTTATGCTCCTGGCCAGCTGTTGTAATGCTCAGCTGCTTGTAGTTGTTGTGGGCCCTTCAGTCTCTTTATCAGGTGTGGGGAGCCCCAGCACAGTTGGCTGCAAGTTCTAATACCACATTTGTGTTGCAGTATTTCTTTTAAGTGAGTAGGCCCCCACCGTGGCAGGTTGTTAGGCTCAGGGCCTTACAATTGCTGTAAGCCTCTAGCCTATTAGGTCTCTTGTCAGCTCTCTGAGGATTGCAGCTGGGTGGGGCTGGCCTCAGGCACAGGAGCACCCAATTGTTTCAGGTTTTGGAAGGTGGAGCAAACCTCCTATGTGGGTCTTTGAGAAGTACAAGTCTTCTGCAGCTGAGAAGCCCTGCCGCCCACAGGTCCACACACACAGTCAACACAGTCCTGCCCGGTGTGAGTGCCCCGACCTCCCCAAGCAGACCCAGTCTCTCCACGGCGGGAGCCCCACACACTCTGCCACCGCCCCACACTCTCCACCAGCTCCTTGTGCACACCCTGCCCTGCTCAAGTCGGCTCAGTTGCCAGGCTGCAGAGAATCCAGTCACCAATCTATGCAGGCCCACAAGTTGCCTGAGGGCTTGTTGTTGGGTGGGGCCAGTCTCTGGGGTGGGCGGCCTGCCCTGGCTGAGCTGGATTAAATCGGTGCTCTAGCGGGTGGGGCAGACCCTGGGCTAGCAGGCCTCAGGGAGAACTCCAATGGCGTCTGTGTCAGCACGCTCACACCAGGCCACAACAATGGCCGCCGCCAATGTCCCAGTCCCTGGAGAGGTCTCACCCCTCACGGAGATGCACTCAGGGCCTATTAGGTGAGTCTCTTGTCACCAAAGCACTGTGCACCTTTCTTTCTGGTGATTTTAGGGTGCTTCCTGAAACAGGTGAGTTTGCACGTGGGTCCTTTAAGAGCCAGTTTTAGTTTCTTTGTGAACCGGGTTTTCTGGGGGTGCTCCCCAGTGTTTTAGTAGCAGGCACAGTCAGATATTATGCCGCTGGTCTCGATTGTGCTGGGTCCACAATATGCCCACAGCGGGGGCGCTCCCCGGCTCAGGGCCCCGCGCCTCCAGGGAGGCGGCGTACCTGTGAGCTGCTCCCTGCGGCCGTGAAGCTGGCGGCTTGTGAAGGCGGCGTTCTTCCTCTCCAGAAGGGAGTTTCTGCCTCTTCCACCTCAGTTAGGATTGTCCGTTGTTGCAGGAGTTCCTCTCATCCAGTTTTCAGTTCTGTCTCAGGGGTAATTTTTCCACGAGTAGTTGTAAATTGGCTGTGTCCACGGGAGGAGGTGAGTTCCGAGTCTGCTTACGCCGCCATCTTGACTCCTCCTCCGGTTTCATTCTTTTATGTGTAGATATCCAGTTTTCCTAGCACCATTTATTGAAGAGACTGTCATTTCTCCATTGTGTTTATTGGCACTCTTGTCAATAATTAGTTGAGCATATATGCATGTGTTTATGTCCGGGCTCCATATTCTGCTCCACTAGTCTATGTGCCTGTGCTTTCCTTTGAACTCTAAGGAAAACAGCCACTCAAGGGTAATGACAAATGGCAACCAATCCTGTCTTCCTGTCAGGGAAACATGATGGAGGCTGGGAACTGGGGAGACTGGCTCCTCTATGAGGTATGATTTAGCTCCAGCTGGCTGTCACTGTGCAGGAATGCAGGCCCCATCAAGCCAGATCTTCTAATTGTTTAAGAGAAGTCAGGAACCCAGAGATGTTTGTAAAATCTCCAAATTTTTAAATGTTAACGATGAATTCAAATTTCTTAAAAACAGTAGGCCAGCCAACACTGGCAGAGCAAACAGAACACATCTGCAAGTTGCATTTTACACGTAGGCCACTGGTTTGTTCCCTGTGTTGTACACTGAGCCCTTTTTTCCTCCAAAGTCCTTGAGACACACCGCATTTTCCTGGGAGAGATGTAAGACTTGGAGAAGTGGCATAGTACACGGGATGCCATTGAATTTGTCGCTTAGGATTCTCCTCACTTTCTGTTTCTAAAGGAAATAGGTTAAGATGTGTTTATGTATTTGTGTGTGTGCATGTTTGCTAAAGATTCAGAAATAGACCTAATTTAAGAAAAACAAACAAATATATACATTGACTTTCTTCGCAATCTATGAAGAGGCCAGGGAAAAACAAGTTAATTATCCAAATAGGTGCCTTTTGCTGATGTATGGAAGTATTTGAACATGGTAGGTAGAGTTTAAAAAAAGGGATTCTTAAATCAGCAAGAAGGGAGTATATGACTTTCATTTTTTTCTTTGTGTAAAATTGTTGTGTCCCCTGACCAGATTTCTATTGGCCTTGATGATTAGTTGGCTATTTTAGTAGTTCATTGTCTCAGCCTTTAGTAAGAGCTCCTCCTAAATGGGACTCACTATGTCATAACTGTATAAAATATTCATTAAGATAGTGCTTTTAATGCATTTGTTTGGAATGAACTCAAGCGGAGGGAGCCATCGCTGACTTGTGGAGTGGTAGGGCTGTTTCAGGGCTGTGTCTGTCCCAAGTCCTGTCTTGTCCAATAAGCCCCTCCACCTCTGCCTGCAGGCTCCAGTCTGAAGGGGGCACAGAGACCATACTGATGGGGTTTTTAGAACTAGAGGTTCTATTTGCATGAGTGTATTCCAACTTGGTGTTTTTCATATTGTGTTTAATGGAGGTATGCTACAGCTTGTTTGAATTACACTGGGGTGCTTTTGCCATGCAGAATTAATTGCCTAGTATGTGAGTGCTCGAGCTCCAGAATTAGACAAATTTAGCTTTGAATCCTGGCTTTGCCAACTACTAGTTGTGTGACCCTCAGGCAAGTATCTTAACATCTCTGAGTCTTAGCTTCCGCACCTTTCAATCTAAAGCAATGCTAGTACTTACTTCATACAATATTTGAAGGTTGAATGGGGATAATTTGCAAAGTACATAGCCTAGTGCCTGGGGCATATTAGAAACTTATTAACATTAGCCATTGTTCTCTAAATGGTAGGCCATCCAACTGTTAACACATAGCTGGGTCCATTTGAAGTTTGAATGGGGCTTTCTGCTAGATAGAAGCCATTTGGTTCTTATCTCATATCAACCCTGACAATTGAGCGGGTATAACTGAGCACTCTTAAGCAAATGAAAGAATTGTGGACCAGAGAGTTTAAGTGAAATGACCAAGATTGCTCTTCACGTTGGTGATGGGATCTGGCAATAGAATTGAATATTTTGACTTCTTTCTCAGCGTTAATTCCAGTCCTTTATATCAGCTTAAGACCTTTTCTTTCCTATTCTTCATTTTTTGTAACCAGCATACATATAAATCTGAAATCATGCCGTTATGACCTCTACTATTTAATTTCTATCTGTGTACTTTTGTGCTGTTCAGTCCTGGGCAGTCACCTTCTGTCCAACCTTTTGAAATATACTGACATGAAATAAATAGTAATAAAGAATCTTCCCTATCTTAACACTACCAACCTCAAAACCTGGAGTCTTGAGGCCCTTGAGCTGTCATTTCAGCTCACTCCACTCCATTCCCTCCTGGTTCTGAACACTGTGCGTCTGTTAGGGACCTGTAATCCATTTGGGGAGTGACCTTGGGCAAATTACTTCACTTTTTGGGTCTTTGTTTCTTCATCCTTAAAGTGGAAAAGATGATTAATTTATTAATAAGGGAATAATATTTCCCCATAAAGATATGGAAGATGTTTAACAATGATCAACTTTGTTGCTCTGGGGCTGGGTAGGGCTTGGGTTTTATTTTCATAACCTTCAAACTGAAGTCACAAACACTTATCGTAGGATAACTGGAATAATGAACCAGCTGTTTCTCAAGGCGGGGTCCGGTGAAGTGGCAGAGATGGGGCAACCACATGGGAATGGGCCTGGGGCTGCCTCAAATAGACTCTTCTTTGGTGTCTCAGTCCTGGGAGGGAAAATATGCTCATCAAGATCCTGATTAAGCAGGGATTGCCAACGGCACTCTTTGTAACCAGGCAAACAAGAGCTCCCCAACCCCTTTCACTCTTAATACAAAAATCTATCAAGATTTAATCACATTGCTTTATCTCCAGGACCTAACCTCTGAGTGTTCATGAGAATATTTTGCTTTGTCTCCAGGCCCTAAAGCCTGTTCCTCAATGGGAGCTGTGGTCCCTTTAGGGTTTTTACTTGAGTAGAAGAAGCAAAGATTGCTTTTTGTTCCCCTTTGACTCTCTTCTGAATTAACATGAAATTGAAGATTACTGTAGTTAGGGGGAGGAAAAAGAGAGAGAGGGAGAGAACAATGAAGAGGGGAGCCAGAGAAGAAGGCTGGGAAAGCCAGTGCGAAGAGTGTATCTTTGGGCCCAAGGAAAGCTCTGTGTTCATCAAGCTGATAGTTCCCTTCCAGGCCATCAGCAAAATGAAAATGCCTCACCCAACCACATTTAAATTCTTTCATCTAGGTCCCTAAAACCCTTCTCTGGGGAGGGTGCTTTGGAGTGTGAATTCCTCCTAGCTGATTATCTCAGTGTAAGTGCAGATGCCACCCCCCACCCGCCTCCAGTCCTCCTTCCACTGTAATGGCCCTTTCTGGGCTCCATGACCAAAGTGATGCCAGCACAAGGGTGGCTGCATCTGAATGTGTAATTGAGAAACAACACAGACACTGATGTCTCAGTATTAATTAATGGAATTTGATGTTTATTGCTGTCATGTCAACCAATCACTTTTTTCAGAAAATTAATTAAACCATGGGTAGGAGTTTGGAAGCTCCTACACAAGGCCAAGGAGGGCTGATTGGGAGCCTTTGGGACTGGGGGAGGAACTGCATCTATGGTTTAAGTGTGCGTGAGCTTTGTCTAAAACCATAGACTTAGATTCCAACACAGAGAGAATGCAGAGGAATGTGGGGAAGGGGTCTTTGCTGTCTTTCCCTCCACCTTAGTCATTCCTCACTTTTGTTGTTAAATTATTCCTTCTCACCTCCTTCCACTGACTGTCTCTGCTCTGTGTAGGGTAAATCCACTCATTTGCCTGCCAAGATGAAGCATGGAATCAACAGCGGCAAAAGAACTCCATGAGAAAAATCTTGGTAGGGCTTGTTCAGATGAGGTCACCAGATGGCTTGTATTAGACAGAAAGACCTGAATTTCAACATTCTGTCCTTCTAAAATGTCCCTCCTTAGCATTTTTGGATCCTTCATTCTTTTTCTCTTCCTCTCTCCCTCTCTGGTCTTTACTCTTCTCTCTTTCCTGAAAAGAAGTCATATTTATTTCAAATTTTTTGAATCACATTGTGTTCTGATTATGAATTGAAATGATGTATATTCATTATAAGAAAATCAATTAAAAAGCAGAAAAGTATGAAATGAATGCCAGTTGAGGAGTAATAGTTAATGTTGGATTGTTTACTAGGTAACAAGCTCTGTGCCAAGTGCTTTACATATATGACCTCATTTAATCTTTTTAACAATCACATGAGGAAGGTACTGTTGTTATCTGTGTTTTGTAGATGAGAAAATTGAAACAGAGAGGTTAAGTAGCTTGCCCAAAGTCACACAGCTAGTAAGAAGTAGCAAAGACTTTGAACCCAGGTGGTCTGACTCCGGAGTCTTTACTTTCTCATCCAATATGCTCTACTACCTTACACTGGGCTGTGCCAGCTACATTCTAGAAACACACATCAAGAAAGAGGGTACTAACTGGGGAGGTCTCCAATCACTCAGACTAGTTCTCCTGGGGAACATCTAGTCTGGGGAACTTACCACCCTCCACACTCAGGCTCTCTGCCTGATAGAAGCCTGTTTTTTACAGGGATGAATTAACATTAACTGGGCTCACAGCAATAGCTGTGGTACTCAGAATATTAAGCTCGTTAATTTACAAAGAACAAGGCCACAATCTAGAAGGACTGCATTTGCTCATCAGTGCATCCTCATCCAGCAGCAAAGCTGCATGGGAAGCTAATCAACAACTGTTTTCTTGGACTGGGTACCTGGGATCAGTCCATGGGGAATCATTCAACTAACTCGTAGCTGAGTTATCTGTTTAGCACCAACCTTCCCCTCTCCCCCCACCTCCCTCATTACAGGAGTAATGGAAACCATAACACACCCATACACTAAGCCAAGGCCATCTCTCGCCTTTATCTACTGTCCCACGACTGACCTCTCCATTCTGATAACACATTCTTTCTGTAGATTTCTTACTACATTCATTCAGGCTAAGTCAAGTCTCATTGGTCTGGGAGTCATTCTGTCTTCTGGTTTTGTATATCTCTGCTCAGGTCTGCTAACTGTTAGTTCAAAGCTCAACTTTTAAAGGGCAATTTTTAAAAACTTTATTGAAGTGTACTTTACATATCATAAAATTTCCCCATTTTAAATGTGCAATTCCGTGATTTTCAGGCAGTTTACCAGATTGTGCAACCACTGTCCTAACACTTTCATCACCTCAATAAGATCCATCGTGCCCATTTACAGTTAATCTCTGTTTCCATCCCCATTTCATATAAGTAAAGTCCTACAATGTGTGGTCTTTTGTGTCTGACTTCTTTCAATTAGAATAATGTTTTGGAGACTCCTCCATTTTGTAGCATGTATCATCATGCATTCCTTTTTATTACTGAATAGTGTTCCATGGTGTGGCTATGCCATATTTTATTTATCTATTCATTTGTTGATGAACATTTGAATTGTTTTTTATTATGAATAATGCTGCTATGAACATTCATGTGCAAGTCTTTGTGTGGTCATATGTTTTCATTTTTCTTGAGCAGATACCTATGAGTGGAGTTTCTGGTCGTATGGTAAATTTATGTTTAACTTTTTAAAAACCATCCAAAAAATTTTCCAAAGTGGCTACATCAAAGGGCAGTTTTATTGCCCTAATTTCCAAGCTGTTGTGGCATCTAGCGTGGTAGTTCCCCAGGACTGATAATAAAAGGAATAAAAATCACCCATAATCTCATGCTTACTATTAACGTTTTATTGATACATATAAAATTATTATTTTATGTATAGTATAAATATAAATGAATAAAATTTTATTTTATGTATAATAGAATAAAATATATTTGTATATCTGTATTTCATGTCAATAAAACTATATATTTATATACAGATAGATATATAAATGTTATATAAGAAGATATACATACACACACACATATACACACTTGGGAATATACTATGTTAAAAATTCAACTTCTTAAAAAAAATTCAACTTTTTTTAACTTATAAGGGAATCATGGTCATTTATCTGTCTCATTAAACATGAAATATGATTTTTAATATATTCATAATAGTCTCCTCCTGGATATACCATAATTTTTAAACCGTTGTCCAATGTTTGGACTTTTGGATTGTGTTGTATTTACTTTTAAGTCATAACTTTAAATATGTATACTTGCAATTTTCAGTTAAATTTTTATCTGGGCCTCTTCTCATGTTTTTCTTGAATACTTATCCCTTTGACTTCTCGTGGCCATATGTTCACGCTTCACCAGGTTTTCCCTCTCTGTTGTCTCTTGGTACATATGAAGTCTGGTCCCTTCACCAGGGGAATAATTTAGAAAGCAAACTTCTGTTTAAAGTGTGCCTGTTTCTAATAATATCAAAGCTCATGGTCAATGTAATTGAAAAAACAATTACAAGCAGGATGGTGGTTTGCTGAGTGTAGACAGGTTAGCTGAAATATTTTACTCTGTAGTAGCGTTTTATAGAGACCTTGTCAGAGGATGGGGAACATGAGGTCACTTTTTAAGATTTTCACAGAGAATGTGGACATATTAAGAATGGTATCTTAATTTAAAACACTAAAGACAGGACAATGCCTTCAGTGGCCTTTTAACACATTGCCACCTGTAAACCAATCTCCTGCCAAGCCTTCCTACCTCTAGAATAAATCCTAAGTGCAAGTCTGATCATGAGGCTGTTCACTTCTCTCTACATGGTCGTTCAAGATCCATCATGGTCTCCTGACTTAGTGTATACTTCGTAGAAACTGAGAAATTGTCCATTCCATAAGAAGAGACTCTTAGCCTCCCAATCTTTTCTTTTTTCTTTTTTTTTTTTTTTTGTGAGGAAGATCAGCCCTGAGCTAACATCCATGCTAATCCTCCTATTTTTGCTGAGGAAGACTGGCGCTCTGGGCTAACATCTATTGCCAATCCTCCTCCTTTTTTTTCTCCAAAGCCCCAGTAGATAGTTCTATGTCACAGTTGCACATCCTGCTAGTTGCTGTATGTGGTACGCGGCCTTAGCATGGCTGGACAAGTAGTGCGTGGGTGCGCACCCGGGATCCGAACCCAGGCTGCCAGTAGTGGAGCGCGGGCATTTAACTGCTAAGCCACGGGGCCAGCCCTCTTTCTTTCTTTTTTAAATAATATCCTACTTTTGTTGAGATATACACTTACCAAAAATTACCCTTTTAAAGTATATACCTCAGTGGTTTTTAGTACATTCATAGAGTTATGCAACCATCATCACTAATTTTAGAACATTTTCATCACCTCAAAAAGAAACCCTTCACTCCATATTTCCTCCTCTTTCTGGCTCCTGGAAACCACTAATCTGCTCTCCGTCTGTATAGATTTGCCTATTCTGGACATTTATGTAAATGGAATCATACAATATGTGGCCTTTTGTTTCTGGCTTCCTTTCACTTAGCATGTTTTCAAGGTTCATACATGTTGTGGCATGTATCCTTAATTCCTTTTCTAGGCCAAATAGTATTTCATTATATAGATATACCACCTTTGGTGTATCCATCTATCATTCGGTGATTCTACTTTTAGGCTATTTGCATAACGCTGCTATGAATATTCATATACAAGGTTTTGGTTAATGTATATTTTTAATTTTCTTGAATGTATATCTAGGACTGGAGTTCTAGATTGTAAAATAACTCTGTGTTTAACATTTTTAGGATCTGCCAAACTTTTTTCTTTCCTCATTGAATTGTTTAGACACCCTTGTCGAAAATCAATTGACCATAAATGTGAAGGTTTATTTCTGGACTCTCAATTCTATTCCATTGACCTGTTTATCTATCCTTATGCCAATACACACTGTCTTTATTACTGTAGTTTTGTAATAAGTTTTCAAATTTGGAAGTATGAATCCTCCAACATTGTTCTTCTTTTTAAAGATTTTTTGGGCTATTCTGGGATCCTTGCATTTCCATATGAATTTTAGGATCAGCCAATTTTGTCAATTTCTACACAAAGCCAGCTGGGCTGTTGATAGGGTTTGCATTGAATCTGTAGATCAATTTGGGGAGTATTGTCATCTTAACAATATTAAGTCTTCAAATCTATAAACACGGGATATCTTTCCATTTGTTTAGGTCTTTAATTTCTTTCAACAATAGTTTGTATTTTTCAGTGTACTTGCACTTGCAAGAAATCTTGCACTTCTTTGGTTGCATTTATTTATAAGTATTTTATTCTTTTTGATACTAAGTAGAATTGTTTTATTAATTTCATTTTTAGATTGTTCACTGCTAGTATGTAGAAATACAACTGATTTTTGTATATTGATCTTGTATCCTGCAACGTTGCTGAACTCATTTATTAGTTCTAAATAGTATTTTTAGTGGACTCCTTAGGATTTTCTATACTCAAGACCATATATGCAAATAGAGATAGTTTTACTTCTTCCTTTCCATTCTATATGACTTTTCTTTTTCTTGCCCAATTTCTATGGTCTGAACCTTCAGTATAATGTTGAATAAAAGTGGTGAGAGTGGACATCCTTGATTTCTTCCTGATCTTAAGAGGAAAATATTCTATCTTTCACTATTGAGTATGATTTTAGTTGTGGGTCCCTCCCTCGCCTTTTCTTATGCTATACTTTTACCTGGAATATTATTTCTATCTCCATATTTCTGTTTTTAAAAATAATATCTATCAGTTAAGACCAAATGCCCAACAAGATATCATCCCGCCCACCCTGGAATCTCTCTATCAATTTGTTTATATATCTCACAAAGCATTTTATCAAATTCCATCTTTTACTGTAGCTATTTATGTGGTTACTCTGGTAAGCTATCTCCTGTTTATCTGAGTATAGGATGCAGCAGTGGTTTTGCATAGTATAACACAGGTTGAGTGGATACTTGTCATTCTGGAAAATAGCAAAATTATATAGTAAAAAATGAGTAGAACTGGAATTAAGTTAAATGTTTCAAAAGGGTAAGTTGCCTCTAACTTCTTTTTTTCCTTCTGAAAAGATTTCATCCCTTTGAAACCTTTCTATATCAGTGTGTACAAGGTAAGAATTACTAACTCCTTGAAGAGCTTCCTAGTGCTCAAAAATCTTCTGGAGTAGAAACAATATCAACAACAAAAATATAAAGAGAAAAATTCTTGGAATCAGGAGAGAAGTGTTGTGGCAAGATTACTAATCTGTTCAAACTGGTTTGGGGGCTGGCCCTGTGGCTTAGCGGTTAAGTGCGCGCGCTCTGCTACCGGCGGCCTGGGGATCCTGGGCACGCACTGACGCACCGCTTGTCTGGCCATGCTGAGGCTGCATCCCACATACAGCAACTAGAAGGATGTGCAACTATGACATACAACTATCTCCTGTGGCTTTGGGGAGAAAAATGGAAAAAAAAAAAAGGAGGAGGATTGGCAATAGATATTAGCTCAGGGCCGGTCTTCCTCAGCAAAAAAAGAGGAGGATTGGCAAGGATGTTAGCTCAGGGCTGATCTTCCTCACAAAAAAAAAAAAACAAAAAACGGTTTGGACCTACTGCTATGTTCCTGATCACTCAAGGCATACTATTTTTTCTTATCTTGCTACAACTGACCAGTGCTGGAAAGGAAAGAGGGTGGTGAGGAGAGAACTCACCTCTCTGAGAGTGACCAGCTGACTATGTTCAGAATTAACATATAACACTAAGTGATGTTAACTCTGAAGTATCTTGGGAGTGTTTTATCCACCCAATTTTCAAGTCTAAATACTATAGGATAAAAGTCAGGAGAAGAAAATTGCTCAATAATACATGGATATAAAATTGAGCCTCACGCAAAATTTTCCCCACTCGCTTCCTCCTCTAGATATCTTCAGCAGTTCCCCTGGCTCTAAAATGATGGTTCTCAAACTTAAATGTACATCAGAATAACCCAGAGATCTTATTAATACGCAGATCACTAGGGCCCTCCCCAGACTTTCTGATTCAGTAGATTTATAACAAATTTCTAGGTGATTCTAATGCTATTGGTACAGGAACATACTGCAAGAACCCCTACTCTAAAATTACCGTGGAATCTCAGCTCCATTCCATAAAATTCACTTTTACCTCAATCTTGGTTTTATTTAGCTGTGCAAATAGCAATCTGATTAAACAAGTCTCTTTGAAAGCTGACTGTGTTTGCTTTTTTGAATTCACAGTCCTCACTTATAAATAGTAGGTGCTTATGTCTTTTGAGTGAATGGATACAACTAATTTATACTGAGATTCAGTGATCTATAGAAGCTTAATGTGTTGCCTTTCTAGGATATTTAAATTTTAAAGGAGGATCAACTTAAAATGAATTAATCTCTAAATTATAAGAATATCACCAAAAACAAACAACCCAATTTTTAAAATGTGCAAAAGATTTGAAAGACACTTCACCAGAGAAGATATGTGGATGCTAAATGAGCTTATGAGAAGATATCCAACATTAGTTATTAGAGAATTGCATTAAAACCATGATGAGATATCACTACACACCTATTAAAGTAGCTAAAGACAAACAAACAAGCAAAAACACTGATAATATCAAGTGCTGACAAGGATGTGGAACAACTGGAACTCTTATATTTTGCTGGCAGAAGTGCAAAATGTTACAGTCACTTTGGAAAATAGTTTGGCAGTTTCTTGTCAAGTTAAACATAAACTAACTATATATATGACCGAGCAATTCTATTCCTAGGTATTTACATAAGTGAAATAAAAATATATGTTCACAAAAACCCTGTACACAAAGGTTTATGGCAGCTTTATTCATAGTCATCAAAAACTGGAAGCAATTCAAATTTCCCTCAACTGGCAAGTGAATTAACAATCCATGGAACATCCATGCAGTGGATATTACTCATCAATAAAAAAGAGTGGACTAGTGATACACACAAAAACATGGATGAATTTCAAATGCATTATGGTAAATGAAAGAAACCAGCCTCAAAGAGGTACACAATGTATGATTGCATTTTATATGACAGTACGGAAAAAAGGTAAATTAATAGGGAAAGAATAATCAGTGGTTGGCAGGAGTTAGAAGTTAGGGGTGGGTGATGACAAAGGGATAACATTTGAGAATTTTGTGGGGGAGGATGGAAGTGCTCTAATCTTGATTGCGTAGTGGTTACACAATTGTATGCGTTTGTGAAAACACATAGAACTGTACACCAGAAAGACTGTATTTTATTGTATGCAAATTAAAAATAATTATTAAAAAAAATAACATCACTAAAGATCTTTTAAGAGAGAGATGGAGTGTGAAGCCTGAAGCTTCATGGATTATAGGACAGGTGACCTGAGGTAGGTGTGGCTCTCTGGCTAAGTAGTTGCAATGAATGTTATGCTGCCAGCAGCGAGAGCTAGTGAATGAACTTTTTAGGACATCAAGGAGTGCTTAGGAGTGTCAAGAAAAGAAGTGACCAACAAAAGAAATAATCTTTCAGAATAGAAGTGAGGTCATGGGGTAGCTACTTCAATTGTGAATTGTTTGAGGAGAAAGGGGCCAACAATAGATTGCTTCTTGTGAAGAAGGTGTGAAAAGAAAAAATCACATAAAGAATAGGATGAAAAGCTTCCTCCCTAAATGATTATCATTAGCAGCATTATAAATTCCAAAGGTGGTCCTCATTAAAAATCCAACAGCAACCTCCTTGTAGAATGCTTGCTCTATGAAGGAAGTTTCCAGGGATTTAACTAAGGGTAAAGGGAGTCAGAAAGACCTAGATGAATATCATCTCTATGATTTAAAAGCCTAGAGCCCTTGTGAAAACCACTGTGCTTTTCTGATCTTCAGTTTCTCCATCTATAAAACAGGGTTAACACTAGCACATGTCTTTCAGTATTGAGAAAATTAAATGAGATGATGCATGTATATCATTGAGTGCAATGTCTGGCAGATAGGAAGCATTCAATAATTTGTAGTGAGCATTACATTGCCGCCTGATTTCAGGAGCATGCATATACTTATTTTTTTCAACTTCGTACCTGTATTTAATTGTTTTTTTTTTGTACCAGCATCTCATCAGTAGGAAATCATCAAGCCTAAGAAGCATCATCTTGCTGCCTAGAATATACAGACAGAGAATTTAAAGAGAGACATCTTATTCCCAGAAACACAGAATCTTTTATATTCAATACAAAGTATCTTCAAAAGCAAGAGCTGTGACTTCCTTGCTCCAGAACTGGTTAACCTGTTGGGATATTTGGTAGATGAATTCTGCACCACGCTCTCTCCCTTACTATGCACTAGACCGGGTTGCAGCAGCTGCTCTCCATGCTCTTCTTCCAACACAGAAAACCAATCTCCCAGCGTCAAGGGAGACCATAAAAAGGGAAAAATGCAAATGTCAAACATTGATTAGTTTTGCCAGCTGCTCTTCTTCCTCCAGAATCAACAGATTGGCCACTTTTGCTGCAAAGTCCGTTGGACAGACTCAGAGGTTTTTTTGTAGACATGGTATTAAAAAATAAATAATTCTTTCCAGGTCAAACCTGTCAAAAAAGTTGACAAATGGAAAGAGGGCTTAAATAAAGAGAAAAGAGAGATGATAGACCTCTATTGGACTGTTTCTGAAAATATATTTGACCTTGGGGAGAGTCTGGTTCTTTTAAGCATGGAATTACAAACTCAAACGCTTTCAGAGACCAGGCTAGTTATGTAAATGAATGAGGAAGAATCTGAGTGTAAGGCAATAGGGAGTGGTGGTGAGTATGGGTCTATTTTTTGGTTTTCCTACTATTATGAGACATTTGAGTACAAAAATATTTCACTTTTTCCTCAACTTTGCTACAGAGGGGAAAATAGGGAATGTGTGATGATAAATGACAACTGATACAACCTCAAAGATGTGGAGCAATCTTGGTCACCATCTTGGTCATGTGATGGACTGAGGAAGCCCATGCCACATCTGAAATGAACAGCTTTTACTCAGGGCTGGCTGACTACTATTGGGCAAGAATCTAAAATTCTGACAATTTTAATGCTCAACATTTCATTCCGTTTTGGAAAATAAAGGTGTGGACCAAGCACAACATGTCTGTATGTTAGTTTTAGCCAGTGGCTATCAGATTGGACCTCCGCTTTGGACCTCAGTTTGACAACTGCTGTGGAGTATAGTACTGCTTTTTGATGGATGAAGACCCATGATAGAAACAATGTGAACTATGTTAGAAATAATCTCTTATTGATCTTTAAAATATTATGAATTAAAATGATATATGAAGTATGAAATCATTTATTAAGCATTATTCTAAAAGCAAAAGATGGAAAATAGACTAAATGTCCACTAACAGGAGATAGTTACATAAATTATATTATATCCAAACAATACTATGTAGCTGTTAAAAATGAGGCAGTTTTATAGTACTAACATGGAACCCATGCTAAGATATATCATTAAGTGAAAAAAGCAAAGTGCAGAAAATTGTATATAGCATGCTAGTGTTGTATTTTTTAAAAAGTGACATATATATAAAATACATAATGGTATATAAAATATAATCTCTAGAAGGACATGAGAGAAACAGATAACAGTGGTGGCTCCCTCTGGGAAGGAGAGAGAGCCTAGGGAACTAGAGGACGGGGATGGGAGAGACTTACGTTTTCTTTTATGTATATTTAGTAATATTTGAATTTTTTACCACATGAATATATTCCCCATTCAAAATTAATGTAATTACAAAAAATAAACTTAAAAAAACCCTAATAAATAGGAAATAACCTCTTCCAAAAAGGTAGTGGCAGGGTAGGGATGGTTGTCATAACAGTAGAGACCATGGACATTTGTTCAGGAAATGTCATGGCTAGTATGTACTTCATTGTCTTTCTCCTACCTGCTTCTGAGAGACAAAGATATTGGCTTCAATGGATGGTCACAAACTCCAATATGCAACATAATGTACTTACAGAAATTATTAATTTCCTTATCAAACTCATAGAATCCTACTCATAAAGGCCCAAGTGGATACCAAGGCAGTTCAAGTGCATGGAACTTGCTAGTGGCGGGATTTTTCTACCACATTCTCCATCGTTTCCTATCTATGTTGTCTTCTTTGGGATGTACTCATATCCTCAGAATTGTGCCTCATCTACCTGTTGGCTGCCCCTTTCTCATCCTGGTCCTGAGTTTGGCTCCTTTATGAACATGACTAGTGTCAGCTCTTGGCTTAACTGGCTGATTTAGTGTTTCCTAGCATATACTTGGAATTGCCTGATGTTGTCTGGGCTCTGTTGTGAATATGCACCTCTTATGAGGAAAGGAATGAGACAATGAATGAACTTTCTTCATTTTATTTCCTTCAACCCTCATATATAGCTGATATGTATGGATATGGATATAAATATGAATAAAGACGTAGAAATACATGTGTATGAAAGAATGTAACAAAAACTGACAATCTTGACTGCCTCTGAGGAGAAAGCCTGATAAGTGTTCTTTTTATGCCCAAGACATTGACTGTGGAATTGACAAACTACATTTCCAATATTGCAGATGCTATACTTGACATGAAAAAAGGAAAAATGACCTAGTTTGAAATATTTAAACTATATCTGTCTGAGAAAAACAGAAACAAGTAGAATTTCTAATCAGTTAGGAGAAAGTTAGACAATTTAATAAGTGATATTAAGACTTTGGCTAACCATCTAAAAAAATTTATATGCCTACCTAACTCCTTTCACAAAAATAAGTTTTTGGAGGATAGACTTTAGAATGGTCCTCAGGATCCCCGCCTCCTGGTATTCAGATCTTTGTGTAATCTCTTTGAGTGTGGGAAGGATCAGTGACTTTCTTCTAACCATTGGAATGTGACAAAAGGGATGGGTTGTACGTGATCATGTGTGTGTGATTACATAATAGTGTAATGCCTGTCTTGCTAGAGTCTCTCTCTCTCTCTGACTTTGATGAAGGAGGATATCTTGAATCCTACAGCATCAGGAAACAAATTTGGACAACAGTCTGAGGGAGCTTGGAAGTGGATCCTTCCCGGGTTGAGATTCTGATCAGAATGTATTTCTAGCCAAGACGTTGATCATAGCCTGTGAAATTCTAAGCAAAGAAATCAGTTAAACAATGCCCAACTCCTCATCCACAGAAATGGTGAGATAATAAATGTGTATTGTTTTAAGCTGCTAAGTTTGTGGTAATTTGTCATGCAGCAATGGACAACTAACACCATTCCATATGGATTAATGAATTAATTGTAAAAAAGAAAATAAAGAAACCATACAAACCACTAAAAGAATATGTAGTGGAATGCTTTTGTAATCTTGAAATACAAAAGATATTTCTAAAGAAGAAATAAATTCCCAAAAAACACCCAAGAAAGACTGACAAATTTGACTACATAAAATATTTAAAATTTTACATAGAAAAAACTATACTGTAACTAATTTTTCTTAATTATTCAGTGTCTGCAAATAAAGAAACAAAATCAATAACCAAAAGAAAAAGGATCTGAGGATGTTAACAATAGATTCAAAGAAAAAGAAACATAAATGTCTTGAGCATTCAATAAAATGCTTGGCCTAACTCACAATTAAGGAAATACAAATTTTCAAAAATTAGGTTTCATTTTTCACTTAACAGATTCACAAAGATGAAAAACTTGGGATAATACTTGAGAAACAGATGCTCATATGCTATTGCTTGGCACGTAAATTGGTGTAGCCTTTTTGGCAATAGAAATCAAAATCTATAGCATACCTACTTGCCAGTCTTCTTGTATGAAGTCGTTCGACAGTCGTACCCATACACGTGTGTAGTGATTTTTAAATAGGAAAAACTAGAAATAACAAAGTAGTCACTGGTGGAAGACTTGTTAAGTAAACTTAAGGGGAACTTACTATGAAAAAGAATGTGTTCCGTCTATAAGTCATGGTTAAAGAATGATTTACAAGCTCTATTAGGTTAAAAAAAATCAACATTCACACAATGTATACAGACAATTTGCTCCAACTTTTTCAAATTGTAATAAGAGAAGTGTGTGTGTGTGTGTGTGTAAATTGGAAAAGAAGAGTGTACCTGAATTTGACCTCAGCCTAGGACGGTGTCAACATGGGGATGGAGAGCTAGACATGCATGCCTACAATCACATGTTCTAAGAAGTAGTAGCCAAGACAAAGGACTCAGAAACTTATTATGGTCACAAGAAGGGAGCAGAAGACCAGCAATACGGGGAGAAGTAATGAGATGCTGGAGGTCAGGCAGTCAGGGACTCAGTGTATCCTGGGGGCTCATGGCTCTAGCAAGCAGAGAATCCCCAAACGCACCTGATTCTGAAGCAGAAGCTGTTTGTTTTCTGTGAAATCAACAAATAGCAGATACTCTGCTGGGCATTGGGGTGGAGATATGGAGAAGTACAGAAAAGAATAAGAATTGGTCTCTATAGCAGAAAAATTTAAAACATATTAAGTTAAATACACATTAAATATCAGAATACTACATAATAATATCTAAGTATCCATCGAATTCAAACATCTTATGATAATCTATTCCCTGGAGTCTAAATTTGTCATCAAGGTCTAGGTAGTAATTTTCACTTATATTGTCTCATTTGATCCTCACAATTGACTTTTAAGAGAGTCTCATTACTCCCATTTTGCAGGTGGGATTCAGAGAGGCAAAGCTCTCCTCTTTAAAGACCTTAGAAAGTGGTCTTGGGATCTGAGAGGAAATATGGGTATGAGGGGGAAACATGGGGATAGAAGATTAAAGAAACGTTGAATCCAGCTATGGAGACTGATTTTTAGATACCTCAACCAGTCCCAAAGAGAATTCATCCTCTTGCCCCAAACACGCTCATTTCCTGTATCCTCCATCTCAACAAATATTTTTTAGCACCTCCTATGAGCTCAGATCATGGTTCTGGGAGATGGGAACGTGGTGGTGAACTAGATAGACATGTTTGTCTTCTCTCATAGAGCATTCCAGAAGGGAAGCTAGAGATAAGAGAGTAACATCCTAAAAGGGAAGATAGAGAATAAGAGTAACAAATATACAAGCAATATAATTTAAGGTTTTGATAAGTATTAAAAAAAGCGTAAAGCAGGATAAGAGGTCAGAGATTAATGACAGGGAATAGGGGTGGGGAAGGGTTCTTTTAGTGTGCTTAAATAAAGCCTCCCTGAAGGGGTGTCATTTGAGCACAGATCTGAATAAAATGAGAGAGAATCATGGGAAGATGTGAGAGAAAAGAGTACTAAGTGGTGGAAAAGTCAAGGGCAAAAGTGATGAGATGGCCATGAGCTTGCCTTGTTGAAGGAGCAGTGAGAGCCCCAGCACAGCTAGGGCAAGGTGAGCAGGGGAGAAGTGCAAGGAGATGACGTTGCAGGATGGGCAGAGACCAGGTCACCTAGGCTCTTATAGGGCACGATGAGGAGCATGGATTTTATCCATCTGGAAGCCACTGGAAATTTTACTTTTTTTTTTTTTTTAATAATTTTTTTTTTCCCCAAAGCCCCAGTAGATAGTTATATGTCATAGTTGCACATCCTTCTAGTTGCTGTATGTGGGACGCGGCCTCAGCACGGCCGGAGAAGCGGTGCATTGGTGCACGCCCGGGATCCGAACCCGGGCCGCCAGTAGCGGAGCGCGCACACTTAACCGCTAAGCCATGGGACTGGCCCACCACTGGAAATTTGAAGCAGAAAAGAGACGAGTTCTGATTTATGTTTAGAAAAGATGGCTCTGCAGTGGGGAGAACAGATGCAAGAGTGGAAGCAGGTAGCTGTTAGGGGATCATCCCAGGTGAGAGGTGACAGGGGCTAAGAGAAGGGTGGAGGAAGGAGAGGTGAAGACTAGTGGCAGGTTTTAGAGGTAGAATCTACAGAACTGTCTAATTGATTGGATATGCAGGGAAAGATGAGTGACGGGTCAGTGTAAGGTTGACTCAGATTTTTAGCCTGAGCAACTGAGTGGTGCCAATCATGGAGGTGGAGAAGACCGAACCATTATATTTCTCTGCTTAAGCCCTTGCTGATTCCACACCACCTGCAGACTTCTTAGCATGGCCTCTGAGCCCCTCCTGTAATCTAGCCTGACCTACCTTTCCAGACTCAACTCCAGCTGCCCTGTTCTCTTTCCTATGTTCTCTAACCACTCTCTTGCTCTCTGCACACCATAGTTCTTCTCGCCTCTGTGCCTTGCTCATGCTCACTGCTCACTAAAGACTTCTCGGTCTCCTCATCATTCATGCCTCAGCTAGGGTGGCACTTCCTCCACGAAGCAGTTTCTGATTTCCCATGTTCAGATTAAGCCCTGTCTTCCAATTATGCCTCTTTGATGGACTGGGCTCTCTTTGAGGGCAGGGAACTCATGTCATTCATCTTTGTGTCCTTTGGGCCTAGCACAGTGCCTGTCACCTAACAGAGGGGTGCAAATAATGTTTGATGAATGACTGCATGAATGCATACTGGTGTATGCATACAGCTGGGTAGTGTCTGGGGTTAAACATTAAATGTAAGCACATTTAAAAAAGTATTTAGATGTGTAAAAGATGAAAGCAGAAGTTAACTAGAGACTCTAAGGCATTCTGTGATGCTTCTGAATCCTGATCTTTTGCATGCTGAGACCATGTCTGGAATTACCCGGGAAACTAAATGATCTCTGTAAAGGCTTTGCTAGAGTGGGTTTTGGGGCTCCAGGGAGGAGGAATTTAGTTGTAAAAATGAGAGGAGTAAGAGCAGGCAATGTGTAGCCTGACCCTCCTATTTGTGCTTCCTTGATAACGCCCTGCCCCAAAGGTCGTTCTCCAGCCATCTCCTACTCTCCCTGTCCCTTTATTTCTGCTTATAGTCCAGACCATGCTCTGAGAAACATGATTAACGGCCCTCCCACCACCCTCTCCCCACCGCCTTTGAATGCGGCCACACTACCACTCACCTAACCCAGACAGAAGAAAATACAGTTGTGTCACAATCTTGTGGCAAGCTAGATCTCCCAGCATTAAATCTCCATTAAGGGCCACTGTGAGTTGATAGCAGCTTAGGTTGTTTTTATCTTTTTCCCCTATTTAGAACTCAGCTAAAGCTTTCCTGTTAATGGAGGGGGAATGCTCTAAAGACAAACCATCCACTACACTCTCCTCCACAGGTGCACTCACGCCATAATCAGTCTGCAAATGGAGAAATGCAGAGGACTTGCTGGCAAAACCCCTTTAAGGCAGAGGAGCCTCTGCTCATTGAGCTGTTGACAGAGGTGGAGAATGCGATGTAGGTATCTGCATAGCCTTTTGTGAGGTGCTTTCACATCGGGTATCTCATTGGATCTTAATAAGAATCTTGTTAAAAGAAGTATTTATTATGCCCATTTGAAAGATAAGGACACCAAGGTCCAGAAGCCTGGACTAGATAATTGAGACCCCAGAGTTGAACACCAGACCTCTGACTTGGAGACTGAAGATCTTGAGGAACTTTGGATATTTGCCAGATGATTTGTTCTTTCTCAGGTTTTCCCCATGCATGTCAGGCTCTGCAGGTAGACATACTAGGTTCGAATCTCGACTCTGTCATTTACTAGCTGTATGACCTTGAAGAATCTACTTATTTATCCCTCTATCAGCTATCTAGTGCCACAATAATGTTGCTTAACAAGCAACTACAGACCTTCAGTGACATACAATAATAAACATTTAAAATAAACGCTCAGGAGTCCAGACATTGGCTGGGTGGTTCTGCTGATCAGGGTGGGCTCGGCTGATCCTGGCTGGGCTCACTTATACATCTTGGGCCAGCTGGTGGGTCAGCTGGGGGTCGGCTAGTCAGCTAACGTAACTCAGCTCTGCTCCACGTGCTCCTCATAACACAGCAGGCTTACTCCGGTTTTTCACGTGCAGCAGCAAGGTTTGAAGAGAGAGACAATAGAAGCACGCGAGCCTTCTTAGAGCATAGGCTCAGAGCCAGCACATTCTCACTTCTGTAAGATTATTTTGGCCAAAGCAAGTCACAAGACCAGCCTAAATTCAAGGGATGGGGAAATAGATTCCATCCTTTGATAAGAGGAGCCACAAAGTCACTTGACACAGGCGGTGCATAGAGGGAGACCATTAAATGGCACCATTAGTGTAATTGATCTCCTAAAATCCCTGAGCTCTTTTGTTTTTGCATTTTAGAAATAGGAGTTAAAATAATATCCATTGCATGGGGACATCGTGAGGATAAAATGAGGCAATGCTTGTAAAGTGCTTAGCATAATGCCTGGTACGTAGCACATGTAACACGTACTCAGAGAGGGTAATGTCAGTACATTGGCTTTTTCCCTCAGCACACTTGGTTGGATATTAGAATTTTGTATGAACGTTTACATAGATGAAATTTCAGGGTCTTTAGTCACTGATAGACACCACGTACTTAGTTATAAAGAAGTTCCACATATGAGGTGACCTGAAGGCATGGGCAGTGTGGAGGGAAGCTCTGGCGTACTCTAGAGGACATTCACGTGCTAGCCTCCATGACATGCAGCTGCCAGCACAACCTATCCACGTGCTTCCTAAGTTCGATCATACCCAAATTCACCCAGTCCATACATTTCCATGTGTGTTGCATCATTTCCCCTCTTGGATGTCTGGTGCTTGCTTTCCGTCTAAATTCTCTTTGACAAGGACCTGAACTTGGTGCTTTGCACTTAGGTACTTCCTTAACGTGCTTACTCTGGAGGAAGGAAGAGCTTCTTTCTGTTTCAGTTTGGAATTTAAAAGAAAATAAATATTATTTGAGCAATAGCCTTTTTTCCTTCTTTTTTCTTTCTCTTCTTCCAATATAGAACACCTACCATACATGAATTGTGTCTTAGAAGATGGAGGAGAATAAGAGCTGGACCCTGCCCTCAAGGAACCTATGATCAGGTAGGAGACGTCGCGTGCATTCACACAGGTAACTATGATACAAAGGCAAATGTGATTAAAAAGAAAAATGAAGGGTGGGACAAACAAGATTTAGGGAGAACTCACAGGAGAGAGACTGGGCTTCTACTGGGTTGATAAAGGAAGTATTCATAAAGTAGGTGGCCTTCGAACTATCCTAATGGATAAATGAGAGGTTGCCAATAACTTTTTTTTCTTATATGCAATTACTACAGGTCTTATAGAAAAATTAGGAAAATGTAAGTAAAAGAAGAAAGTGAGAATCATAATTTGTGTCAGATGCTATTGGTTGATTACCCACTATCCTTTCTCTCCGTCTTCCTTAACAACATAGCTTGATTACTTTCAGGGCAGCAAGGTGTCACCCTAAAAGACTACACTACCCAGCATCCTTTATGGCAGTTACATTGTCTATGAAACTAAATTCTGGCCAGTGAGATGTAAGTGAAAATTCAAGTGTGGAACTTTCAAGAAGACTCCTTAAGAGAGATGACATCACTGAGAGATTTGGCCCGTTTGCCCTTCCCCGTGTTTCTTTCCTGATGCCTGGAATGTGAAGGTGATGGCTAAATCTCTAGGAGTCTGGGTAGACCAGGAAGTAACTTTGAGGATGGCCATATGTATTAGTCAGGATAGACTAGGTTATGCTACAATAACAACAATCCCCAAATCTCAGTGGTTTTATGTTTCTTTCTCACCTGAATGTCCAATAGAGTTCAGCAAAGAACCTGTGCTAACTAGAGTCACTCCACCACCCAGGCTGTTGGAGGTTTCCTTTTGATCTGTGCTTTCAAAATCACAGTAGTAGGTGGAAGGACATACAGAATGAATTCTGCACTGGCTCTTAAAGCTTCTGCTCAGAAGTGACACACGTCACTTCCCCTCACAGCTCATTTGCCAAGGCAGGTTACACGCCATACCAAAATTCAAAGGAGAAGGAAAGTGCAGTCCTATTGTGTGCTTGATTGAAATGAGAGAAGAAAAGTATATTGATGAGCAGAAATAATGACTTCTCTACTGTGTGTTAGGATGAGGAGCAGAAAGTTAGGATGCTCCTGAATTCCTGACTACAAGTTGCCGTACCAGCCCTGGACTGTACCAGCCCTGGACTGCCCACCTCCTGACTTCTTCCACTTGAGAGAATAAACCCTCATGTGTTTAAATCATTTTGGGTTTTCTGTCACATGGAACCAAATCCAGTGCTAACCGATTTATTTCTCCCCCACTATTCAGGCAATAGAACAGATATTATTTGACGAATTTACTGAAGAAGACAACGTGAGTCTTTGCGTGCCTATCATGCTTTCAGCGACTTCTGAGAGGAACAGCCACAGAAGTTCCTGATGTGTACATTTCCAGGTTTGTGTTGTATGATTGTGCTACCCTGCACGTGAGTAATTAGATCAAGGCCAAAGGCACCTGTCTACAGGCTGAGCAGACTACTGGCCGTGAGTTGGCCTGGCCTGAGAGCTCTGCCCAGTGCATATTGTCATATTGGGTGATGACAAAATGACTGAATCAGATCCTCTCATTCACTTTTTGAATTTGAGACACACGGAGGGCAGTAGAAAGAAGATGAGAGAGCAGCAGAGGCTGAGAGATGCTGAGAGAAGCTGTGTTATGTGCTTGTCAGTCAATGGAGTATCTAACCTCCTCTTGCAGAGCAATATTGCATTTTTGAGCAGTGAGCAGGGGGTTCAGTTCTCTGTGAGGTCTGGTTGTGTTGGTCCTGAGACCTTTCCTGGTTTTCCTTTCTTCTGTCTGTGGGTGTACAATAAACTCCCAATGATGTGATAAAAAATTAGAGCCTGGCCCCTTGGTTCCCTTGCTCAGGGGGACGGACCCAAGCACGGGCTCTGAGGCCATTCCGGCTGCCCTGTGGAGAGCCCTCGCAGAGAGGACCTGAGCCCCTGCCAACAGCCAGCACCAACTTGCCAGCCAGTGTAAATGAGCCACCTTGGAAGCAGAGCCTCCAGGACCTCTCAAGCTTCCAGGTGACCGCAATCTCAGGAGCCGTGGAGCCAGACCTGCCTAGCTGATCTGCTCCCAAATTCCTGACCCAAAGAAACTATGAGTGACAATAAATGTTTGTTGTTGTTTTAAACCAGAAAAAAAAAAAAAAATTAGAGCCTGACCAACACAGTGTGTGTCCTCCTCTTATCTGTATTTTACAATGTATCTATAGATGATTTTTTAAATGGTACTTTTTCTCTTTCATTTAACAGTATATCGTGACTATCTTTCCATGCCATTAAATATTCTTTTACACAACATATGAACTGGTGTTAACTATATTTATTTAATCAGTCCCCCAGTGTTGGATACTTAGGTCATGAACTGTGTTTCTGTTTTTGTGTTTGTTTTGCTTTTATAACTCAACATCTTTGAAGTTAAATATTAACATACGTCCATGATATTTTTATAGGTAAGACTTTGATAGGAGGATGTTGGGTAAGAAGAGAGATGTTTTAGACCAAGGATATGGCATGAAATAAATGCAAAATTATGAAGTAGAAAGACCCAGGGCATGTCATCAAATAATTAAATTATGCTAGTGTTGGCTATGTGTAAGGAGACAGTAGCCAAATTATTGATAGACTTGAATGCCAAGGTCACAGGGTGAATCTCTTTATCCTCTGCAAGGATAGTGGTAGTGTTAAAGAGAGGGTCGGCAGAGGTTAGCTTTGTCCCATTTCACATTACTGTGATCTCTAGTAAACAAACAAAAAGATATCCTTTTGTACTTTGTGTTGTGGTTTGTTAAAAAAATGAAATACTATGCTTTTAAGGGGATTTTATCGATGTAGAAATAGTCTTATGACAAATAATGTTCTAAGTAGAGATACCTCTATTATGGATTAATACCACCACTTTATATTTGTGTCAGCCTTTTGAAAAATACTTTTCAAAATATGTATATACATACTCAGTGTTTCACTGGATCCCAAAAATAGCATAGCCAAATGGAAGATAACCTGCCCATTTTACAGTTGAAGGAACTGTGGTTAGGTGATTTAAAGAAACAGAGTGTCAGAGCTAGAGTGCCAGAGCTTGACTTTTCAAGGTCACCTGAGTCCATCTCTGGATGGTGACTGTGGGGCTTGGCTCAGCTTTGAACCATCATCACACAGCTCTTAGGTGAAGGAGGTAGGCCTGCACTCCCTTCTGATTTCACACTCCATTTTCATTCCCCTCACTGTGAGGTCATCTAGCCAGTAGCATCCAGTAACAGAGTCTGGATGAAGGGCCAGGTGGATTGACTTCCCGTTCAGTGCTTTTGCCAATAAACAGGTGGAAATACTCTTATCCCATTTTCCTTCCTCAAGGAATTCTTAAACTTTAATGTGCACAAGAATCACCCAGGGGTTTGTTAAACATGGAGGTTCCCTAGGCCCCACCGCCAGACACTCTGTTCCAGCAGGCCTGGGGTTAGACCCAGATATGCATATTTTTAACAAACTCCTCAGGTGATTATGATAAAGATGGTACACAGAGCAGACTTTAAGAAACACTGTCTGTCCAATTTCAGGCTTGAGATCTGCTTTGTCTCCTCTTCAAGCATGCCTGCTCTTAGAAAAGTGATTCCAGCTCCGCCTTGTTGTAACCCCTTATCAGTTCTATGTGTTTTGCAAATTGCATTTGCTCTTCATTTATGGACAAACCAGGTCAGCACTGCCAGGCCAATAAGAGCTGGATTTTCCCTGGCCTCATGCATCAGTGACATATTTGCCAACGTCGGCCCAGTTCCGACATCCCTGCAACCGGCAGTGGTTGATGATGATGCAGGATACACATGACTCGATTTGCAGAGAGCCGGCTAAGCTTTCAGGGAAGTCAATAAGAAAAATCTCATTTTGATCTGCAGATTGGGCTCATTTGATTTGGAAGTCACTTGTGGCAAAAGAAATATGGGGCCCAGGGATGTCTCTTCAAGCCCCTCTCTGGCTGTAATCACCCCTGAGAAGCATTTTCTCCATCTGCCTCCTCCTCCCCTTCTCTATCCATATATTCAATGTGTCAGTGATGGAGGGAAAAAAAAAAGCAACAGCCACTCTCAGACTTTCTGGATGATTCTTCTATCACACTCTGTACAGAGGAGAAAGGGTCAAAACAGCATCACAAACCATTCATCCAAACCATTCTCTGCATGGCTCCTAGGAAACCCATATGGCCTTTGTGACTTCTCACACAGGTCTATGACTTTTATCTTAAAGAGGTCAGAAATGGAAAAATAAATGCATAATTATGCCCTGTGAAGTAGCTCTTGGGTCTGGGTGCTCCACGGGCTCATGTGTATGTCAAAATGGTTAAGTTTACCTCCTAAGTATCTCTTGACTCCATTGAGATCTATTTATTCTCTCTGCCATTACCCTAAGTTCTCCTGTAGATTCTACAATAGCCTCCTTTCTGGTTTCCCTGCGTCCCACTTTTCCCCATCAAATCCATTACGCACGGATCAGCCTGGGTGATCATCCTATCCTTCCCCTCATTATAGCCCTTTGGTGGCTTTGTATTATCCTAAAGATAAAGTCTAAACCTGTGCTGTCCAATGCAGTAGCCACATGTGGCTGGCTGTTGAGCAGTTCAAATGTGATGAGTCCAAATTAAGATGAGCTGTAAATGTAAACATCAGCTTTCAAAGATTTAGTAGAAAAAAAGTATGTAAAATATCTTACTAATAATTTTATATTGATTACACGTTGAAATAATATTTTAGATATATTGGGTTAACTGAAAGATGTTATTACATTTAACTTCAGCTATTTCTTCTTTACTTTTTAAAATGTGGCTACTAGAAGATTTAAAATTATGTATATGGCTCATGTGATATACCTTAGACAGTGCTGGTCTAAACTCTTGAACATGGCTTGCCCTCATCTTGCTCCATTCCATTCTCACACCCTCTATTTTGACCGTATGAATTTCCTTTAATCTGTTGAATTAATCATTCATCCTTTTGTTTCTGGGGTTTTGGCAGGCTATTGCTTCCTTCCACAACTGCTCTTTCTCTAACTCTTATTCATATTTCAGTATGTCTTCAGATGTCATTTCTTAGGTGTCACTGGCTCTGAGAAGTCGTCCTTGTTTCTGTGAGCCCCTCCTGTGAGTCCAGTGGAGTCTCCTTTGTAATGCTTTGCACACTTCTTTGGATTTGCTTTCATATATACATATGTATACATATAATATATGTATATAATCTGCCCATTCCACTAAATTGTAAGCTCCATTAAGACAAGGGCTATATCTATCTTATGTACCTTTGACCCCAGAGTAGGAACTCAATAAACATTTGTTTAAATCTAGGCATCTTATTAAATATACTAGGGAATTGAGATCCAGAGCAGAGAGACTTCTTACCCAAGGTCACACGGTGAGTTCACGGCGGAGTACCTCAGGCCAGTGCCCTACAGCAGGGACACAAATTTAAATAATGTATGACAAATTTTTAAAAACGCAATGGACAAAGATTTGTGCCTGTTGGTTTAATTCTACCCAAACAGGTGAAGAAAGAGCTAACCACATTATGCAGAAGCAACTGTGATGCCAAGCCTGGTCTTGGCTGGAATACTCTCCAGCCTAGGGAAATCCCTTCCCCGGCTGCTTCTGGCATTGTTGAGTTGGGAGGAATGGGGATGGGAGAAGGAAGGGACGCGACCATGGAGGCCTGGGCTATATGTAAGTGGAGCAGATATATAAGACAAGCTGAGGCAGGGCTTTGATGTGCTGGGAGGAATTGTCCACCTGGATTACAAACCAGAGGTCATTTCTTGAGACGCTGGCACAGCCATTCCTCATGTTGACATGTTTCTGAACAGAACAAAACATGAAGAGCAATTTTTAGTCATGAAGCCTCCAGGGTTCTGGTATCATCCTTTGCCACACTTGCACCTGGGAGAAAATTCTTTCTGGTCCTAGCAATACAGAGCTTAGTGCATTTTCAAAATGTGTCATGTCATAGATTCTTTTGGAAAAAGTGATATAAGGAGAAATCTGTTTTCTGTAGGATTTTCTACTGTGATTGAGCCTAACTTTTTTTTTCTAATTGTGTAACATAAACTCAATGTAGGAAAGTTGGCAAACGTATTAGCACAAAGAAGGAGAACTTCCCCCTTGCATGACCAAAAATAATCCCACTATTTATACTTCCTGTAAGTCTTTTTAATATTCTTCATGTTTACTCACTTATGTAGTTTTATAAAAAGAGGATACTGTGAATACCATTTAATAGTATTTTTCCTCTTAGATATATATCGTGAACAATTTCCTGTGTCAATAAGTACTTTTTTGTAATATGATTTTTATTGTCTATTTAATATTCCAATATATTTAAACCCTCCCAATAATCCTCTATTATTGAACATTTAAATGGTTTCCAATTTTTCAGTATTATAAATCACTCTACAGGAATTCCTTTATGCACATGTCTTTGGTTTTTCCAAAGGATAAATTTGTAAAAGTGGAATTGCTTACTAAAAGATCATGTACATTTTTAAGGATTTGGTACTTATTTTTATTAGCCTTTTAAAAGTTTTAGCACAGACTGTTTTCCAAAGTTCCCGAGTATTCTCTGCACACAAGTCCTTTCATGTTTGAAAGTTGCACCATCTACTAACACGAGACTTGTTTCCCATTAGGTTGATGATATACCCAAAAGGGAAGGAATTCCAAAAAAAAGTCAAAATTAAATAAATTCTAGACTCCAAATCGTATTGATGCCTATCTGATTATGTCTGTTTTCCTCTAGATCCTTAAAAGTGGCATTTCCCAAAATACTCTGGGAGAAAAGAGTTCCGTGGTCAGGTAGGTTTGGGCAAAGTTGCATCCTCCATCTCTATGCAGATCTTGAAAAATCCTGCAGTAAATTTGAGCAGGTTCAACTCTGTTTACATCAGTTTTCTTTCCTAAGGTTGTTTGGCCGCCAAACTAATAAAAAAAACCCAAACCTACAAATATTTCATGGGATACACTTAGATAATCACTGGTCTAGAGAAAGCCCTGGTGGTACATTGCGGGGGCTGTTTATATGGTTTTCTCTTAAGCCTGTTACTTGACCACAGATGGTAAAGCCAGATCAATTTGAGTTCCTGTGTCCGTGGTCACATGACAAAGCTGAAGGATTATCTGATATGAGGCCTTATGGAACTTTCCAGTAAGCCAAGACCATTTTCTGACGAGCAAAGATTAGAATTAAGGTTTTACCTCCGAAGCTCTATTCTATTCCCTGTCCCCTCCCCCAAACAGGTTTGCTTATGACTATGTGACTGCAAATGAAAGGTTCCTCTATGTCTCTTCATGTGTATGAGTGGAAGTCATTATTGTTACCTGTTTAGTTTCTGCTCCAAACAGTTATAAGACTCAAATAGAGAATAGTGGAAAGTATACTTGTTAAAAACCTCTCTTAGGCCAATTTTCTTAGAACCAGAGAGGTTAATTCAACATGAAAATCAAACCAATTTTTTGGTGCCCAGTGTGTCTGTTTCTTATATACTAGAGTTTTGCATACTACCATCATATTTTCTTGTTGTATTATTTATTTAGTATTTTCCTTAAATCGACTCAAAGTTTTCCTTATATATCTTCTTTAGCTTGTCCTCAACAACAAAAAATCTGCAAAAATACAGATTTGGCAGTTTTATCAATTTCTAATACATATTAAAATAAACGTATAACTATTAAAATGAAACTGTTTTTCTATGGAACATCTAAAATTACCTCAGGTCTTGTATTGGCAAACTTTTTCTGTAAAGGGTCTGATAGTAAATATTTTAGGGTCTGAGAGTCATGCAGTCTGTGCCACAATTATTCGACTTTGTTGTTGAAATGCAAAAGCAGCCCCAGACAACAAGTCAACCAATGGGCATGGCTCTGCTCCAATAAAACTTTTATTTACAAAGACAGGCGAGGGCTGGATTTGGTTCATGGGCTGTAGTCAGCCAGCCTCTGCTCTAGATGAAACAAAGAGCTTATTGAAATTTTCACCTTCTAAGTGACTATATTGGTTCATTTTAGGCACCATCTAAATGCACTAACCTGGGCAATAATGGAACAGCAAAACCTCTGATTTGCATTCTACCTCTGTTTTCTGAGATAGTCCTAGTTTTAAGCCATGCGTCTCAAATTTTGGGATCAGATTCATCATGCTGAATCTCATGAGACCAGTATTAAAATAAAAATCAGGAGCCAGCTTTTGCAACAAAAGGACGGACATCCTGAGACAGACTAACCTCCCCTCACCTTCCTGATGAACTTCACAGGAATGCCCTGCTCAGTGATTTTACCCTTGCCAAATTATTCTTCATAGGAGGAAGAAAAAAACTACAACCCAAGCAAACTGGGCTCCTAAATTATTGACATATTAAAATTTAAAATGTTCATTAACAAGGGCTCTTATCTGAGAGAAGCAAGTTTGCCATTAGTTCCCAATTTCGCTGAATCTAGACTCCTATATGTCTTGTTTGACTGAGTTGGTCCAAGGTTTACCTGAGTGGCCTCAAGATTTACAAGAGGGAAACTTCTTAAATGTGACAGAAAGCAAGGCTCACCTCTGCCAGCCTTGTGCTTTGGGCCACACCGTTGACCTTTGTAGAGAGGAAGACTATTTGTTCTTGTATAAGTATAAGCCCATCTCCACTCACGGCTCACTGTTTTCCATCCTAGATGTTCACAAATAATAATACATCTGAATAGCATTTTTCATGTTTACAAAGCTTTTCCAAATGTGTGGTCCCATGAAAGTTGCTCAGTAATTCCAGGAGCTGGGAATTATCATCCTCATTTTACAGGTGAGTATCCTGAGGTTAATCCTGCAGCCAACTGCCAGCCATACTGTAGGGGGACCTCTGGAGCTATGCTAGCTGGTTCTCTCCTGCTAGACTGGGATTGCTAAGTGCTCCCCAAGGTGGTTCTTTTTCCCACTCTGCTCTGCCGCACTCTGCTCATCTCTGCCATCCCAGGTCATACCCCTAACCCAGCCCTCTATCTACCATGGTGGTCCCAATGAGACCCATTCAAGTGTGCCTGGCTGGGTCAAGGTGAACTCATCTCTGGTATTGAAACACAACTCCAAACTAACTTAACAACTAGTAACATCAACTGTCATCCCTAATTGAACTCATATCTCCTAATTCTATGTCCAGTGTTTTCCCATACATTGTAACTTCTTCTGAGATATAGAGGAACTTAACTAAACTATTATTGGCAGAAATGCTAATTCAGCTTTCAGTTTCAAAGGATAATTAGAGAATGAGAATGGGGAATTGTAAAACAGCATACATTGATGGGTCCATTTTTTTTTCACTTGCAAATCATCTGAATAGGTTCATCCAGAATCCAAGAATATTATCACTTAAAGGGACCTTAAATACCACTTAGTGCAACTCCTGTATTTCATGCTTAAGTAAACATGAGAGAAATTTGCCCAAGATAATGATTAATAATAATAAATAAGAAGAATAGTTATCATTTCTTTAATATTTACTCTGTGTCAGGTACTGTTTGAAATGCTATAAATGCTTGGGGCAGATGGATTGTTACTTCAGTTTATAAATAAACCATCTGAGACTTGTTGGGAAAAATGGACTTGCCTGAGATCACATGTGAATAGATGGTGGGGCCAGGGTGTGAGGTCAGGCCATCCGACTCCAGAGCTGCTATTGCAGCATAGTTCTTCTCAAAGGCAAAGCTTTGATGTGATGAGAATTGGCACTATCCTGTGATGAGACGAGTACTTCCTCTCTGCGGTCTTCCTCTTCAAACCCATAACCAGCCGTAGTCCAACCATGAGAAAAACATCAGACAAACCCAAATTGAGGGATATTATACAAAGTACCTGGCTAGCACACTGCCCGAAGAATGCAGTGCCCTGGATCCACCTCCATGGACGCTAATTTAACTAGTCTTGAGTGGGGTAAGGGAGTGGCATTTTTTAAAGCTCCCAGGTGGTTAAAATGTGTAGCCAGGATTGAAATACCACCAAAATGCATTTTTCCCAGAAAGAGAGAGTCACTGACTGCACTAGGAGGGAAAACGAGCAATGGGATTAGGGCTGGATGAAGTGTTGCGTCTGGAAGAGGGGATCTCGCTGCCCTGGGTGGGCAGATTCTTTTCACTCTGGGAAACAACCAGGAAAGAGGACACAGAGGCTGGAACTGGGATGCTTGAAGGCTGCCAATCTCACCTTTCCTAGTCAAGAGGCTGTTTCAGAACAGCGTTTGGGGAGCACTCTGGCTCTAGTGATCACCACATCCTTTGCTCAGCAACTTGCTGGCTTCCCCTGCCTTTTCTCCCTTGACTGTTTCAGAAGACTTGTTTCAAGTCGGCCCCACACCTAAGTGGACACTTGTCAGTTATGCACCTGAAAGGTGTGTGAACAACCAGCGTTGTCAGCTAAAAAGGAGGCTGACTTCTTGCATTTAAAATGAATATTGACTGGAAAAGAAGAGGGCAGGGGGAGAAAAAAATCGAAAGTGATAAAAATGGCTGACTCAGGCCAACCTCAATGCATATGATGTGAAATAACATCATTAAGAGAGTTTGGGGCCGGCTCCGTGGCTTAGCGGTTAAGTGCGCGCGCTCTGATGCTGGCGGCCCGGGTTCGGATCCCGGGCGCGCCCCGAGGCACCACTTCTCCGTCCAACGTGAGGCCGAGTCCCACATACAGCAACTAGAAGGATGTGAACCTATGACATACAACTATCTACTGGGGCTTTGGGGGGAAAAATTGAATAAATAAAATCTTTAAAAAAAAAAAAAAAAACAAAGAGAGTTTGGCCTGGGGTTGGAATTATGCAAGAGCATCTTTTGGCAAACTTAAGATGTTTGGGAAAATTGCTCTGGAAACTTTTGTGTTAAAAGGTTAGGAAGAACTGGAAGTTCACCCAAGAAGGTACACATAATACTTCAGAACGCTGAAAATAGAGAATCTCATTACTACAGAGAGATGAACGTTACTTTTTCTGAGACTTCAATGAACTGATAACCTTCAAACTTTGGAACTTGACAGATCTAAATTCAAACCCTAGCTCCACCGCTGGTAAGTTACTTAATTTCTCTGAACTTCAGTTTACTGAATCTGTAAAATGGGATTAACCATGGTTGCCTCATGGAGTGGTTAAGAGAATTAAAGGACATAATTTGTTTCACAGAAATCAGTGACTTGGTCCAAACTAATATAAATTAGAAGTGACAAGGACAAATTTCAAACTCTGACCCTTAGTCCCATGCATTTCTATTTTACCTCTATCACCCTTCCTGGCAAGGATGCAAAAGTGATGGATAATCCAGTCATCATAATGTATGCTATGCTCCTGACTAAGGAAACTGCACGGACAGTTTCCAGAAAGGACATCAGAAGCCTTCCCCCCTTTCCCAGTTCCATAAGGAGATTCTCTGGAGGAATCTTAGCATTCTTTAGTGAGAGAAAAGGCTAGTGAACCCCCACGCTTATGCAACTTGAGAAGAGCGTGAGTGAAAAGCAAAATCTTATATGTGATAGACACTTAATAATTATCAACATGCTTTCCCCGACATTATGTCCTGATGTAAATTTGGGAATCATTTTCAACTCCTGCCTCACCTTCATCTCCCTGAACCCAACCAGTCACCAAGTCTTATCAATTTAGCCTTAGAAAAGTCCCTTTCCAAATTAGTCTTTCTCTAGTACATCTCTGACTGTGTGACTTCCTCTGCTTGCAGTGTTCCTAAAGGCTCTCTCTAGGAGGGACTTCAGCTAATATTCGCATCCTTATCTCCTACTCCTGCTCTTCCCTCATCCACTTCTGCAGCCAATTGTAACTACCCAGAGTTCCTTGAATGCAGTTGCAGCCCCCTCTTTTGTGTGCCTATAAACTTGTCCTGCCAGTTGTACTGTGACTCTCTTCCCAAGTACCTGAAAGCAGGATATCCTTAGCGGCTAGGAATGCAGGCTCTGGATGCAAATTCTGACTCAACCTTACAAGATATGTGTTCTTGGGAAAGTTATTGAACCTCTCTTAGCCTTGTGAATAAAGTGGGGAGTGATAATAATACCTAATTCATGAGGTTGATTAAATGAGATTAATAATATCTAATTCATGGGGTTGAGTAAATGAGATAATGTAAGTTACCTGCTTGTCACACACTCTACAAGCATTATCTGCTATTATTTTTGCTGATTTCTTCTTATTTTTACTATTCCCTGCTTAAATAAACCCATCATTAAATATCACCTCCTTCAAGAAAGCTTCCTGATAACACCCATGCCCCTAGAGAAGTAATCTATCCTTGTTTTATGTCCCTATAACCCTTAGTAGATCTCTCATGAACTCACTATTCAACATGCTCTTTTGTGTCTTTGTCTTAGTGTTTTCTTTAGAATATAAACTAATTGATTGTAGGATGTTATCTTGGTAATCTTTGTACCTACAGAAGCCCTTATCACAGAATAATGACAATATTTGTGGAATGTAAATAACTTGGACAAATAGTAATAATAGATACCATCGAATTTGATAATCTAAGATGCTCTTAGAAGAGAGCACGAGTCATAGAAAATGCTCTATACATGTTAGTTGTTATTACTGTTTCTTGTTTACTGTGATATTTCATGCACTATCTAATTTGTTTTTTATAACAGCTCTATTAAGCGAGTTCTGTTAATGCTCCCCTTTCACTGTTGAGGCTTAAGGCACAAAGAAGGTGAAGTAATTTGCCCAAGACCATGTAACTAGTGAGGGGCAAAGCCAGGATAAGGACCCCCTGGGTCCCACTATATTCCAAGGCCTTGATCTTAAGCAGTGAGTGGGGAGCATCAGATTTTATGTCCAAGTAGCAGATGAGAAAACTGACCAGCTGAGAATTGATAGTGGGCTGACTAGTACAGCATCTTAGATTATCACATTCAATGGTATCTATTACTTGTCCAAGTTATTTACATTCCACAAATATTTGGACTATGGGTTATGTGTAGAGAGAAGAAGAGGCCCGAAGGTGAAAGAAATCTTCAGCTTTAACTCGTGTTCAACTCCAGTAAAAATCAGTTAGATTTCATCAAACCACTGATCAAAGAGCCAAAAATGGTTTAATTTTTTTAAAAGCACATGTAACTTCTTTTAATCTGCTTGATTGGTCAAGCCAGTAAAAACAGTAAAAGCAGTTTATTCGGTGAAAAACACCCACACCCTCACTGTGGTTGGGCCAAGTTGGCCAGCCAAGCAGAGAGTTAACATGATCAACCAGGTGTGGATAGAGTCTCAGAGGGAAATGCTGAAAGCAGCCATTAGCAAAATGCTTTAATGTCTGTGGAGAACATTTAGAGTGTGCAATGAGGTACCTGGCCAAAGAAACTATGGCTAAGCAAGCGCAAAGGAGGAGGGAGGACATTTGCACAGGAGCCTGGGGACCTTCGCAGAGAGTCAGGACTGAGCCCCTCCTCCTTTTGTCTGAAATTGTAAGCTGTCTGAATCTGTTAGAGCAGCCTGAGTGGCTTTGACTGAGTCACTTGGTGGAGCCAGGGCTCAAGACTCCTGAAATAGAAAACTCTGAGGGTTGAAACACATGGATCTAGGATTTTAGCCCCTTGTTACAATGGTAAAGAGGATGGCTCTTCTCGGCCCAAGACGCAGAGGACCCTGGAACACTCTCTGATTCAGATCTTATGTGTGCAGCGTTGAGCCTTGGGTAGTAGCTTTTTCAGTGTATTAAAACACACACACACAGAGATACAAACTGTAATTCAGGAACCCAGGGCAGTTTTGCCACGGAACAAACCAAACATGGCATTGAAGACCGATTGGATCTTCAGTAGGAATCTGCATTGGCGAGGACGGAGCACCTGGAGCCCCATGGGGTGCAGTTCATTCAAGAACAACCATCACTTTGCAGTTGTAGGGGAGGTCTCTAGGTTCAGGAAGGCACATCAGAGTTCTGGCTCCACTGAACAAGAAAGACCAAGCATGACTTCATCTTAGAATGGTCAGGAAATGAAGGGGTTGGGCTCCTGCTAACCCAGGCAGGTCATTCCATGCATATTATACTTGGGGAAAGGCAGATGTTACTGGGGGGAACATTATTCACACCCAAAGTTATAAAGCTAGATATCCAGCTACTGGTGACTTTTCCAATTCCATTAGACCTGAATAGATAGACTAGATACATAGATAGATGGATGGATGGATAGATAGATAGATAGAGAGAGAGAGAGAGAGATAGGCAGATAGATAGATAAAATAGATAGATAGATAAAAGCTGATGGTAGGATAAAAGCCTATTTAGGAATGATGGCAGGCCTGGAGGAAGAAAGCCATTAGAAAAGCTATGCTATTGAGGTTACTTCTAAACCTGTCTTTAATGAGAGAAATGAAGAAAATAAATTTGGTCAATTAGAAAGTAATGAAGACCTTGCAAAAATAACTATTGACAAAAGGCCGGCAAGGGATTTCTCGAGTAATTTGAGCATAACACACACTGTATGAATCAGCAGGTCAGGAGGGGTTGCCTCTTAGGAGCTTAAAGGTGTCGGTATCATGCCTACTCAATTTTTGGCACTGATTTCTTTATTTAGCAAGCAGAATAGTGATCTGAAATGAACCCAGAAGCCAGACAAATGGGGTTCCAAACTTCAAAACCGGGGAGAGGTCACATAATGGTGACTATTCAGTCCAGATATGGCTGGTGCATGTCAAGGGGACTAGGCCTGAAGGAAGGATATCCTAAAACAGAAGCACAAAAAGGAATTCAAAGGGCAGGCCATGGTTGATTAAGGTAAGTTATGGTGTATAAACCAGCTTTATAATCAGATTATTGAAAAATAGCACAAATCATTCCAGATAAATAGTTCCTTCTTTAAGTTAGCAGAGGGGAAGGCAGCGTACAATCTTCTTCTTAGAGTGAAGGACGAGAACATCATTTCTTTTTTTGTGTGTATCCATCAAGGAAAATAAGATAAAGAGCAGAACTCCTATAGGACTGGATTCCATACAGGTTCACTTGCAAAGCAAAGTGTATATGTGTGCATGTGTGTGTATGTGCATGTGCATGCACATTTGTTGGCGGATGGGACCTTGAAAGAGCCTGGATGGTCTCTTCCTGACAGATGCAGACTATGGGGAATGAATGCAGGGTTGGTGAGGTATTACAGGTGTGGGCCTAGGACTTAGTGTGATTTTGAGCCTATGAGAACTCAGGAAAATATTAACCAGAACATTAAGAAAGATACTGTGGAATGTTAGAGCTGAAGGAGTCTTAGGAATCACCTACTCCTGCTCATCTTCTTTATCATTTACTAGGCCAGAGATGTCAAGTCCTTTCCTGAAGCCACACTATAGGTCCATGTCACAACCTGAACTAAGACTATACTGGGGAGAGTGGTCTTCATATCACATCATCCCACTTCCTGATGATGCCAGTTTGCAGCATCTGTTGCTAATTATCAGGCTAAATAAATAACTCCAGAGTTTGAAAATAACAAAAGGAAATTCCATTGGAAAAGAAAGTGAAAGATTAGTTCTCTGTGTAAAAATAATCCAAAATGGCCAGTCTTTACTGGTGGGCAAATGACCTACAAGGAGGCATGCTGGATGAATCTAGAGGGTAGTTTAGTGCCTTGTTGAATCATCTGGCAAGAAGAAAGGCCTCACTTGGAATTGATTGTAAGGCAACATCACAAAAGAGGAAGGGCAGTTTTGTCAGACTATATTGGCATCCCATACTTAAATTTTGGAAACACTTCTAGGTAAGAAAAAAAAGATCCTAGACACTGGAGTGATTCCAGAGAAAAACAGCACATAATAAAGGGAATGGAATAGAGAAACTGATTTATAGAAGGAATTAAAGCAACACTTTTTTAATGGCTCTGTCACAAATAAGGGCACGTCTTTGACATATATCAAGGACTTTAATTGGAATAATGAGTTAATCCAGGGAGAGATGATTTAGGCATGATATCAGAGGACAAGGTAACATGATGGGATTGGGGAATTACCTGTTGAAATGATGAAATTGTCATCTTTCAAATGAAAGTAAGACAAAAACAGAACAATTAAGGAGATGGTGCTTAATAGATACTTTTATATAAAGAGATTTGATTTTTAGCTTTTGATACAACTATGAGCCAGTAGAATCATGCTTTCAATGTTTTCTCAGTTCTTAGAGAAACTTGAACTTATGATGCATCATCAATTTAATAGCAGCTATTATGAGAAGGGGAAAAAAATACTGCATTAAATGTACAGGTTGATTGCAAGCTCCATCTCAATTTGAAAATTGCTAAAATGTGAAAAATATATTCATTTTAGAATTGGAAAACTACAGCAATTATTTAAGTAATATACATATACAACCCTGTAATAGCATATATATTGTCTGTGTGTTCAATTCCTGACTATTCACGGGCTAATCGTATAGCTTGTATGATTGTGGATGTTCTAGTTAATTTGCCTCCTGTGTCCTCATCACCTTCTCAGAGAATCTGTTACCACCCTGGTGATTGGGAAGTTAACCAGTTCTTCTGACCACTACTGATTTGGGCCAGGAATAAATATGTGACCCCAACTGGGCCAATAGATTCCCTTTATTGAAAAAAAAAAAAAAAAAAAGAACCCAAAGAGAAAGTGGCAGTCCATTAGATGTTAGATCATGTAAAGTTGGGGCCAGTATTGGGCCGTGGCATCCCATGCCACAAACCTAAATAAGTAAGGGGCAGCAAAGCCTTCAATAAGATAGAAAGAGCTAGCATGGATTAAGAAAAACAGAGCAGATGTCTAGTGAGCACCATAAAAAATAGATGAAGAAATAAAATGTACTCTATTCACTTATAGCCCCTTCTCCCGAAAGGATCACATATGACTCCATGAGAGGCAGAGGAAGGAGCTTTCATGCCTCACTTTCCAAGATAGGTTCTTAAGTGTTCTAACTGAACTCGATTTCCAGTCTTTGGATGACCTTGACTTTCCCTTCAGTAAAGGTACGCTTTTATCTAAGCCAGCTTGAATGGATATCTGTTCCTGGCAACTATGAGCCCCTTCTCTCTACTCCTGCCCATTTCATTAATGCCTCACAGTTATAACACATTAAGTAAAAGCTTTTCAGAGCAAACTCATAATGCTGACACAGACTGGATTGTGACATGAGCTGTGGTAATCCTTCAGAATGAATAGACTGACATAATTTCTGATGCCTAAATAACTGGCTGCTAAACCAGCTATTGGTGTGGATGTGGTGCACACTGGGTTGACCAGAAGCCAGGTTCTAACTCAGCATGTCTTTTCTGGATCTTCTTGCCTTTCACAGATCCCACAGCAGCCCATTCTCATGAATTGTTTAACTGTGAGACTCAGATCACAGCCAGCCCCAGGTCCCCAAACATTCTTCATCCAGGACACTGGGACCAACATTTATATTCTTAGAATTTATAAGTCTTTTCTTCCCAACAGCCCACGTGGTAGTCATTTTGATAACAGGCCATTCTGATTTCAAGAAAACCTCATTTTCTGTTCTGAATTGCACTGCCTTCTCCTCGAGTAGTTCCCTAAGCAAACGTATGGGCTGTTTGCTATGCTTTCAACTCTCATGCATTTTTAATGATTTACAAGGAAAAGATTTTTTTCCCTCTTTCTTTTTTTTTATAATAAATTTAATGACTTAATACACATCAAGTGGAATTGTTGGTTTGTGGTGACGGTTTTATAATTCCAAGTTCAAGGGTTTTTTTCTATTTAATTATGCACAATAACTCTCATGGAATATAATGCAATAACAAAACATGAACCAATGTTGGCATAAGAGCCTGTTGTTTATTAGTATTGGTTCTGTGCTTTATGTTTGAAATAAAATATTTGGAACTAATGTTGGCCATGTTTCCTCCAAACTAGATAAAAAAAAAACTTTCTTTCTGAAAATACTATGTTCCAATCTTTGGCGATAAAAGCCAGCAGCTCTAGAGATAGCAAATTAAATTTTATTTGTAGAAAGCACTGTGCTGTGTTTTGTTGCTTGCTCAGAGTTATTTTTTAATACTAATAATTTAATAAAGTGGAAGACCGATACATTGACCTGTGTTCTCTAAGGCACCAGAGTATTTCCCGGGGTTAAAAGGCATAGCTTGCTGAAAGGTTGTTTGTTTTACATTCTAACCTATTACTTATTTCTCTTGCTTTCTTGCCAGATCTAGCCTTAGCTTTTAGAATCATTTTTGAATTTTGGAAAACATAAAGTGGTTGAATTTTAGGAATCTGCAAAGCTTTAGACTTCTAAAACTGTCAGATAAGGACTGCTTTTCCTAAGATCTAACACGTTCGAATTTTGTATCAGTTAATAGTAAAATTATCTCCATCCTCTGGCTTAAAAAAATAATTTAGAGTTTCTTGGAGAAAATAAGTAGCTATCTAATCTCATCAAATAAATTCATCTAGGCGACTTGTTCAGCATTTCCACATTGGATGGAATAGGTTTCAGTTAGAAGGTGAGAGGAATTATCCCAAGTTCCCTCCTGAAAAATCTGAGTGCAGGGTTCTAGACTTAGGTGAGGGTTCTGAGAGCCTGGGTATTTTGTGTTGGTGGGGCAAGACTAGCCTGGGAGCTTCAGACAGTTCAGCCAAGTTGGAGCTAAAAGACAACAGCTAAACATAAAACCAAAGGCAAAAGCCAAGCAGATATTCTAAATGAAGCATCTGTCTGAAGGAGTTGGGTGAGAAGGTTGGGACCACAAATAAGGTGATAGCATAGAAACTGAAAGCCTCAGAAGAAAGCAAGGATGAAGGCCAGGGACCGTGCCTGGAGAGATTGTCTGAGGTCCTAGAGAGACCCAAGAGATTCTTTAGAGAGTGCCTGCGGCCTTGCTGTGGGAGAGAAATATAATGCAGCAGTTAAAGGCACAAACTCTGGAGCGACATGGACGTGGGTTCAAGTTCCAACTCTACTGCTCAACAGTGATATGGCCTTGGGCAAGTCATGTTACTCTCTAATACTCAGTGTGAAATGGGTCAAGTAAAACAAGCCACTTTATAAAGGCTGTCATAAAATTTAAACAAGATAATGCCACTATTAGTTATTATTAGTGCTGAGTCAGACAGGAAAAACTACTAAGTCAGATTCTTTTAATATAAAAATAGTGCTTTTAATTGTACACACATATATATCTGTATCAATAGAAATGCATAGATTTCTGTGTTTTTTATACATAAGGGGCATGTATCATTAGGTAACTATATTTTTCTGTTTTAAATATTATTTACTTATAAATTTTTTCCTTTTTATACAAACATTTTTTATTGAGGTATAATAATCACACAGTGAAGTGAAGTGTACACTTGGGTGTACAGTTCAATCGGGTTTAATGAACGTATTCGCTGATGTAACCATACCCTTCCAAGTTATAGAATATATCCATCACTCCAGAAAAGTGTGTTGTGTTTCATCTAAGTTAAACCCTCGCACCATCCCACCACCACAGAAGCACATAATCTTCTGAGTTATCACTGTAGATTAGCTTTTCCTGTTCTAGAACTTCATTTAAATGGAACCAATCAATATCTATTCTTTTGTATCTGAATTCTTTTGCTCATAGAAATGTTTTGAAGATTTGTCCATGTTGCTATGGATAACAGTGGTTCATTCCTTTAAATTGCAAGTAGTACTCCATCTTATAGTTATATCACATTTTTTGCATTCTCCTGTCGATGGAAATTTGGGTTGTCTCCATTCTAGGACTATTCTAAGTAAAGCTGCTATGAGTATTCTTATACACATCTTTTTGAAGCATATGTTTTCATTTCTCTTGGTTACATATCTATGAATAAATTGCTGGGTCATAAGTAAGTTTAACTTTACGAGAAAGTACTGAATTGATTTCCAAAGCAGTTATACCATTTTACTTTCCCATCAGCAAAGCATAAGAATTCTAGTTGTTTTACATCCTCACAAATATTTGATGTTGTCAGTCTTTTAAATTTTAGCCATTCTAGTTGGAACGGATGATTTTGCATTATGATTATAACATCATCTTAACAAATTAACCTTTTTCAAATTATTTCAACTAGCAATTTTTCTAATTGCTCAGGCCAGAAACCTTGGTGTCATCCTCGACTCTTTTCCTTCTCTCACACCTCACTTCTGATGCATCAACAAATTTCTGTTAATTTTACCTTCAAAATATTTCTATCATTCATCCACTTCTTATCACCCCCACTGCCACCCTGGATCCAAGTCATCATCAACACTCATCATCATTAGCCTTCTACCTGGTCTCCTGCTTCAGCCCTTGTCCCTTGCAGTCTGTTCTTAACACAGGAGACCTTAGATCATGCCAGCCCTCAACTCAACACCCTCCAAATGTCTCTTCCATCTCACTTAAAATGAAAGTCCAAGTCTTTTCTATCATCTGCAAGTTCCTGCATGATCTGGATCCATGGCTACTTTCTGCAAGTATTTTCACATGGTCTAATGTCAAATATCACCTTTTTCCTGACCATACTCTACATAAATCTTACACTTCTTCCATAATTCTATCTTTTTTACCCTGCTTGTTTTTTTCTTTATAAATCTTTCTATTACTTGAAATTATATATTTGCTTGCTTATTATCTGTCTGTCTCACTACAATAAAAGCTCTGTATTGGCACTAGAACATGCCTAGTAAACAAAAAAATAATTTGTTGAATGTATTCCTTTTTGTCATCCTTGATATTTTTTCAAACCTGTTTGTTTATTTCTTTGTGTGTATGTATGCGTGTTTGTTTTATATATTATAATTAACAAATCTCATCTCTTCATCTAAAGGCTTTTGGAAGACTGTGATCTGACTTAAACATCCTTTTCTTTTATTCATTTATTAGTTTAAATTTCTTTCTTTTTTTAAAATTATTTTATTGGGGTCATATTGTCTTACAACATTGTGTAAATTTCAGGTGTACATCACTGTATTTCAGTTTCTGTATAGACTGCATTGTGTTCACCACCAAAAGTCCAGTTTTTATCCATCACCATATATATGTGCCCCTTTACCCCTTTCACCCTAACCCCACTCCCTTCTTCTCTGATAACCCCTAATCTATTCTCCTTATCTATGTGTTTGTTTGTGACTTAAACATCTTTTATTTTCAACATTTGGGTAGACTTCCCTCAAAAGGTAGGTGCTTCGGCAGTATTTCCTGATCAATTGGTTGATGGTAAAAGAAAAGGGGTGGGTATTTTTCAACCTGTTTCTTTGCTTGTTTATATATTTATATATGTGTGTGTATGTGTATATATATGTATGTGTGTATTTTAACTAGCAAATATCACCTCCCCATCTTTAGAGTTTTAGAGGATAGCAATCTGACTTAAACATCTTTTATTTTCAACACATAGTATAGACTTTCCCCAGACTGTTTTTGCATATGTGATTCTTGAAAAATACAGAAGACACAGAGTCTGATTCTGAAAGAATCTACAGTCATGTGAATGACAGATTTGGGGTATGACTGGGGACTGGAATGGACACAGAGCTCTTTTAATTCTGTCTAACAAAGCCACAGACTAATGTTAAGGAATGTTTGTGTGATCTCTCCAGTGTGGAATCAGTTACCCAAACACAGGAGTCTTTACAGAGATCCAAAATAATCATAAAACCATTATAACCACAAGACCTCTTCAGAGTTATCCCCTCAATAGTGAATGCTGCCTTTTTAAGCCAACTCTTATATTCAGAGAAGGATTGTAATATCTCTAGCCTGGAAGAAATCCCTATTCCTGTGGCTCATTTGCTTCATCTCTGTGGTTCTTGGAAGGAAAGATGGAGTGAAAGCTACCCCGAGGCTGTTGACTGTGAATTCAAGTCTTAAGCAATGTACAGAGAGCTTCAATAAACTTTGGCCATTTAGCCAGCCTACATTCCATGGGAAATACTGTCCAGCTATCCCCAAGTTCCAATAAATTGTTTGCTGTGGGACAACCCTCTGATTTCTGGTCCTGGGCATTCTTAGGTCTCCGATCAGAGAAGGAAAAGGCATGATCATCATGTGGGAGCTATGAAGGGAAAGCCTGCCCTTGGACCATCAGGTGCTGTAAGAAGAGCACCAATGACCATAGTTCCTCTCTCCCTGTGTATCTTGCTTACATAGACATCTTCCTGCTCTAACACTGTGCTGGGCAGTAGGAGGCACTCCATGAGTAAACATTACATGGGAGGAAGAATGAAGTAAAGTAGGAGAAAGAATGAAGTGAAGGGGGAAAGTGAAGAGCAAAGAGCTCATTCTTCTTGGATGTCGGCTATCTGATTGTGGGGGGAGGGACAAGAATTCAGCTGGTTTTAAGTTATAAAGGAAGGTTAGAACTTTCACTTCGCTGTGAATTCATGCACTTGTAATGTTTTACTTAACATTTACCTTCTCTACTAGACCATAAACTCCATGAGGGTAGAAACTGTCTTTCTTTTAAAATATCAATTCTGTCTCTTTGACCTCCATAAACAGCCTTACATCTGAAACCATCCAGGGCGAGAAACTAAGTTGGACCCTGCTGTAAACCAATTGAAGGATATTTCTTGAATGTATTCCCCACATGGTCTAGACTGATGCTTGACACAATGTGAATGTTTAGTAAGTATTTCATGAATGTACACCTGACTGAAAAAATACAAAAAAACCTGATAGCAATGGATCTTTGTTATCTTAGAATTTCATTAGAAAAACAGCTTTGCTGAATATGAAATGGATGCATCAAAGCTTTTCCCATGTTCAGTTAACTTTCTCTTACCAATATGGTGAATGATGCCAGCGTAGAGTCAGACATGATAGTGGGATTTCAACCCCTTACACAATAAGGAGAATTTTTCAGAATTTTTAAACCTCCTTTGAAAACGTTTCTACACAGGTCACATCATGATCTATTTGCCATTTGTAAAGTAAAGCACCATCATGAAAAAGAATATTTAATGCCATTAAAAAAAAACCCTACCTTTACCAGCTAATAAATGTCACATTCCCCATTCCAGCTGCACAGGAAGAAAGGAATCATAAAGTAAGATCACAGCCTCAAGTGATTTTTGAATCAAAATGGAAATTAAGAAATGGAGGTTTAATAATCCTTAACGTTTGCTCTTTGGGAAGTCTGCTATTTGTTGAGAGTGGGGTTGGCATACATTAGGGGGTGGGCAGTTGAGATGAGGTTCCTTTTCATCACCTGGTCCTTGTAGTACTCATTTATGCAAACTTTCTTGCTCCAGGGTTGTGCAAATACAATGTCTCCCCAATGGCTTCACAGCGTGAGGCAAGACAAAGCTGAGGAGATGCTGACCCCATCATTTTGAGCCCTGTTTTAAGATGAGAGCTAGAGCACCAAAGATAGCCAAGTGCCTGGCATTGCCCATCTACCACTAGTTGTTTTGGCCCATGGCTTTTGATGGCCCTCTTTAACCTACTATAGATAGAAATGCCTCTTCTTCAAATCTTCCACAGAAAGAAAATTCCATGTTCCCTTGGTCACTTATATAGAGTATTTAGCATTCATAGACATTTTGGTAGTAGCTACAGGGAGGCCACCCTGTCTGAAAACATTTTGGTACATTTGATACATATGATAAATTTGCACTTTTATTGTGTATATTAATACATATCAAATGGCTTATTGATATGACGATATAATTTATATAACATAATGTTATTTTTGTTTCCAAACTTTCAGCTACCATGTTTTACAATCTTACTGTACATATTCTATAACCCATACCTCCACTTCTCATTATCTACTTGGACGTGTGCTCAAAGAGGCACAAATAAAGACGTTTATTGCGGCAATGATTGCACTGAAAACAAAATTGGTAAAATTCCAAATGTTCATTAATATAGGTCTAGTTAAATAAATCCTATGTATATAAGGATGAGATAACAAGACCTAAGAATGAGATAATAAGATAATGAATAATATGTAGTGATTTATAACAATGACCCTCTCACACATAACTAAACTGTGGACAAAATACAAAAACACCTAGTTAAGGGCTCTAGATTGAACAACAGTTGGCAAATTTTGGAAAGAAGTCAAAACTTTAAGAAAGTTTCCGATTTTTGTGTCTTTACCTTATGGTGGGCAGCAGTTTTGTCACAGAACCAGGTAGCTAAAGCTCTAAAAAAAAAGCTCTTTCTTTTTTTTTTTTTTTTATCTTTCTGGTCTAAGGGGCCTGAGACAGAGCCTGGGGCAAACACTGGTGTTAATCTGGAGGACCATTTTTAACAGCAGGCTACAGGTTTCTGCCTTGGTTTAGTAATTTGTGCAAAGATGCAAGTTATTGATTATTGATTTTGACCTTTGAAAATTTAATGAAGGCATTGGGCCCTTTCCTTTTAAAAAAAAAAAGAACATAAGCAGAAGCACACAAAAATCTACATGCAATTACAGAAGTGTCACAGACTCTTAAAAGCCATTCATAATCCCCAGATTAACGATAATAATAAAAGCCCTGCTATAAGATAGAGTCCTTTCATGACAGAGGCCAACATAAGGTTGGCAGACCAAGTAATATCATGGATAAAAAAATCAGGCTAAAAAAATTTTTAAGGATGGGGATGTCCTGATAATTCAATCTGTAGTAAATGTAAAATCTTGCATTTCGTTCTAAATAATTAACTGCAAATGTACAGAATGACAAGGACATGACTCAGTGGCTTCATAAACAGAAAAAAAAAGTTATGGAATTTTGTTGATAATAAGCTCCATTATGTACTATAAATAATATTATGTGCTTGCCAAAAAAAAAAATGTGATCTTCAGTTGCTTTAATGGAACTTTAAGTTTCCAGAACTGCACTGCACAATATAGCAGCCCCTAGCCACGTGTGGTTTTTTAAATTAAATTGTTTTAATTTAAAAACACAGTGCCTCAGCCACACATGGGCCTTAGTCACACGTGTGCCTTAGTCCACATTTCAAGTGCTCAGTAGTCACATGTGTTTAGGTGGCTGCTGTATTAGACAGCATCGATATAGAACACTTCCATCATTGCAGAAGGTTTTGTGGGGCACCTAGAACAAGAGTCACACTCTGCTCTGCATTGGTCAGAACACACTTGGAATAGTAGACACATGTGGTTTACCGCTCAGAATGGATTCCTCCCTTTTCCTGGAAACAGAATGCTGAATGTCCTATGGGAAAGCACCTCCTTCCCATTCTCAGCCAGGTGATTTGGGTGGAATTGGTGCTTCTTCTACCTTCATGGATGGGCATTTATTAGCTTTACCAGAGGAGACCCTCATGGCTCCCTCTGGGCACTGTGGTGTAAGGATGGCAGCTACAGAACTATGGCAGGTCTTTTGTTAGTATAAAGGGAGAATCCAGACCTGCTGGACAGCCACCTAAGGATGAAGCCAACACTGTAGATTATAGCACAGAGAGACAGAGGGAAACCGAAAACTTGGTGTCATTGTTTGACCTTTTGGATCAAGCTTCGTTTGAAGCCCATCTGACTTCTTTTAGATTACATGAACTCATAACCTCCCTTCAGTGTTTAAGCTACTTCAGTTGGGTTTCCTACAACTTGGAACATGAAGAGCCCTAAATGATGTCCTTGATAAATTGAGTTCAGTTGTGAGTGTTCCATTTTGGACAATGATACAGCATAATGGAATGTTTTCAGAGGAGAAAGACCAGGAGGGTGAAAGAACTTCAAGGAAATATTCCTCTTCCATTCCCATGACCAAATTAAGTCTTCATTCCCAGGCTAGTCCAAGCAGCTGATGTGACCATTTTGACATTTCATAGATTCCCCTGGGAAGAAGAATTCTAAAAGCTTCCAGTCTTCATTTAAAGTAGTATGGTAGAAGGAACAAGACCATTTGATAAAGTCACTGAATCCACGGATCTCCTGGTATCACCAGCACAAAAAATAAGAGCAAATCATGTAAAATTGCTTTTCTTTTAAATATAAGTGACATTCATATCAGCTCAAGACTGCATTTTAATAACTATGCTACTCCAAAATGTGTCATTTTAGTTGTACGATATTATAAAAGCAAACCAGGGAATATTATTTTTGTCATTTTCTAATCCAGTACATTTTTATAAAATTCTGCAGATTAAGTTAATATTTTAAAGCTATATATGTAATGAAATTTGAAATATTCTGTGAAGATAACTCTTTTGGAAGGCTAATAGAAACATCCAATAAAGGGCTGCACAGAATTGTTTTCAGAGGCTTGAGGGAGAAGGTAGAAAGACTTACTCTGTACTCTCAAAATGGCTTTTAATCTCCTGTTTTGTGGCTAAATCAACCAAGCTGCCCACTTGCTCCTTGCCACCCCTGCACCCCCACCATTGGAATGAGAAGGTACAGATTCTTCAGACATTACAAGCTTTAATGCAGAAGTTCACAATCACCGGTGGTGGGAGCCTTTAAAAATATGGATACTATTAGACAAAGAATTACCATATGATCCAGCAGTTCCACTCCTAAGTATTTACCCCAAATAATTGAAAGCAGGGACTCAAATAGATGCGTGTAAAGCAATGTCTATAGCTGCATTATTCACAATAGCCTGAATGTGGAAACAACACTAATGTTCATCAAGGGATGAATGGATAAACAAAATGTGGTGTATACATACAATGGGATGTTATTCAGCCTGAAAAAGGAAGGAAATTCTGACACATGCTACCGCATGAGTGAACCTTGAAAACATTCTTCAAAGTGAAATAAGCCAGACAGAAAAGGACAAATATTGTATGATTCCACTTATATGAGCTACCTAGAATGGCAAATTCGTAGAGACAGAAAGTAGAAGAGTGGTTGCCAGAGGCTGGGGGAGGGAAGAATAGCGAGTTATTGTTTAGTGGGTACAATGTGTTTGGAATGATTAAAAATTTCTGCAGATGTATGGTGATTATGGTTGTACAACAATATGAATGTACTTAATATCACTGAATTGTACGCTTCAGGTGGTTAAAATAGTGAATTTTATGTAATTTATGTTTTACCACATTAAAAAATATATAGATGCCAGTGTCTCACCCCCAGAGATTCTTATATATCTCGTCTGGGGTGCATGCTAAGTATTGGGATTGTCTAGGCCACTCAGGTATTTCTAATGCGCAGCTTCATGCCTTAGAGTCAGAGCAGGTATGATGAGTGAAAGCAGCCAGATGGGGACTGAGAAGACATGGAGGGCACGTGCCCTGTCATATGGGTGCAGCTGCCACCATTGGCCCTGGTTAATTACTGCCCTGGGGGATACAGGTCCCAGAGTGGCCAGATCTTCCGAATTGTTAACAGAAGCATGTACTTGGATTTTTTTGGAAACTTGATTTTTAAATTATCCTAACTTACTCAAATTTTAAAAGAAATAAAACACTGAATGACCAAATACATACGTCTGAGGGGTGTATGCTGAATACCAACCATCCTGGTTTTTCTGGGACGATCCCTGTTTTAGTGCCGAAAGTCGTCGTCTTGAAAAATCACACAGTCCTAAGAAAACTGGAATGGTTGGCCCCCCTAGTAGGCTACTCATTTACAGCTTCTGGTTTTCTGGTTTGAAGAGGCAAAACAGCATACATTTATTTGATTCCTTTCAATGGCCATGGACTGGTGACAGTACAAGGAGGAGGCGTGGAGAGGTTTTTATCTCCCTGTGATATTCATTAGCAGTCACTCTACCCCAAGCCATTCAAAATAAACATGCATTCTAAGTAAAAACAGCAAACTTGCTAAGCAAACCCAGTCTTAAGACAAATCTCACAGCATTCCTCCTTATTAGGCTTATGCCCCTAGGCCCCTCTTATACAGAAAATTTGGAGCCACCACTGGCATTGATAGTTACACAGGCACAGTTCTGGGAAGAAAGCTCCATAGTCATGGCTGTGGTTTCTCATTCTTCTTTGTTGTAAATGATGTAGAAATGATAAAGACAGACATGGTGCCTGTTCCAGAAAGGTCCCTGGATGTTTCTAAAGGTCTTTCATTGGTCAGGTTTCTATTGGTCTCTGTGGCTCTGACATTTTTTTACCACTATGGTCTACTGCTCTGCTTGGAGAACTTTCCTTGGTGGGTAATAAATTTTTTAACATATGTGGTAGTCTTTAGGGCTATTCACAAGTATTCTGGTTCTTCTCTTTCTGGTCACATGGCTTTCCTGGGCCTCCAGCTTGCCCACTCATCCTACAGATCTTGGGACTTGCCCTCCCCCATAGTCGTGAGAGCCAATTCCTTGTAATAATCTGTCTCTCTTTCCCTGTCTCTCTTTGTCTATTATATGTGTGTGTGTATATATACATACATATATATATGCACCAATGGTATGTATGTGTGTATATATGTATATAAATAAAGATATACACATATCCCATTGGTTCTGTTTCTCTGGCAAACTAATACAGCATGGCATGTAAAGGTGGGCCTAGAGGCACTACATGTGTATTTTCAAGCCATTCCGTCTCTTTAACTGGCGTTCAAGTCCCTTTCCAACCAGGCCTAGCCCAGCCTCTCTCCCCAACACAACCAGTGATGCAGCTTCACTGGACTCCTCAAACAGGGGAGCATCCACACCTCCATGCCATTACACATTCTATTCTCCATGCCTGGAGTGCCTTTCCCTTCCTCTGGCAGTATCTTATTTTATTTTTTTGTAGTCATCACTGCTATTTATTTCCAGAACTTTTTAATCATCCAAACATAAACTCTGTACCCAGTGAACAATAACTCCCATTTACCTCTCCCCCCAGTCCCTGGTAACTTCTAGTATACTTTCTGTCCCTATTAATTTGCCTATTTTAGGTACCTCGTATAAGCGGAATCATACAATATTTTTCCTTTTCTTTTTGGCTTATTTTACTTAACATAATGTTTTCAAGATTCATTCATTTTGTAGCAGGTATCAGAATTTCATTCCTTTTAATGTATGAATAATAGTCCATTGTATGTTTATACCATATTCTATTTTCCCATTTTGAATTGGGTTGTTCATTTTGTTGTTGTTAGTAAGTTATAGTTCTTTATATATTCTGGATATTAACCTGTTATCAGATATATGGTTTGCAAATATTTTCTCTCACTCTGTGGATTCTCTTTCATTGTCTTGATAGTGCCCTTTGATACACAAACATTTTTAATTTTGATGAAGCCCAATTTATCTAGTTTTCTCTTGTTATCTGTGCTTTTGGTTTCATATCCAAGAAATCATTGCCAAGTCCAATGTCATGAAGATTTTCCTCTATGCTTTCTTCTAAGAGTTTTACAGTTTTAACTTTTTAGGTCTTTGATCCATTTTGAGTTAATTTTTGTATATGATGTGAGGTAAGGGTCCAACTTCATTCTTCTACATGTGGATATTCAGTTATCCCAGCACTATTTCATTTGCTGAAAAGATGATCCTTTTCCCATTTAATGGTCTTGGTGCACTTGTCTAAAATCAATGGACCATATATATAAGAGTCTGTTTTTAAAAACTACATAAAAATTTATTATTTGTTTGGTCTAATATCTTGGAAGTTATAACAGAGTATAAAGAGCCAAATAAACAAAAATTACTCGTAATTTTCCATCCAGATTAACATTTTGATATAATTCTTCTTTTTTTCCCCCTAATTATGTAACAAAATGTATGGAATAATTGTGGCTATTTGTCAGGTAGGTGTAAATGGAAGACAAAATAGAAAAGGTTAAACAGTGTCTGCCTTATATTTATATTTATCTTTATGCCTTTTGTAATCAAAGTCAGATTGTGCTATAAAAGATTTTACGTATATATTTTCACTCAGCATTACACCTGGACATGGTAATTACTTATTCTTGGAAACATACGCCATTGTTTAAGGTGCACCTCAAATATCACCATTTCTGAGAACCTCTCCCAGCTCTCCCTGACCCCAGGAAGAATGTGGATGCATTCTACACTGTTGGTACCCTTGGGCACATTCTGTTCTTCCTTATAATGGCACTTACTGCTACATACAGAGCACATAGTAGGTGCTTAGTAAATGTTGAATTAAAGAAGGTGCCTCACACAGAGCTTGTATTCAGTAAATGGTCAACTTGAACATGTGACATGCCTCCACCTTCTCTTCCATTCTTTTTATATCATATCACTGGACAGCAGCAGGATCTCAGGATAGACCTGGTGAGTGCTGGCTGACCAGCAAGTATTATGGAAGCGAATGCAGTGCACATGGCCCAGGCTTGATTCCCAAGCTCTCGGTGACTCCAGAACATGGAGGAGGCTCTGTATCAAGATGCCCATTCAATTCTATTCTGCTCTGCTTCTCAAATGATCATGAATATTATTCAGAGGAAGGAGAAATTGAAACGATTGTCCTTTTAGATAAATGTTACCTCACTACTTTCTTGTTTTGAAGGCACTTGCAGTGTGAAGAGTAATGCTGTGCCCATGTGTTAGGTAGCCCGACATCCTGTGGCTCTATTCAGCTCCTCAGGGCAAGGGTATAGCAAATGCATCCCCAGCTAGTTCCAATCATTTCAGCTTCTCTTCCCTCTCTCTCCATACCTAACACTAAACTCAACAGGTGGCGGTGGACTTGGAGCACCTCAGCTCTGGCTACACCACTTACTTGCAAAGATTGTGAAAGTCATAACAATGTCAACTTCTGTATTTCAGTTCTGTTAACTACACATTCAGAAGGCTCTCCACAAACTCCCCATCTTATAGTTTGAGCAAGAAGCCTTCAGCTTCCGGCTCACATATAATGGCACCCACCCCTTGACAGGTGGTCTGTGGATGTTTCTCCAGCCTCCTCACCAGAAACAAGTTCCAGGCTGTGGATAAAAACACTCTGGCTCTGCCATTCTTACCCTTACCCACTGGCGTGGACAAAGCCCTTTGAGGAAAAGCTATCTGATCAAATTGAGAAATATCAGTAGCAAAATAATATAAGGCTTAGACAATATATGATTTCATTGTATTTATATCAATAATTAAAGCTAAAATAAAATGAAGGCAGCTGAAAAAAACTGAGCTTCAACTCTATGCCAGGAACTAAGATGAATGCTCCACACACTTTATTTTATTTAACCTTCGTGACATTATGACCATTTTACAGTTGAGGAAATAGAGATTCAATGACTAGTTGAAAGTTGCACAGCTAGTCAATAGTTATTTGAAAACTGGTGGTCTATCTTCACCAGAGCCCATGTTCTTTCTCTCACACCATCTTCCCTCTTTATTCAGTCTCTTTAATTTAAAAAAACCGGGAATATATATATGTTTCACTCCAAAGTTGGAAATGTGTGCTACTTAGTTAGAACTGGTATCTATGTGTAGGCATTGCTGGAAGAATTTTTGTTAGAACTAAGAAAGGAATTTTAACAATACTGACTGCTTCATGAGGAGGAAACTCTCCAACCCTAGGGGATGTTCAAGCAGAATTTGCTGAGGGATTATTATTAGTCAACAATGTTGCAGATCAGATTCCTGCCATGGATGGGTAGTTGGGATAAATGACCCTAAAGCTCTCTTCTGTTTGTAGGACCATAGGTGGAAGGATTCTAGAGGATCTCTTTGAGATTTTCTGCCCTGTTTGCTTTTTTTGGGGCGTTCCTTCCCACAATCCAGAAGGACACGGGGATGACCTCCTTGAACTCACATTGGTTCAGCTTGATTCTATCCCTTGCCATAGACAATTGGATCAGAGAAGTCACCAGATCCGAGATGAGCCAATCAGCTTCCTTTCCTCAGGAATTTGGAATTGGGATGAAAAAAAGCAAGACTAGGTTGGTCTCTTAAACAGAGGAAATTTAAACCGAAGAACCTTGTGCTCACCATGCTGACTAGAGATAGAGTCAGCAGATGGAGGGATAGAGGGAGAGATAGAGGGAGCTGGTGCAAGAAGTGGGAGAAGCAAAGATGACAGGTGGTGGGGAAATACCATTGTGTCCCTGATGGCCTCAGATTCCCAGGTCCAGTTGTTCCTGAGGACTTCGGATTCTGTGAGACGCTCCTGTATCTTTACAGTCAAGTCCCCTAATGGATTTGTGATACTTGCAGCCAACGAGAAGAGGCTCAACTAAGAAAGGGATGAATCAGGGTCACCTTCTCTTTGAACATTGGTGAAAAGACGGATGTTCCTTGCTTTGCTAGGTCACAGCAGTGCTGCAGCTCACAGGCTGGAGGGTTTCCAGGTTGCCATCCCCCATCTCCACTTACTTCACCTGTGCTGCCTGTGAGTCTGTGAACAGTTGTGGGAGTCCATTTCTGTGTGGGGAGTTGTATGAATGCAAGGGAGATCTGTGGGGCTTTGTCTGATCCAGCTGTGGCTTAGATGCTTTAGTGAAAATAAGGGTGCAAGAGAAGGAAAGGTTTCCCAACAAAGGAAGTTCAGGAAACCTGTGTTTTAGACCACATCCAACCATTACGTCTCAGAGTTTGGCTCAAGTCTCATTCTGTTTAGGTATGTGAGAAGTTGTTGTCACTTCTATAGAAGTTCACAGAGACCTTTGGTTTAAACATGATAAATCACCTCTGAGAATGGCTTTAGGGTGAAACTGGTGAAGCCTGTCTACTTTTTGCAGTGAAAAACTTGGGGCTACCTCTTGAGCAAACTCTTGCATTGGGCACGCTTAATCAGGAGAAACATCACCCCAGAGAGACAAATAATCTTCCCATTCTTAAGGAAGTCTGGACTGTTTTTCTAGCACATATGGACAACTCATAATTATTCTTAAGTAACCCTGAGAATTTTAACATGAATTGAGTTATGTGTTTCTTGTTAAATGGATCAAATTTCAACAAAGCCCGGGAAACATCTTGAAAAATCACATGAATGCAATTTCCAAAAACAACAATCCAAGAATTACTGCCAAAGAGTTTTATTTCTACTAGGAAGGAAGAGAAGAGTTTCATTTTGCCCCCCACACAGATTGTATGTTCAATTTGTGGTCTGCAATGGAAAATTCTGCTGATTTTGCTGAATTCAGGGGAGGAGCGAAATAAAGGAGACTATTGTTGTTTGAGTGATAAAACTGTCTTTCTTTTTCTAATATTAAATTGCTATTAGCATTTTCAATTTGAATCTACAAATATTGAGTTTTAATGGTGTGTGAGGTACCATGGGAGGAGGGGGGCGATGAACTGACCGCACAATGTTTGTCCCATGGGCCTTATAAATTAGACCTACAAGTAGGGCAGTGCCAGCCCGCACAGTGCCCTTGTGGAAATTAGAAAAAGATGCCCCTTCCAGGCAGATGTAGCCTTGTGGGCAACCAGTGAGCACAGGGGACATTTGTGCAAATTAGAAAAAACCGCCTTTTCCCCTGGTGGGCACAATCTTGTGCCAGGGTGCACATCTTGATTTCGTCCTCCTTCTCTTTGATGAGGTGCTCTTGTGCTGGACACAATTTGCCCATCTGACTGCAACATTCCTGCCTATGAGACGTGTAAAGGCTAATCTAAGAATCACCCATTGTCTAAACGGATACAATACAACCATCGTTCTCCATCTTCAGTGAGTAGAAGAATCACCTGGGAGCTTGTTAGAAATGCCTGAGCCTCACCCAAGATATTCTGATTCAGGATGACTAAGATAAGGCCAGAGACGGTATTTACAACACATTTTCCCAGGAGTTTCTGATGCACATGATCCAAGAACAATAGTTTGAGAAGTAAAGATGTAAGAAGTAAATGGTCTGGGTCATCTGGAAAGAGAAGAGATCAAGAACTTATGGGAGAAGACCTATAGAAGATGGGGAATTTTAGTTATGTGATAACTAAAATGTAATTTCTGGAACTTTTGCCTTAGTAGAAAAATGTTTTCATTTCCCAAAATGGATGAGAAAACTCAGCTAGACTTATTTGAAATTGTCCAGAAGAGAAAAATGACAGCTGATGAAAAGTATTTCTAAGATGAATCCCTAAAATAAGCTTTGTTTGGGGACTGAAAACTTTGAAGCCACTAGTGCTAACTTCTGCCTTTGGACAAGAAAAAAATGATCAAGAACCAACGTGCTAGCTGGGACTAGGCAGAGATTGACAGTGACTCCAAGACACCCAAAGACATGATAGCTCCACAACCACCTTTCCCATCCGCTCCCCAAAATGTTCCTCCAGCGGTACCCCTAACTCTCTGAGGCGCCTCTGATAATACCACTACACACTTAATAACAGAAAACAACTCTGGCTTCTGGCACAACATGGTTTCCTTTGGAAATGGGACTGTGGTACACACGGAATGGTCGTTTCCATTAAAAAATTTTATTAGAGGTTTTGAGGTCTTCAGCCCAGAGCTTTATACTTTTCTAAAGAATAATATTCTATAATAATAAGCAAAATATAATCCAAAGTATTCTCTGGCACAGAAAACTTTCTTGTTTCATTCTTTGCATGGTAACAATTACCTTTTTGTTGGTTATATGATTTGAGAAGAGAAGTCTTCTCTACCATTATTGGGTCAACCTTCTATCTTTGCATTTTGTCTGTGGTGGAGGCAATAGTTTTATCTGTAAAGATCACATTTGAGAAAGCCCAGAATGAGAAAAGTGGGAAGGGAGAGGTGCAAACCCCCCGAATAGCCATCCACCTGACCCAACAGTCTGTATGTTGGGTAACTGCAGGTGGAAAGCTTTGCAGCTGTTAATCAGTTGTCATTAGAAACGTCACAGCATCTTCACCTCCAGATGTGTTAGCTCTCTGCCATCTGTCCTCTCATGTATTCTTGCTCCAGCCTTATTCCTGGCCAAACATCCCTCTTCTCTTTTCTTTCCCAGCCCTTCCCACTATGCCCTGTGAAACCTCCACTGGATGAATAACATACTGCTCTGCCTCTTCAACTGTTTCATATATTCAATCTCAACCTCTTCACATGTCCCCCTAATATTTTTTAACTGAAACCCAGATCTCCTAAATTCTAGGTTTGTATGTCTAGATCCAAAAATTTGTTCAAACTTTCCACTTGAATATCCTAGAGACACCTGAAACCCAGCATGTCACAAATTGAAATCATTACCATCCCTAAATCTGCTCCTCTACCTGTGTTGGCTTCAAAGTTCTCTTGATAGATAGATAGATAGATAGATAGATAGATAGATAGATAGATAGATAGATAGATAGATGATAGGTAGATATAGATAGATAGATAGATAGATAGATAGATAGATAGATAGATAGAGATATGTACATATGTATGTGTGTATGTACATCACAGTTATATTTTAGACACTGATTATTTGAATTAAATTGAACTTGAACAAAAAACAATTTGGCGGTAAGATTTTAAAGCTATAATACTCTTGATATCCCCATATCTGGTATTAATTTAAGAATATTAAATTCTTATGTCACAAGTCAAGAGAAGGTATTATCAGTGTATCTCAAAATGTGATCATAGCATATGTATTCTGCAAGATTTTAATAGAAATGCTCAGAAGTGATTCAGTTTGAAAAGAGATTGGAAACACTAGGTTAAACACTAGATTGCTCTGCTGCAGGATTTCTCAGGGTTTTTAATATGCTAATTCACACTGCGACTCTGTAAGATAGGGAAAGACTGTATAGCATTTTCAGGCTTTTTTAAACCATGGAACCCTTTCTGTCACTTCCATCCACCTTATCTTACACACAAACACACACACACACACGCACACTTTCATAATTAATATTCTATGAAATATACTTTAAAAAATATTTACATTGGCTTGTATGGTTCTCCTCACTTTCTTGAACACCTAGCCTTTCATCCCAGTGATTAACAATTTACTTCGTGGTCTAAGATGAGCTTTACCATCTTAGAAACCCACATCCCTCAGAGCTTATTGGGAGAATAAAATGAGGAAATTACCATTATATGAAGCAAATAGAGGGAAAAAAGACCAGGACTGGATGGTATAGGTTGGAATCACTGTAGCAGACCAGAGAAGGGTGTAGTAGACACTGTCGTTGCTCACCCGCCATCTTTCCCCCTTCTTCCTTCCTGGAGGAATCCTGACTTTGTGCAGGTATCAACCTCTCTCCATGAAGCCTTGCACCTTGAAAAAGATGACTCTATCTCTAGCTCTCGGGGTAGGCCTAATTGGTTTATTACTAGTCCTATCCCCCTTGTCTGTGATTGGTTCCAGGAAGGGCACATGACCCAATCCTGCCCAATCAGACATGAGGGAAAGACTACAAAGGGGCTTCTGGTGAAAGTTTTCTTCCTCATAAAGACAGGTAAGAAGAAATGGCCTCTCTCCTTCCTCTGGATGTTGTGTCTTGGATAATGTCTGGAAGTGCCATCTTGCTCCTACCCTGACGATTAAATTAACACCAAGATGGCAAGTCAGAAGGAAAGAGCCAGGATCCTTGATGACAACACTGAATCCAATCTCCCTGAAGCCTGCCCTTTCTCTCAATTTCTGAATATTTCTTAAGTCCACCTGATTTAAAGTCTTTGTTTCTTGAGATTAGAAGCATTCCACTTGTAACTGAGAATGAGATAAGTGTATAATGAAGTCTCTGAGGGAGGCTTTCAATGTCTTCCACATTCACTTTGTATCTGTGGCAAGTCAAGACATTATCTCTTCAAAAATTGTGAGTTGAAACTACATGGAAATATTATGTGGTGATCTGGAAGATGTTATCTGGTGAGGACCATGTTTGTTAATCATCTGGATCTGGCAAGGACTAGAATAGTGGAATGGTTGTGGTGAAGATCAAACACTGGGGTCATCAGAAATGGATTTGCTTCCCAGTTCTGCCTCTTACTGGCTGTGACCTTGGGCAAAGCACTTAACCTCTCAGAGCTTCAGCTGCAACTGTGAAAAGGGGATAAATAATAGTATGTACATCACGGAAATTTTTGGTGAGGATTACAAAGCATAACCCATGAAAGTTATGTACAGTTACCACATAGTAACTGTCAGCTTTCAAAGGGCTGGCTCTCAACTATTTAGGCAGAAGATATTCATTAGTCTCAGATGTCAGAGAAGATTATTAAAATAAATGATTTCTGTATTACCTTCCTATTCTTTTTTTTTTTTTATAATTTTATTTATTTATTTATTTTTTCCCCCAAAGCCCCAGTACATAGTTGTATGTCATAGCTGCACATCCTTCTAGTTGCTGTATGTGGGACGCGGCCTCAGCATGGCCAGAGAAGCGGTGTGTCGGTGCACGCCCGGGATCCGAACCCGGGCCGCCAGCAGCGGAGCGCGTGCACTTAACCGCTAAGCCACGGGGCCGGCCCTACCTTCCTATTCTTAAATGATAAGTTTCATGAAGGTAAGACAGAAAACATGCCTTATTCATTTTATATCTTCTACCTTGCTTAGCATAGAAAAAGTATTCAGCAACCATTTATGAAGCAAAATTACAGCCTGGAGCTTTGTCTAAAAGGCCTTGTCTACCCCTAATTCTGTGTTGAGGAGATTTCAAAGTATGGCTGTAAATTCTTTAACAGTCCTCCTATCAAGAGGTGGATCTATGTTAACTCTTGAATCTAGGCAGACTTATGAGTTGATCAGCAGAGAACGACAGAAGTAGCAATGCAATTTCTGAGGTTGAGTCATAAGAGGTCATGTAGCCTCCACTGTGTTTGCTGGAACGAACATTCACTCTTAGAACTCTGATCTTCCACGTACAAAGTTTCACTACCTTGAAGCTGCCATGCTATGAGGAAGCCCAAGGTATAGGGGCAGGCCTTGCGTAGGGTCTCTGGACAACAGTCCTGGCTAAGATAAGCCTTCAAGTCATGCCAGCCTAGGCCCTGACATATGAGGGAGGAAGACTCCAGATAATTCCATCCCACAGCTATTTTTTTCACCCCCAGCTATCTGAATGATCTCAGCTGAGGCCCCAGACATCGTGAGGCAGAGATAAAACAACCCCACTGTGTCTTATCTGAATTCCTGACACACAATATTTGTGAGCATAATAAGACGGTGGTTGCTTTATGCTAGTCCAGTTTTGGGGTAGTTTGTTACACAGCAATAAATAACTGAACACCTGTCATTCTTAGTTTGATTTCATAGCTTAGTGGCTCATGGCCTAGGCTTCTTTTTAAAAATAAAAGCAAATATTAAAAATTTTGAGAAGAGTTTGAATATTTCATGACTTCTCCTTTCAAACTTTGATGTAATTGGAGACACCATAGTTAGGGATGGTGTTTGATATTTTATTAAGTTCAGTTTCCTCCTACCAGAATTCTGAGGAATAACATGTAGCTCTTGATATATCTGAAAACTGAAAAATGTTCTGAAATTCTCTCAATTCAGTGCTATGTTTCTGTATATTGGTCTTGAGAGATTTTAATTGTTGGACAAATTTTAAATCAACACCTTATATAATGAGTAGCTAATTAAAGTCAAAATACTCTTACCCTCTTGTTTTGCTTTTTATTATCTTTGCCCTCCTACATTGTAGGCAATGTTGAATAGTGCCAGACTTCTTAGCATCCGGAAATCGTATAAAATTCAGTTTGTGAATAAAAATATTCTACCATTTCCTGGTTAATTAATTTTGTTAAATACCAAAATTTGGCTTATACCTTTGTAAGTGATGAAGAGGGGCAAAAACTAATGCAACTTTCAGATATGTATGTTTTTAAAATGACCGTCTTGTTAACATAAAATAGCTCCACAAATTAAGTAATTTAGAAAATCTGTTTCTGACTAAAATCTAGTTCTAAAAATGAAACCATTCATTGATTCATCCATATAAATATTCATTCAATAAATATTTATTGAGTACTCACTAATGTTAACCATTATGTTGGGTAGTGAGAATTCAGAGGTGAGCAAACCCAAGGATTCCTCCTAGAGGTATTCTAAAGAGAGACAGAAAATGTTTTCCTGGTGATTACATCCTTGAGCTCTGTTTCAGGCCCACTTCTGCAACAGCTGCAGAAGGTTCTCAGAAGTATATTGGCAATAACTCCAACTACTTTGTCACCATTGGCAATAGGCAGAAAGAATCTTAGGTGGAGCTGTTCTTTTAGTAAATTAAACAATGATCAAAACTTTGCTCATTTTTTCCACCATGTGTCATCTGATTTTCCATGACCATTAGGACACTGCGCGTGTGACAAGTGTGTACAAGAGAGTACATATAACAAAAAGAAAACACACACACACACAAAACAAACAAAAAAATATACTGAGCGAGGCATAATTTACCATACAGTTAAAAAAAGAAAAGGTGTATTCAGCCCACAAAAGATATTTGCTACTTTAAGATTTTGCGAGGGACATCTGTTGTTCTGTGTGACCAGCATGTGTTCCTTTTTCTAGTCACGTCATCCTAATTTTGCTTGAAGAAACCGATGCTGTTCCATTCTCAGTCTATGTGTTTTAGTGTGGTGAAGGGGCTCCCCTGCTTCAGGGATGGACATGTGACATAAGCTGCTAATCAGCATATGCCAATCCTCAAGCCAACAGTTCCTGACTCTGGGGCAGTCGTGTGACTCAAGCTAGCTGGATGAGAGCTTCACCCAGGATGCTGGAAGAGCCTAGACAGAGGCACTTGGTCTTCCCATTAGGGTTGCTGGCAGATTATGATGTATCCTTGGGGCTTCAGGCTGCCATCTTGCTACCACATGGGATGATTCATACAGAGAATAGAGCCAACCTAGAAGAAGGCAGAGCTAAGAGGAGTGAGGAAATCATACCCCATGATATTTAAGCCTTGTCCCCTAACTAAAAATTTCTTAAAATTTTTTTGTTTGCTTTTTTTTGTTAGCAAACTTGTCATTTTTAGCAACTTCTTCTGCCTCTCTAGATGTTTATAAACTAACCAGTGTACATGTAGTACTTAAACACTCACTTTATTTTAATAAGCTGCCTTTCAAGCCATTAGAGAAAGATTTAGAGGTTAAAGAATGATGTGGTAGGTAATTTATGTTTGAATCAACCTCCTGTTTTATAGACTATGTTAAAAAGTACCTATAAATATTTCTTCTTGGCATCTTCAGTAATCTTAATGGGTTGAGCGCTCAGCATGTTCTACATGTTGTTCAATTCGTAGTGATCTACCTGAGCAGGCATGGGCTTCCCTCCCATTTCCCTTCTCTTATTTCCATCATTACTTCAAATACTGTCTCTTCTGCAGTGCAGGGCAGTGGATCTCTAAGAAGGTCACCTATATTTATATTATATATTCCTGGCCTTAACTTCCTGTTTCTGCCCCAGGATTCTGATGCCTATAGGTCCAGGTGGAAATCCAGGAATATACATTTTTCACTAGAAAACCAGTAATTTTAAACCAGGTGAGCTACTCTTTGTGAAGTACTGGGATAAGAGATTAGAATCTTTGAGGATTATAGCTGGAGGGAACTTCACATATGATCTAGTCCTGTCTTTATTCCCAACACCCATTTCACGGTTGTGAAAACTGGGACTCAGACCCACAGCTTGCCGGCACTGGAATCCAAGTCTCTTGACTCTGTCCAAAGCCTTTTCCACTGTACTTGTGTGGTCTTCACACTCAAACCTGAAACACAACACAGCTGTGCTCTCCCCTGCAGTCTGAATTCAAGATTAAAGTTTTAGAAAAAGAAAGAGGAAAAAAGAATAATGTGAAACCTCTTAGCTGGTGTCATGCTACCCTGCTGTGGTCTCTGATTAGTTATTTTGCCTATGGGACTGAGAACATCTATAATGATAATATGCCTACAATTTACTGAGGATATAATATGTGCCAAGCACTGTGTTCATACATGTATTCTCTCTCTTAATGCCCACATCATCCTTAGGTAAGAGGAACTAGCACTGCCTCTGGGTGTGAAAAGGGAGGTTAAATCATTTGCCCAAATCACTCAGCCAGGGCTGGACTGTGATTTCAGTCCTCAAGGGCACTGGAGAGTTGCCCTACTTCTCCTTCTCCTTCTTTCTTTCCCTCTCTCTTTCTCTCCCTGTCTCCCACCTCCCTCTCCCCTCCCCCCATTCCCTTTCTCTCTCCTCCCCCTCCCCTTCTTCTTCCTGTTCCTCTTCCTCTTCCCTCCTCCTCCCTTTCGTCTTCTCCCTCTCCTCTTCCCCTTTCTTCTTCCTCCTCCTCCTCCTCCTCCCAAGGGCAGTCTCCAAACCTGCAAGCAGAGGTCATTTGTTACAATATAGGAGTGGCTGGCAATGTGCACTATCCATACATAGCACTTTAGGATGGCGTCACATGTTGGAGATCCTTGAGCTTGAATCTCCTGGGTAGAGGGAAAGTCTGGGATATTCCTGATGATGATATGATGGTAGTGATGATGATAATGATGATAAACAATAACATTCATTGAGAGCCACTGATGTCCTAGACACTGTTCTCAGGGTTCTGTATACATTATTTGTTTTACTCCCCACAACAGTCCTAAGATACAGGAACCATCATTACTCTCATTGCTTTTATAAATAAACTGAATCAGAAACAGGTTAAAGATATTGCCACAGTCCTAAGTGGTGGAGTTGAGAATCAGACTCAAGTGGTTGGGCTCCTAAGCCTGCGCAAAATAGGATGATGGCTAAATAATAGAATTAAGTGACTTGCCCAAATCAGGAAGGGTAAATCCCCAAATTCAGAGTCTTTAGGAGGGTCCAGGATTACCATCTCTCTCCAAGTCTCTAGGACAGTATTGCTATGGAAAACCACGACAATAATATTATATTATATATTATGAAAATAATATTATGTAATATATATAATATATGTATATATTATATATGTAATATATATAATATATTCTGTCATTATTAATATTATATTATATAATAATATAATAACACATTCTGAGAACGTACTCTATATGTTGGACACCTTAAGACCTTTGAAAGCATTATGCAATGTAACCTCATAGTCACCCCATGAGTTGGGTACTGTTATTAAATTCCACTTGCACATAAAAGGTTACATAACTTGCCCAATGTCATCACCCAAGTTAATATCAAAGCCCTTTATATCAAGCTCACTGAATTACTCAAGAAAAGTACTTTATCTCTATCTCTTCTAGGTCTAAAAGTGCTGGAAGACTCCATGAGTCCTTGTAAGATGCTACAAGAGTTGGTTATCCTTTACAGAAATAACCTCAGTCTTAGTGTGGCTCTCAGCGGCTGAGAATCCTTCCAGGATGTTGTGTCTGGAGTTGTCATTAAACATTTTTCTATGACACTGGAGTGCAGTGACACAAACCCAAGTGTAACTTATAGTGGACAGGCCAGAGAGGGTCAAGCCAGGGCTCACTTCTCCCAGATAGAAGTGAACTTTATATGGGACTCTTCCAGAGCATTCCTGACATAGAGTACATTGGAAATAACCCAAAGGCTCCCTTTCAAAGACTGGATTATAATTCCTCAATAAGGAATTAGCAAAAGGTAAAATTTAAAAGTCGTTTAGCTATATATCCTGCAAGTAAAATTTTAATAGCTTTCTTTCCATTAAAACTTTGTTCTTATTCTTTCTTCTCTTACTAACAAGGCAGCTCCCTAGCTGATTTCCTGTCTGTGGTTTTGAGTTGAGTTAGAGTATGTGGGTTGAGCCTTCAGCCCACGGTGAGCTCTCTCCCAGTACCATCTGCACACCTCATTTGACATTGAATCATTCATTCTTCTGTCTTAATGTGTCTCTCATATCACAGCTTGTATTGTTATTTAAATTTTTGTGTGTGTAAGTCTTGTCTCCTCAATTAGCTTGTAAGTTCCTTCAGGTCAGGGACTATGATTTATTCTTCTTTGCAGCCCCCATAATGCTGTTCAGTAAATTGACAATGAAACATACTGAAGGAACTCTCTCACGTGCTGTCTGAGTTCTCCATGCCTTGCACATTGAGGTGGCTTCATAATCTTCACAAACTCGAAGTGCTGCCTCTGTTCAAGGCACAGTGATAGGTCCCCAGGAGGGCTCAGTAAGAACTGCTGGGTAAGTGTCAGGATGGTTTGGTTTATATACCTGCTCCATCACTCGTTAGCTCTCTGACTTCAGCAAGTTTTTTAACCTCTCTATAAGTCAGTTTCCTCAAATATTACAGTGCTAATAATCATGCCTACATTCTAAAGTTGATTCAAAGATTAAGTTAATACATACAAATTCCTTAGAAGAGGCCCTGGTGTTTGGTAAGTCATCAATAAATGGTGGCTATTATTATTATTATTATTACTATTATCAGTGCCCTCCAGCCAAAGACCACTAGGAACACACAACTTGTGTAGTTGAACAAGTTGAGTTTGTACCTCATTGCAGTGAGGGAAACGCATGCCATGAGGAACTGTGGGGCATCTCAGTAAGAGGGTGTTAGAAAGAACTTATTGTACACTTTGGGCTTGTATTAGGTGATTTTGGATAAGGTGTAAGAAAGCAGGATTTTGCTCTTGATGAATGCCATGAGAAAGTAGGGATAATCTTTTGACTGGGTATCTAAAGAAAACTTATTTAGAAGGAGAGACTGGATGGAGGTTGAGTATCTAAATAAATCTTATCTAGAAGTAGGGAACACTAGACAATGCTAAGGCTGTAACTTGGTTAAGAAGTAACAGTTGCCCATATTAGCCAGGAAAGAGGGAAGTTTGGTTATTTTTGTGATCTGGACAATGTTCATGTCTTTTTCTGTATTCAGACATGGTTATGGAGTGGTTTTGTTTTTGTCTTGATCCATCCTGGTCAGAGTGGTCTTGTCTGATGTTGATGCTCTGTGAAATTGTTTATATTCAATAGGAAAACACTCTGGCCTAGCTGACACTACTAGGCCAGCTCCTGGATATATGAGGTGGCTTGTCTCTTTCTCAGTATGAATGAAGTAATAATAATAGCTACCATTTATTGAACACTTTTTACTTTCCAGTCATTGTGCTGAGCTGTTTACCTGCATTAGCATATATCATTCTTACAACCATTCTGTAAAGTATATTTTATTTATTAACAATTTACAGATGAGGAGACTTAGGCCAAGAGAGGTTGAGCAAATTTGGCCGAGGTGACAGAGCTGGGAAGTGATGGAGTCTTATGAAAACCCAGGCCTGCCCAACACTGAAGTCTGTGATGTTCAAACCTATGAGAGCAACAGCTGATTGAGGACCTACACTGGGCCTGGTGCTTCACAAGTACTGTTTAGTTTATTCATAATCCTTCTCTCAGAATCTTGTAATCTAGTATGAGATGCAAGACTAATAAAAACATCTATCATATAAAGCAGATTATGATCCAGCTCTTTTGTAAGTACACAGAAGGGGAAGCAGTACATTCATTTATTTAATAGTTATTTATTGAACATCTCCAGTGTGGAGACACCATGCTAAAATGCCAGGTCTATAGTTGTATGAGTGAAATTATTTAAGTCCCTAACCTCTTGCAAATTATATTTTGTGGGAAAGAGAAACATTAAGCGATTGAACAAATACATAATTATACAATCAGAAAAGGCCTATGAAGATAGGGACCACATCTCTATGGTACACAGTAACAATACAAGGGTAGGGCAGATGGATAGCCCTAGGTAGGCTAGGAAGGATCTCTGAAGAAGTAACATAACAGCTGAGGAGGAGATAGCTTTGAGAAGAACGATGGGAAGAACATTCCAAACAGATGGAATAGAATGTGTAAGGATCTATGACTGGAAAAAACTAGGGGACTCTTGGAAAGGGAAGAGGATCCAGGCCAGCTGGAGCATCACGGCTTGAGATGAGATGGGAAGATAGCCAGGCAGATCATTTAGGGCCTTAAGGGTTTAACAAGAGAATCTGAAAATTCTTTCCTCAATGCAATGCGAAGCCATTTGAGGCTTTTAAATAGAGGAATGGGGCTGGTCCCGTGGCTTAGCTGTTGAGTGCGCACGCTCCGCTACTGGCGGTCTGGGTTTGGATCCCAGGCGAGCACCGACACACCGCTTCTCCCGCCATGCTGAGACCATGTCCCAAATACAGCAACTAGAAGGATGTGCAACTATGACATACAACTATCTACTGGGGCTTTGGGGGGTGGGAAATGGAGGATTGGCAATAGATGTTAGCTCAGAGCCGGTCTTCCTCAGCAAAAAAGAGGAGGATTAGCATGGATGTTAGCTCAGGGCTGATCTTCCTCACAAAAAAAGAAAAAAGAAAGAAAAGAGGGATGAATTAATTCCAAACTAGAGCCTAAGGAGGATTTGATGGCAGAGGGGCATTTGAGTTGGGCCATGGAGGATGGATATTATTAACAAAGGTGGAGAATGACATATGAAAAAAAGTAGAGAATGTGGAAAAAAGGCAGAGTGGGGGAACCACAGATCAGGTGTCCCGATCGGTGAGTAATTCCATGCTGCTGGAGAGGAGAGTTCATGGTGAGGGTGGAGGGCGCAGTGGGAAGGTAATTCTGGAAATGATCCTTGGAGTCAGAAGGTGGGTATTGAAGTCCAAATTTCTATAGAGAAGGGAGAGTCATAATATTGAGGGACATAAGATTGACAGATGGAACAAGAGACCTAATTTTGGCTCCTCTTTGATACATTCTTATTTCTATGGATTGGTTTGTAAGTACTCATTGGTTCTTTTCAGATAAAACCCAATGAAAACAGAGTCAAAAAGACAGATTTGGTTTGTTTATAAATGCAAACAAAACAAACACAACCCTTGAGGTTCACCTTGTTGAAGAGATTCGTTTTTCCATGATGCTAATGCTTTGTATTGTGATTATTGTTATTAATGAAGTAGTTCTTCTCAAAAAGCCTCAGACTTTTAGGTTTTGGCTGGCACTACAGAATGATCCATATTCTAGATAAACGTGGCTTTTCTATTTATGCAACAAAGACTTTTGAAAAAAATCTTTTCATAATATTGTCATTTTTGCCTCGTTTAGAAGTTCAAATAAACACCAAAACTTTTTGCAACTGAGTGGGGCTTTGTCCTCTGTTTGCACAAGATACGAATATGGCTCTGGGCCTGGTGTCTGCTCTCATGTGAAACTGTAGAGAGGGAACTTTCTGGAATGTTGTGCTATAACTGTGGGCTATTATTGTAATTGTTAGGATTCATTTTAATTGTAATAAACCCACTTAGTCTAGCTTAGGGAAAAATGGAAGATATTTAAATAAGTGGGGGACACCTCTGATATATGCTACCACTGATATATGGTAACCATATATCAGTGTCCTCTGAGAAGTCACCTCTTCCCCATCTCAATCCATGGGCTTCAGTAGAGCTGGCTTTTCCTCTGGCACTAGCCTAGCCATGTGATTCTGCTCTGCCAGCCAAAGCATCACATTCCTCCAGGCCCTGGCCATTGGCTTAGGGTGGCCAGTTTGAGCCATTGAGAAGCAAAAGACTTTTACTGGCAATCCTGTAAAAGGGTCCCAATTTTGCCACTTAGAATAAACCTAGCAGAGTATAAAGCTGAGAGATTCTGGGAGCCATCTTATAAGTACAAGGGGTGAGCCTGCCAGAAAGCCAAGACGAAGCTCTACTAAGGAACTAGACCTGAATAATGGAGAAGGAGGCCTAGATCAAGCAATGCCTGAAGCTGGATATACCCCAAATTGTTCACTAATATGAAACAATAAACTCTCTTACCTAAGTCAATTTGGGATGAATTTTTCTATCCTTGCAACTGAAAGATACAAGGGGGTGGAAAGGATCTTATGAAACCAAAGAACAGGAATCCTGATGGGGATCCGAAAGGGCCTAGAAGCAGAAAATGGAGACCCATGCAGAACCCAAAGCAGATTTCTTTCTCTTTCTCTCCTCTCTGCTTCTGCCTGGGTGCCTTTTCTCACTGCAGATTGACTTCCTCTCTTCAATGGTTGTCTTCGCAGGACCTGGCTGCCAATAGCTCCCAAGCATGCATGTTACACCCCAGTCACTGGAAAAGATTAACAAGAGTCTCTCTAGACCCCAATTCCACATCACCTGGAGAGAAGCCCTGAGTGGCTTGAGTTGGGATGGGTAGTTTTAGGAACAAATTCTATTGTCTGAGCTCTGAGGGGGTCTTTGTATGCAAAGTATTCAGCTTCAGAACAGGTTTATTACCCCCACCCTAATGCCACCCCTCCTTTGTCAGAGGTTTAGGAGCAGGGGTCATGACAGGTATGCTCAGCATTCACAGAGATGGGCAATCGTGTCCATTGGAGCAATGTTTCTAACCTTGAGAAGAGCCATCTGTGGTCAGTCCTTTGCAAGCCTGGATAGGAGAGCTGATAGGACCAAATGTCTCAGTTTTTCCAGGACTGAGCAGTTTCCTGGGACAAGGGACTTTAGTGGTAAAAGCAGGACAGTCTTAGGAAAGCCTGGACAGTTGGTCACCCTAGGCTGGCAAGCTGAATCTTCATCCCTAGAGTGGGCAGAGGGCTAGCTTCATGGTACTCCAGCTAAATTGTGGTTTCAGGAGTCACACAGAGGCATCCAACCACCTTCTTGTTCATACCTCTGATCACTGGCATCCCATATTCTGTGTCATTGGGCATAAAATAGCAGTTGCTCATTAACATTTCTATCTAACTAATAAATACAGGGTTGGCACGGTTGTGGATTGGTGAAAAGTGACCACTCTCTGATTTTGGCTGGGGATGTAGGACTCAATGGAGAGGAGGTGGCTGAACAGAGCAGAAGCAGAGATAGCGTATCATGGCATGACTTTTCCCTGGGCCCTTTGGTTCTCTACAGGGCACGTAGCTGTCACTGACACTCTGGAACTCTAGGAATCTGCTAGAAGAGAGAAGGATGCTCAGTTCTGGTTCCACCACTGCCCATTAACATTCAGGCTTATATCACCATCATAGAAGATTTCAAACTAACAGTCTAGTGGTTCTATTTAGAAGGTGGCTCCTGAACCTAGCTGCATATTAGCATCACGTGCAGAGCTTCCAAAAAGTATTCCAATGCCTCTTCCCTCCCCTGAGACTAATTGGATCAGAATCTCTGGAGTAGGAGTTCAGGCTTTAGCAGTTTAGAAATTTTCCCTAGGTGATTCTAAGGGGCAGCCAGGTTAAGAATCTCTGGTGTAAGGGAGTGTTTACAAAGAATGGTCTGTCCTGTTTGGTGAACCAAACTCATCAGCAAGGCTGCATCCTCATCTGGGGGTTGGTTGGAAAAAGCAAAGCCAGTGCTAGGTGTCCTGAGACAACATTTCAGCCTCCTGTTCCAGGATCCCTGAAAGCTTTTCTCCCTGAATTCATACCTCACATTGCCTCTCCTTATACCACGTGATGCATACGCACCCGTGTTAACCTCTCTTTATCTTGTCCAAAAAAGGCTAAGTAGGGAGAAATGTTAGGGTTGTGATTCATGAAAAGCACTGCATTGCATTGCAGAGTGGGGAGAAGTCCAGCCTCCTAACAATGAAGATTTTCCAACTCCCCAGTATGGTTCAGGTATCACTGTGTTCTGGTCAGCCATGGCCAGAGAGGTAGGCATCATCGAGTGTGGACTTGGCTACTGGAGTCCCAGCCTTACCCTGTGGATTTGGGGCAGTGCCTAGTAAAGGGAATGATTCTGAGCTGGATAAACAGTCCAAAAGGTGCAAAATGTGGTCATTTTTTCCAAAAAGAAATGTCATAGGTGGAGACAAAAGAGGCATTAGTAGGGTCTCATCCTCTATACGTCTCATCAGTGAAACCTAACACTCTCTCCACACCCTCCATCCACAATTTGGTGTTCTGTGTGAACACCAAAGTGCAGTGCATTTGAGAGAGGAGAGAAAGAAATGATGGAGAAATATGGCAGAAGCAGCATAGGTGAGGGGCTGTGAGGGCCTTGAGGAAGTGTTAGAACCTGCTTAGAAACAAAATGTTTGGAGTCCAAGTTCCCAAAAGAGCAGAGGGCTGGGGAAACCTATCCCCTTATTCCAACCAGTCCCATAAACTTTAAGGGGGAGGAAAACCCCGACTTTGTTTGAACAGCTGGAGTAAGGAGTTAGTGTAGTCCACTTGATCTGTCTTGTGTGCCCCTCCCAAGAGCAATTAAACCCCAAGCATCAGAGGATGACTGGCCTGCAAAGGGTCTTAGAGCTTGTCGTCTCCAATCACTCCCCTTACCAATGGGGATTCAGAGGCCCCGTGAGGGGAAGAGACTTGCTGAAATGTCTCAGCTAGTTAGGGGCAGGGCAAGGACTAGCTGCCATGTTTCCTGAGTTCTGAGACAGTGAATTTTCACTTAGAAATAGGACTTACCAAAATGAGCCCCAGTGAATTCCCACATCCTTACCCACTGCCAGATGGACTCTGTGTCCCCTCTTTCAAGACAGAAGAATATTTCCTTCCCAACTGCCACCCCCCACTCCCAACAGGGTCAATTCTAAGATTGTCAGATAATCACTGAACCTACAGAAGGATTTCCTTTTTAAAAAACATCATACTAACAATGAGGACTTTCTCTAATTCTGCCATTCTGCAGTATGACTATTTATTATATCATTATATGTCATTTTGGCTTTTTCTTTTTTTATTTTCTTTTATGCTTTTTTTCTTTTTTTGAAACAGTAAGCCGCATTATTTCAGACTAGTGAGACATGTCCATGTGGACTAGTGACTATGACAAATTTAACCATGTTTTCAAAGAAAAGAGTTTTCGTTATTTGAAAATATGCTCCATAAACCCAGTTAGGGACTCAGTTTCTTATGAGGAGTCCTTACGGTATCTGCTTTAAGTAACACATTCAACAAATATTTTTCAATGCCTGCCATGTGTTGCTGTGATTGTTGTTGGAATCACAAAGATGAAAACAGTTGATCTCTGCCCTTAAGAAGTTCACACTACTGTAATTGTTCTACTGTGGGGGTAGAATAATTAGTTAATCAAGATGATCGTTGTTTGTAGGATACTGGAGTCTCTAAGATGGTTGATAAAATGGATCTTTTTCATGCAGCTTAAATTTCCTGTTTTCTGCCTCAGAATTTTCTTCACGCTCCTAATATCCCCAGCAAACCTTTTCATTATGGAAAGTATAAAGGGCAAGATTGGCCCGGCTCCATTTCAGGGGATTGCAGATTCTGACTCAGTGGAGCAAGGTTTGATGAGGTATTCCTTGCACACAGCAACCCCCCGCAGAGCACATAACCTTTCTTGCACCAAAATAATGAATCCGCATGTATTTGCTGGTCTGCTAAAGGCAGCACATCTCCCTGTCCTAACCTCTGCAAAAGACATAAGGGTGTGTCTTCCTTTGGCCCCATCTCTAAATCACCTCTAGCCCTGAAGTCCGAGCCTGTCCCCAGGCGGCAGGGAGAAGGGACTCCTGTTATCTGGCTTTGCTGATATGCCAAGCTAATGGCACGAAGCTCTCTTGGCCGTCCAGAATGGAAGAAACAGAACACCAATTTAAATCATGAAAAAAGTCAGTGAATCTATCATCATTAATCTTGCTGTCAGTTTTAATTTTGGGGACATTACCTCACTCAACACCAGTTGAAAAGAGCTGCCAGAACCGGTGATGTCATCATCACTAGCCGCGTCTGACCCTGCCTGCTGATTCTCAGAGCTCGGAGCAAGTTAATAAATCCCCTGGCACTTGGACACACAGTGGAGTTTTATTACAATGAAGGTATAACCCATGATGTTGTTTCAATTAAATGGCCTGAGAAAATACTTTCTTGTGTTTAGCAAAACTGTAAAACGTAATTATCCTCATGCAGTTGGGCCTGTTCATTGTGCTGACGTGATGATTATATATTCTCTTCCCCACTCTTCTCTCTCTCTCTCAGTCTTTCTCCCTGTCTGAGTCTCTCTCGCTCTCTCAATCTCTCTCTCTCTCTGTCTCTCTCACACACACACGTACACACACGCAAACAATATCAGAGAGGAGTGAAAGAAATTTCAAACATGGCTCTTAAGGTAGCTGAATATTCCACACAAATATCTTTTCTAGGTCACCACCTAGAGACCTGGCTGGTCGCTGCATAACTACACGGAAGGCATACAGGAACCTTCTGTGTGAAGAGCAGTTGAGGAAAGTCTGGGGCTTGGCATTTGGATTGTCAGTCAGAGCAGAACGTAGACTCTCTTAAAATGGGGCTGATGCACTGGAGAAAACCTAGACACCGACGGCTGCTCACTGAAAACTCAGACCTCATTGCTCTTCAAATATTTGAATAATTTCCTTCGACATGTTTGCTAACTGTCAAGGATATTAGTTTTTGCTGGTTCTTACTCACGGCCCATCTGAAGTCCCCTGGCCTGACCCTCCTGTGAAGTCATCCTGCTGAACGGGCGCCATTGTGTCAGGGGCATTGCCATAGCGTCAGCGCATGGGGCCATAAACACAGGCCTTGGTGGATCCCTGCTGTTTCAGCTGGAGGAGAGCTGGGTGGTAAGGTGAGAAGGCTCTTTCCTTCCAGCCCAATTTTCTTTTAAGCAGTAGGGCAAATTTAGAGGACACCACACTTGGTACATGATGTAAATGTGTAATGTTTTCAAACACTCCTTTGGGGTGATTATCTCCTCTCTTAAGCACTGTCTATATGATGTTAGGTGTATGTGACTGCATGAATGTATACCTGGACACACAGACACACACACACACACATTTTAGTTTTTGAGCATAATGAAAATTAGTAAGCATCGGAAACCTGGCCCAAGTCCCCACGAGTCCTTTCTCTCTGACTTATTCCAAGTGACTCCTCCTAAACTCTTCTTTTCCCCCACTCCAGCGAGCTCCCCTAAATGGCTCTCATCAATCATGCCAAATGGTGCAGTTGGCTTTGCACAGAGCACAAATGAGGATGAGGGGAAGACCCCCAAGCTCATTTTTCATGCTCATCTCAAACAGGAACTGATCCTAGGTCTCCTGGGGTGAGCAGTACACACTGTCCCTTTTGTCCTCCCAGATCGAGGCCCTTGGAGCTTCCTTATTATTATTTTTAATGGTCTAATATAAAGTACATCCATTCACAAGATACATTGCCTGATGTAAGAATCCGTAACTGCATCCCGTTAACAATTCCTACTGTTTATGGGGTATTGTCTTGACATACTTGTTAAACCTCAATAAATATGTTTTTAATAACTATATGGTATTTAACATACAATAACTGTCTTATTAGGTCTAAATTAAATTCTTGCTCATGAGACTTAATTTAAAGTGTGACCAGGCTTTTCCTGGCTAAGAAAGGATTTGAAATAGCTATGGTGAGGGCACTTCTTTTGGAGAGAAGAGAATGTTTAAAAATCATGTGTTTTGATGATATGGTTAAAGCAAAATTGCACTTTTAAAAATTCATCCATGGGAGATCCAAATGAGAAGAACCTACAGTGGAGTTGTAACAATACAGGAAATCGACTAGTTAAAGGGCCACATTCAGAAGACAATTATTTCATGCGTGTGAACGTAGTCTCTAAGGATTGCTAAGAGAACAGCTGGGGCTTGTCTCTCTTTTTGTTCTTATGCCCTTTTTCAGTGCCCAGCATGAAGGTGGTAGACAGTGCTGATTCTGGGTGAAATAGTGAAGAACAAAAATTAGGTCACAACGTATTCACTTCCTTTATAGGTGACCCCTGCCCTTTTTATTGTTGTTTTTGTCACTTTGCTCATTTTTTCCCTTGTTTACTCAGTTTCACACCTAGGTGCCTGAAAAATGCTTATATATCTTTCCATGCTTCAATACTTTCTTTGACCCTTTGATCATCCCCAGTGTGGAGGGGGAACGGAGAGAAAGAGATTTGCAGAGAACTGGCTGTGGAGATGCGTTCTATGGTGGTGATTTGGATGATGGAATTTTTTCAGGCAGGAAGATTGCCCAAAGTGCTTTGGAGAGGTAAGAGGCAGAAAGTGAGTGTAAGTCTTGGCCTGGGAAGCACCTGCTCTCTGGGGTTGGGTGAAGCGTGAGGGAGAGAAAGCCAAAGTGCGAGTAGAACGAGTGAAAGAGAGAGATTGAGACTGAGGCCAACTGCTGGAGGAGTCCAAGAAGAGCCAGCTGGTAGCAGGAAAGGCTCCCTGAAGGAGGTGGCATCAATCCAAGCCTCTACAGCTTTAGGATGGGCAACAGTAAGTCCTGATGAAAGCAGAGGTCACTCCAGTCTAGACAATGGTCCTGTGGTCCCTGATGAGCAGCTTTAGCATCACTTAAGAACTTGTTAAAAATGCACATTCTTGGACCCCACCCCGAATCTATGGAACCAGAAACTCTGAGAGGGGACCCCGCACTCTGTGTTTTATAAATCCTTCAAGTGACTAGATGCACGCTGAAATTTGAGACCCGCTGCTCTAGAAGAGGCTTTCTCAACCTCAGCACTGCTGACATTTGGGACTGGATGATTCTTTGATGTGGGGCACTGTTCAGTGCATTGTAGGAGATTTAGCAGCATCACTGGCCTCTACCCACAAGATGCCAATAGCATTTCCTCCCCTCCGCAATTGTGAAAACCAAAAATGTCTCCAGACATTGCCAGATATCCTCAGGGAGCAAAATCGTTCCCCCTGGGAGCAAAATTGCTCCCTCTGGTTGAGAATCACTGCTCTACAAGAAAGAACAGTGTGTAAAACATTATGGCAGTAGGAATATCGGGGTATGTTTGAGAAATAATGAGTGCTCTGTCTAGCATGATGAGCATTCTTGGTATGAGTACAGGAGTATCGGAAAAGAAGCTACAAAGGGAGGCTAGAGCCTGATATTGGACACCATTGAATGGTGGGTAAATTTGTTTGGACTTAATTCAGAGGGCACTACGGAGTCACTGAAAAGTTTAGGTAGAGGGTGACATAACCAAATCTCTGCTTTGGAATATGTGAGATTAGAGCAGTGACTTTGAAACTATGGTGACAGACATATTTACATAATGGCTCAGGGCCTACACATACATCTTTAACAAAACTTTTACAAACAATTATTGTGTTACTTGTTATATGGTCTGATTTTCTTTTTTTCCTGTTCTATTCTGTTCTGTTCTGTTCTGCTCTGCTCTGTTTTGTTTTGTTCTCTTCTGTTCTATGCTATTTTATTTTTAAATAAAATGGTCAGGACACACTAAATGATTTCATAACCCACTAATGGGCATGGTCCACTACTTGAAAAACACTGGATTAGAAATGAAAGACATTGGAAACGAGGGAGCAGAGAGATTGGGAGAGGAATATTTCAGTTGCCTAGGCAGAAGATAATGGAAACCTAGTAGTAGGGTAGGAATGGGGCAGAGGGAAGAGCTGGCAGTGATATTTCAGATACAGAGACCACAAGGAAGAAGGAGAAGTCAGAAGAAAATTTCATGGCTTTTACCAATTTTTGTAATTATTATTAATTTTTAGTGACACTGACATAAATAGATGCCTAAATAATAGGATCAGGAAAGATTGTTTTGTTTTTATTTCTTTACTAAATTTTGGCAGGGAGGAGATAACGTTTCTGTCTACGGGCCTGCAAGAGTTCGAGCTGCTTAGCATGGTAGAAATGCCAAGTAAACTGCAGGAAAGGTAGGCTGTGGCATGGGTGAGGGTCAGGGGTGGTCTTGTAGATTTATGAGTCATGCCCATGCAAGGCCTGGTGGATGAGGTCACCAGAGGAGGGAGAATGTGGTTTCCGAGACTAATAGCCTCTCCCTGTATATTGATATCTATCTGAGTAATAATATTCATTTCTAGTGTAATAAAGACCCACTCAGCAGATGGTATCACATCATAAATAAGTCAAGCAAACCCAAGACGTGATCCTTGCCCTCCGAGAGCCTATAATTCATTTAGGCTTCCTGGATTGAGCTGAATAGTATTTTCATATTTATTAAGCACCAACTATCAGCTACATACTATTCTAAGTGCTGAGAATAAAGCAGTAAACAAAATAAATGTCCCTGCCAGCAGGGAGCTTATTCTCTAGTAGAGGGATGCAGACAATAAACAAATAAAACAAACAAACAAACAAATAAATGAAATATATATTATGTCAGAAGGTGAGAAATGCTATGGAGAAAAATAAAGCATAGAAGGGGAAGGGGTGCCAGATGGAGGAACTGCAACTTTCAATCAGGAAAGTCTTCTTGAAAAAGTGGTAATTGAGCCCCTTGGGAGTCCCTGATGTCTTGGGATGACTGACATGACCAGGGATAAAAGCATAATGAGACTAGTCCTGACGGTCTTAAGGCAGAGCATGATGGAAGGCTGTGAGGGGTGAGGGCGGGAGCTAGGCGAGGCAGATCTAACTAGTACCAATGAGCTCGGGGCCCCTCCCTCACTCCTGCTTTGGAAGCCTGAAGGCCAGGGGAGCACTCCTCCTTGCCTTGATTCCTGCCTTCTTCAACTTACTACACTCCCATTTATTAATCTCATCCTTTCCGAAGCTCTTTCCCATCTTATTTTTCATTTGGAAGTCACAAAACTCTCTGAACCTGAAGATCTCAGGACTTAATCTCATGACAGGTGAGAGGCACTGGTCCTGTGTTTTAGGCATGTCTGCTTGTAGCTGACTATGGGATGCTGGTTCTATGGGATGTTAAGAGTTATTACATGAAAATAGGATTTTGTGGTCAAATATGTTTGGGAAATGGTGGGCTAAAGAATTTTAATGGGCTTCTTAACTGCAGAACTTCACAAAATCTGTAGTGTGCTGTTGGGCATTGCAAATCTCCAAGAAGGAAACAGAGTATGCACGGTTTTCCAAACTTATTTGGCCATGGAAACCCTTAGCTGTGGAAAATCTCTCAGGGGACCTTTGTTCCAAGGTACACAGTTTGGGAAACAGTCAACTGGTTGTGTTGTATAATGATGGGCAAATCATTTAGCCCTTTTGAATCTTACTCTCCTCATCCATAAAATGAGAGAGTTGGCCTGTGGCCATGAATGTCAACAGTGCCACAGGCTCTGACCTTGGCCTTGCAGTTGTTCAGGATTTTATCGGTGACCTCGGTGAAGAGAAAAGATATAATTATCACATCTGGAGACGACACAGGGCTGGGAAGAGTGACTGATAGGTCAGAGGACAGAATCAAGACTTAAAGTTATCTTGACATGTTAGAATGATAGCCCAAACTGATCTGTGGAAAATTTAATAAGGATGAATATATGGCTCTGATTTTAGCTTCAGAAAATTGATTTTTAAAGTATAAGATGTGGAAAGAGCAGGTTTGACAGCAGTTTATGTAAAAAAATGACCTGAAGATTTTGATTGGCCACAGCCCAAGATGAGCCATCAGGGGATGTGGCTGCTCTAAAACTGAACACAATGAGGCTTTATTAACAGAAATGATTCTATTCTGAGGGAGCTGTGGGCACCTCTGGGGCGGGCTCTTCTGGTCCATTGACACCTGGAGTAAGAATATCCAACACTTTTGAGTGCTTATTAAATGCTTGTCACTGCACCATGCATGTTGTGTGTGTCATCTGATTTAGTCCCCCACGTAGACACATGAGGTGCTGTTATAACCATTTCCATTCCACAGATGAGGACACTGAGACTCAGAGATCACACCAAAAGTGAGCTGAGGAGCTTGGATTTGAAAGCAGGTGGCCTGCGTTATTCTGGGTTATTCTGACTTTAGCAGGATGGCAAGAGATCTGGGAATCATAAGATTTGAAGATTTGAGGGAACAAGTGATATTGTTTGAAAGGATGAAAGGGCTAAAGGTGAGCACAATCTCCTAACATACGAAAACTCTTCAGTTGAAGCGGCATCAACTCTTGTGATGGTACTTTATTGGGTGGATCTAGGAATGGCTAGTGGAAGTCACAGGGAGAAAGATTTCAATTCAGTATAAGGAAAGACTTTGTGAGGGTTAGACTAATCCAAAATGAATTAGGAAACCTCATTAAATAGCATTCTCTCTCTCTGTCTCTCTGGCACTCTCTCTCTCTCTCAGAGAGCGTATTCAGACAGCGGCTAAATGATCATGGGTTCCAGTTCTTGGTAAAATGTTGAACTGCATTAACTGGGCTAGTAATTACTTAATTTAATAACTCAGTCAATCTGTTTGTCTGTAATGCTTGAAAAACTTTGGGATGCACAAAATAACGTGACACAATCCCTGCTTTCAAAGAACTTGTTCTCAAGTCAGAGAGAGAGACGTGCAAACAAATTGTAGGTGATCCTGGACCTACAGTGGCTTAATTTGTGAGCCCTGCCTTCATGACCCTTTTTAGCCTAAATATCACCCTCTCAGAAACAATCAAAACTTGTGTTTGGGGTTGTCCAATGGCTACCAAAGACACAGCCTTTTGACAGTTAATGGTAGTCAAGGTCTAAGGCAATTTAGAGCACTCTGGTTGAAATGGGAGGACAAGACATCACTGGGAAGGAGGAGAGGGAGGAAGAGGAGAGGGAAATGGAAGCAGACGCATTAGTCGAAGAAGACTAAGAGTGGGGCCAGAACACCAAGAAGCTGTTTGTCCCTGACACCTTCAAGTGCTTTCAGAGGCATTAGTGCATACTGAAACGTAGGGTTTTTGAGATAGATGACCCTAGTTGTGAATGCCATGCAGGTCATGGCAGCAAAGAACAGCCCCTATGCTTACTCCAAGGAGAGTAACCAAGAAAAGAAAGCTTGTCCAATCCAAGATCATTGGATTCTTGTTTTGAAAAGCCTCATCCAGTCTAACCCATGATGAAACAGTTCCTAAAAAGAACTTTTAGAATGTAGCATCTGTGTTTGGCATTTTATTTTTATGTAATAAATGGTTTGAAAAATCATTTTTTTCAACTCACTTATTTTATATTAGGTTTGGAATTTTTACATATTTATGGACTTAGAACAAGCTTTACTCTCTATGTCAAAGAACCAATTGGATCAAAAGACAGAGGTCATCAAGTTCAAGCAACTCAAATGTATGTAGGATACAAAGACGGTATCAAGGAGGGGGTGACCTACTGCCCCCAGCGTGGTGGGGAGGAGGTCAGGAAGGGTTCATGGTGAGGTGCTGCTTGAAGTACCAGCAGGAATTTTTCAGAAGGAACAAGAAAAAAGGACAATACTAGCAGAGGAAGTAGTGGGATCAACACCACGAAGGCCCACAATACTGTGGCTATGGGAAAACTTTCCGCTTCTCTAATTATTCTCTGACTAGATCCTTCTCTACCAGAATTATAGGCTCTCTATTACCTAAGGCATCCAGAGTGGTTTTCAGTGGATGGCACAAGCTCATGGCATCAAATAAGACTGAATCTCTTAATGAAAAAGTTATTCCTTTTAAAATTCTGTTTCGGGCCAGCCCCGTGGCTTAGCAGTTAAGTGCACGCGCTCCACTGCTGACGGCTCGGGTTCGGATCCCAGGCGCGCAACGAAACACCGCTTCTTCGGCCATGCTGAGGCCGCATCCCACATACAGCAACTAGAAAGATGTGCAGCTATGACATACAACTATCTACTGGGGCGTTGGGGGAAAAAAGTAAATAAATAAATAAAATTAAAAAAAATTAAAATTCTGTTTCAATCTTTCTGATTATGTCAAGGAGAAAGTCAGATTCGTGCTGGTATGCATACTAACACAGACTTTTAACAAAGAGGGAGCAGATCTCAAGTTTATCTTTCTGTGCCTCAGTTGTCTCATCTGCAAAGTGGGAGTGACAGGGTGATCATAGGTACTAATTCATTAAATGAAATATTGTATATCAAGCATTAAGAACAAGGGCTGACACATACTAAGATCTCAATAAATATTGCATATTATCAGTTTTGTTTTTGTTCCTATTGTGTTCTTAGACAGGCAACACTTATCTGGCTAGAACTTAATAATACGGCTTTGTTTTTATTAAATTCATTTTTAAGTTAACAGTTACCTTCTGTATGTTGTAACTGATACTGGTTTCTTTTAAAATTACATTTATGAAAGTAAAGAGTAATAAAAGCGGTACATGAAAAGGCACAAATAATGCAGGCAGAATGTGAATAAACACAGTTTGGGAAATATAGACCTGGAAGATCTCTAAGGGTCTTTGCAGTTCTAAAAGTCAAAGAGGGTACTGATGGAGAAGGGAGGCCCAGAGAGCCTAGAAACTTTACCCAAGGTCACTGGGCTCATTAGTGGCTGAGCTCAGAGCAGATCCAAGACCTCCAGATGTTCAGACTCAGGTTCTCCCCTCTGGGTCTTGCTCATGGTGCAGAGCCCCGGAACTTATCAGCTGAGAGAGCCCTATCTTGGCTTTGCCCTGGCAAAAGGGGCATAGACAGGGCTGCAGCCCTGCAGAAAGTTCTGCTCACTCTTTCTGACTGCAGCAAACTCTGAACCATGTCCTAAAACCAACAGTCGCCTGCCGTAATCTCGCTGCATTCTTACTGAGCCTTGACATGGTGTTCAACATTGGGAATTTGGGTGGGCCTAGAGTTCCTTTAGTATTACTGCTATAATTCAAAACATCCAAATTATTATTTTCTCCACAAGATGAAGCCAGGAGAGTGCTGTTAAGTGGAGAGAAAAGTGTTTGTTACGCTAGGCGTTCCAACAAAATGTCCTCCTTTGCCATTAAATCATAGCATTTCTAAATGAAATGATATTTCGCAAACTTTGGCAGTGCCTGAAATTTGGATATTGTGCAGAATTTTTTTTCTCTTTCTCATTTTGTGCTTTTTCTCCATGTGATCCAGAGAACTACTATTTGCTGGCTTTACTGTTCTTGTTTGTCTTTCCTTATGACCCAAGTTGTCCACTTTCCCCAAAGACATCAGATAACTTGATTTTCTGCCCATAACTTATCATTTCAATAAATAGTGAGGATGATAAATACAGACTCAAGAGTATAACCCTCTGACCAAATGGGTTGTTTCTCAGGATCTCCCTTTCTCGAGGATTAATCATGACAGGCTGCAAGGAAAGAGATCTGCTTGTTACCATGACGTTCTCAAACAGAAAATGAATGAGGGCATATTGACATGGCAATTAAATCTGCAAAGACTGAAGGTGATCAATAAAATCTCGGAAAAAGGGCCCTGACCATATTAAGCCCTCTGCTGGGCAAGTGCAGTCCTGTGTTCTCTGTGTGAACAGTACTAACTGTGCCCACTCGTTCTCTAATCACCTCTGCTTCCAGGAGGCAGCTCTGGGTGGAACTGACTTCCTTTCTTGATCTTCACTGACAGATCCTGCACCATTTAGGAGGGTGTCTTCTGCATCCACAGCCCCACAGTTGGAGCTCAAAGACTATGATTTGTAGCTGAGGAAATCCATTGACAGGCCTTGGGTGTGTCTGGGCCTACAGCTGGAGTGCTCTCCTCCTACAAGACTCGGGGGACATGGAGTAGGACTGAGGTTGCAAGTCAGAAAACTCTCCCGGCAGTCTGGCTTACATTAAGGAAAATTCCCCATGGTGAATTGAGAGGCGGGACTTGACTGCTCCCCTGCTCTCTGGCCCCAGAGCACACCATGCCTCTTCCACAGCATCTTTGGGCAATGTCTCTCACTGGGCTTGGCTGTATCTCTCTCTGGACCCCCTCTTTCTCCCTGTCTTGCCAGCTGTCCTTCCTTAAACAATCATTTAGGCCTATAACCTAACTTTGGAATGTTTGGACTCAGAACTTAAGGCACAGAAATGATAAATGAGAGCAATTATGTTCCCTGGCTTGGCCTGGGAATGGGAGATTCTCATTAATCAAGTATCTTTGTATTCATTCATTCACTCATTCATTCATTCAATAAATATTTATTAAGAACAGTGCCAAGCACCATTCTAGGGACTATCTGTGAACAAAACAGACAAGAATCTCAGTTTACATTGGATCTTACATTCTTGGGATCAGGACCAGCTTTATAATTCAGAGGGCCCAGTGCAAATGAAAATACAGAGCCCTTTGTTCAAAAATTGTTAAAGATTTCAAGAGAGCAATAGCAGAGTGTTAAACAAAATGTGGGGGCCTTCCAAATGTGGGGCCCAGTGTGACTTGCACAGGTTGCACACCCATGAAGCCAGCCCTGGTAGGGATAAGTGGAAAGTTAATATGTGTACCACCAATGGGTGGACAATGCAAAGGATAGGACACAAGAAATCAACTCCCTACAGGAGTGGCAATAGTTGGATTCTTCTTTGATGATTCAGAGGTCAAGATAGAATTTTTCTGGGTCTCAGGTCATCATTAGATTATCATTTGTCATTGCACAATTAAAGTATTGGTTTTGTGAGCTCTGAAAAGCAGAATGATGGCTTATGGAGACTCAGTATGCTTGGGGATTCTAAAAGGAATCACAGCCCACAAAAATAATACTTTTTAAGATAAAAGTGAGTAGAGTTGTTTCTCATGATTGCTTCCCACAGCCTCCTGAAAATCCTCTCAACATCCAAACAAAATTAAGCATGGCATGTGAATACCAAAATTGTTACAACGACAGACATCAATTATTCTGGTAACGCAGGGCAACCTTTTTCAAAGGGACCCCAGTGGAGTAGCAGTGCAGTAAATGGGTTCAGGGGTTAATTTCTCAGATGATCTATATAGATCCTCAATGTAATTTTGAATCCATTGACTGCAGATATCTGTGAGTGGCTATTCCATTGTTTCCTGAATTTCAGGCCCCAAGCTTGTGTAAGCCCCTTCCTTTACCCCTGTTCAAATGTCTCTCTTCCATCCAAAAGTAATGAAGAGAGAGCCAAGGCTCTGACAGTCAAATTCTGTTAACTTCATTTCTGGAAAAAATACCAAGAACATGATTCCCAATTCTAAGCCCAACTGACAAGGAGGGAAACTTGAGTGACTGTGCTGGTGTGCACATCCTGGAGTTTTATGAAAATAAAAGAAATCATGTAGTCTTTGGAAATGAAAACCAGTTGAGTAATAGCACTGTGTAGGAAAGGTTTTGTTCTAAAGGTGACTATTTCACGACTTGGACTATTATGGGGCTTATATGTTTAACAAGTGCGGTTTGTCATCATTGACTAGTCTGATGTGTGGAAAGATCACTGAACGAGGAGTCAGAAGAACTGGTTTTGAGTCTTATCTCTGCCATTAGGACAAGTTTTCTAGCTCTTTGAGCCTCAGTTTCTTATCTGTAAAATAGGGGAGGTAATAATCCATTACTGGGTGGTGTTGTGAGGTTCAAATGAGCAATATATATGAAAGTACCTGTAAGCTGCAGAGTGCTTTACAACTGTAGGGTTGAATATTATTGTTATTGCTATTATTATTAGTTTCTATTTTCCAAGGCGAGCCCTTTAGATGGCAAATGCAAAGATGAGATGAAAGAGACATTGCAGGCGGAGCCCTCTGATTATTCACTTTTTGGGGGAGGTTGATAAAGTATAAAATTTTGCCTGGCAGTGATGGTTGAGGGCAGCTGAATCCTGTCACAGAAAATTTAAAGGCCCTCCCCTTTTTCATTTCCCTCCATGCACTTCTGCCTGTAGTAATAAAAAATCCTGTGTTCGTGCCTGTGTCGCTTCATTTTAGGAGCCTGACTTTTTTATGAATCTTTGTCCCTGTATGGGGCTGCTGAGTATTATTTCTGCCTCATCTTACCAATAAGAAAGGGAAGTGTGTGACATTAAATGATTTGCCCAGGTCACCCAGAAAGTCAGTGATGGAGTCTACGAAAGAAAGAATAAATTGTTATTCTTCATTCTCCACCCCAGTCACCAGAGGAAATTCTTGCAAAGTGTCCAGGATAGTCTGATATTCAGCCCTACTTCCTTGCCAGGACCAGAAGCCACAGTTATCCCTATACGGACACATGTTTGACCTCCTCCCTGTCCCACTTGACTGGTAGGGCTTGTTTTCCTTAACAGCAACACATTCTCAGCACATAGGGATTATAAGCAATATTCACTGTGTGCCCAGCTAGGTACAGGCAGACACAATGCGGGGACCTAACACATTGACACCATAAGCACAAGCCTATGGAATGGGATTGGAGGAATCTAGAAAGACTTGCTCTGGAGAACCATTTACACCAGGCTTCGAATCTCAGGGTAGCCACTTACCAGCTGTATAACTTTGAACAAGTTACACAACATCTCTGAGCCTCAATTCTTTCACTTTTAAAGTGGGGCTTTTAGCATCTACCTCAGGAGGATTGTTGTGAAAATTCACTGAGCCTATACTTGTATCTGTAAATGTGGGCATACATGTAGAACAAGACTGAGAGAAAGAAGGGGAGAGAGAAAGGGAGACTAGCACATGCTAGCAGTAGAAGAAACATCGTTTCCATCTTTCTTTCCTCAAATTGGCCTGCTGTTAATCCTGACATTCTTGACTACACTTCTCAAGGGCTATTGTAAAGCATTATGGTTTCATTTGAATTAACCACTACACCTTATTTGCAGAGAATTGCTTGTTTGTTTGTTACCTCTTAGAGAGAATAGTTATTTTATGGCTTCTTAAAACAGGATAAGCCCCAGAGCAGGTTAAGCCTCAGGCCTTATGTTCCGATAGCTCCCTGTACTCCCAATCATAACCCTCAAGAGGGCTAGTTGCTATTACTTGCTTCAATTTCTGTCTTTTCTGCTAGGCTTTCAGCCCCTTGAGGGCAGGGACAGTGTCTGTCCTGTTCATCATGTTTCCTCCATCCACACCTGGCCTACTGCAAACCAATGAATGTTACTGATGAATGATTCTGTGAAAGGCTAACAGGAGTTAAAGTCATGGGTTCTAGGTTTAAAATTGGTTATTAAGAAGCTAAGTGCATTTCAGGTCCATTTCCATCTTTTTGCTATTGGTGTGCATGGGACAAACTGGCTCTCAACACAAGTTCCTTGTAAAAGGAAAACATCGGTCTGGCAGGACCACGTGCTCATTCATTCATTCAAAAATTACACTCAGCATCAACTACATGCCAAGGACTGCTCTAGGTGTTGGGATACATATAGAAGTGACCTACAGAAACCTAAGTGCCTGCATTTTAGGAGAGTACATTCTGGCAGGAGAAAACAGACAGCAAACAAATAAATATACATTGTGTCAGGTGGTGCTAAGTGCTGTAAAGGAAAATGAAGCTGGATAAGAGAGTCAGAAAGGGGGAGAGATGCTGTTTTAGATAGGATAACCAAAGAAGCTATGGATACAGGGAAATTGGAGCAGAGACCTGAAGAAGTGAGAGACTGAGCCTGTGGGTATCAGAGGAAGTGTATTTGAGATAGAAGGATCATGCAAAGTTGACTCTCATGATTGGCCTTTACTCTAATGGAGGCTGGACGCCATAGAGGTGAGGGGAAGCTACTGGAGCCAGTGTGATAATTGCAAAGAAAACACTACGCTTCTCAGAGCTTGCTCAGGGCAATCCTGGCTCCTCTTGCAGGCAAATACAGGTGACCATTCTGGTCTTTGGGCTAGAGAAACAATTGAGGCTTTGTTTTATATCTTGGCCAATAGTCTCCTGAAGTTTTTAATGATGGAAAATGCAAACCTACAGGAATGATTCCCGCACTACCTGAAGGCCAGACACCTATTTACGTTACCAGGGTTGCTGTAGGGCCTGGCCATGACTCCTTGGCTCTGGGAGGGTACTGGCCAGGAAAATAGCTTTTGGGAGCCAACCGAGGCAGATGCCAGCCGTCCGCCACCCCCCCCCACACCCCCAAATACTTCCCTGATGAATAACAGAAGAGCTACGGCAGGGAAGAGGAACATACCACTCCTTCACAGAACACGCACTGCAGCAGCGAGACAGTTAATCTTCCATCTAAAGAAATTTTCAGGCAGCTTAGAGAGAGCACATATTTCCAATTTCTCCTGAGAGGAGAAACTGATGGGAAAATCACACCTCCCAGTCAGTCCCCAGTTCACAGTGAAGAGCTTGAAAAATCACACACGAGGAGATGCGAAACAGATAAACGGAGCTGAGAGCTCCTCTGAGAAACTCCGAAGCGCAGTGGCAGCTGGAAAACCTTGTTTTCCTCAGGTTTCCAAACTCCCCTCAACGAACTTCACTGTTGGTCTCCGGCTGGTGTGAAATGATTAATTCTTTTAAATGATGCAGGAAGTCCTAGAGACCCAGGGCTTCTTTTCTTTGTTCTGAAACTAGCAAGAAACAGATTTCATCACTACCTTCTAGTTGGTTTTTTTAATCTGACCCTCTGCCCCATACATAGTTATGCTGGCAATTTTAAATGGCCCGGTGATACTGTATTGACTGGGGGCAAGCTTACCCTCATTCATCCTTTTTCTTTTACACCCTATCTGCTTTGGCCACAGGACGCGCTTGTCGGCTGATCTAAAGAGCTAATCACTTATTCCCTAGTCCCAGAGGTGACACAGTGCTTGGATAAAAGCAGAAGGTGGGTGGGGTAGGTGTCAGGGGGTGCTGCCCTGAACTAGAGGGTTATGAGAAGGTCAAGCAGGTTGAATGGCTGCTCAGTTTTGAAATTATCTCACAGCGTCTTGTAAAATTTTGATTGATTCAAAATTATTTTTGTTAAGTGCTGAGAGGTGCTGGGTGTTGGGGTTACAGAGATGAATAAAATGTGACCCTCAATCTCAAAGAGATCACAGATTGGTAGGAGGAGAGTATGAAAATAGAAGAGCAATGTGACAGTGGTGTTGGTGGTAGTGGCCTCTCCAGAAGTTTGTCCCCCCTTCCTTGCTTTCCTTCCTCCCTTCCTTCCTCTCTTCCTTCCCACCTCCCTCTTCATTACACATTATTGAGCCCTTGACCTGTAGCACTTACCAGTTAACAAACAGCACATAAGACCAAGCTGATACCCTCAACACACTGACTTTTTAGTATTATCCAATGTTTTAGTGAGAAGTGGTCTACTTCAGAGGACCAGTGGCTCCCCAATAGGTGGTCCTGCATCTTTCACCCCTTCAGCCACAATCTCTAGAACCATCTCAGCAGATTCTAAGTAGTTCCTGAGGGCAGGAAGTCAGTTTTTCCAATTCTCTTCTACCTCCTGTTTACCTGGCACAGCATAAGGGCTCAATAAGTATTGAATGAATGAGTGAATGAATGAATAAAATATTCAAATTACCACAAAGTGGCTGGGAGACTTGACAATCCACTGGAAAATTGGACCTTCATAGGTGGCCAAACCAGATAACTCAAGCCACAGTTGGAAAATTTACTTTGGGGTTTGAGTTGTATGCCATAGACATAACTCACTAAAAATATGTAGCTTTCCTGCCCAGGAAGTTTCTAGACCCGTCTAGGAATGACACTCACTCAAAGTATTTCAGCAGCTCTTTTGGCAATTTCTTTCACTTCTTGAAAGCTGAGTTTTAGTGGCAAGAATATTTTACCAACTCTTAACCTGGAAGGTCCTGGTTATGCCCAGAGGGAGACCAAACATGACTTGGGTAGAGTCACTGTGCTTCTTGCCCATGCTGATTCCATGCCTTATTGCTACGACTCTGGGCCTTTGGATTCTGGCTTGTTCTGTGTCATGTGCCTGGTGTGGTGGAAATGATGGAAGAGGACTGAATTTGAATCTATATATATCTTATATATTTATGAATAAACATTTACGTCATGTTCTACATCAGTCTTATACTGTGAAGACTATTAAGACACACAGTTTGTTGTTGTTGTCATCATTACTACCACTGCACTGTAGGTACTTGAACCCCACTGAGTTTGCCAGTCAAAGCAAGTTCATGGTCCTCAAACAGGACTGTTTGTTTCAGTGAATTCCCCCATCCCCACTCAGGCTCCAATAAACTGTGAAACAGCAAAATTTGTTTGATTGTTACATCTCATATGGTGTAACTTACATTCAGTAAAGTGTACAAATCTTAGGTACGGCTCAATGACTTTTCAGATATGTTTATCCTCGAGTAACCAGATCCAGATCCAAATATAGAACGTTCCCAGCACCTTGATAAGGTTTCCTCCTGCCTGCTCCAGGTCAGTTACCCCAGGGAATTATTCTCCAGTCTGGATGCTTTCATTCCATATTATGTCCTTGAGATTCCTCTGCCTTCTTGCAAGTACCAGAAGTGCATTGTTTTTCCATTGCTGTGTAGTATTCCATTGTGTGAATATGGCACCATTTATTTCCCCCTTCTACAGTTGATAGATATTTGGGTTATTTATAGTTCAGGGCTATCACAAACAAAGCTGTCATGAATATTCTTGTGCATGTCTTTTGGTAGACATAAGCAGTCATTTCCAACAATCAAGAAAGTCCATCATAAAGGAGAAAAATATGGAAATGCAAAGCCAATTTCATCTTTAAATACAATGTAAAAAATGATAACAAATTCCATTCAGAACCAGATGTGGAGTTTTATAAACACAAAACACTAGGAAATATTGTCACCCAAGAAGGTCAGCTCAAATCCAGTGGAAGAATGTCTGAGAAGTTCAGTCAGTTTCATGGCCATGCTTTTATGTCTCAGGAAAGAACTTTGGTCCTCTGTAGAAGCTGCAAGCACCTATCCAATGCACGAGCTGACCCACATCAGTCAGGATAGAAAGCTCTGGCAGGAATTGATTCAAACTGTGGCATGTCTCTTTCTAAAAGGTGAGTGGGTAGGTGGTAGAGGGCACAGTTCAAAGGCAACTAGGGAGGACTGTGGTTGAAGAGAAAGAAGGAGTCATTGGCAGCTTAAGGCTACAGAAATGTTGAAACAATCCAAGTCAGTTTATTTTATGATCATTCCTCAGAGTTTCCATCTTGCCTTGGATTTTTCTGGGGCAGATTAAGAATGGGAATCAATTAATGTGAATCTCATGTTACTGCAAACAGTTGGAGGTCTTAATTGGGCCAAGAGTGAGCAGGTGGTCCTTCCCTAGTCAGTTATCCTTTCACCTGTCAGTCAGATGAGGAGAGGGCTTCCATCGCTCATTAGCAACCATTTGTCACCTCGACCAGAGCTTTGAAAGGATTTCTTTGAACTTTGTTTGGGATTGATTTTCTGCATATGCTGAGCTGTTACTGACAAACTGGGCAACTGCTCCTCTGTAACAAATGCATTAAAAGAAAAGGGTGAGAGGACTTTAATAGCCTCCAAATTACAAAGCCTGGAAGGGTGGGATTCTTTCCCCACCCCCAAGTCCCCTCACAAGCCCTTCACTTTCTGGCATTGCATTATAATGAATAACAAGAACTTTATCCTTCTTAAGAGCATTATCTTGAATTTTTTAATTTTTTTTTTAACTCCCACTGGCTCCATACTAAAATTGATTCATAACAATGCTTGACTAAGAATGGATGTGGTACCTTGGCTTTGTCTCTTACTTTTCAAGGAACATTCAGGGGATGGACAGGCCTTTGCATTGTCAAAGGCTGGTTTGGAGCACTGCCGAGGATCCTAGAGACGCTTTTAGCCTCTTTCATCCATTCTGACCCCTCTTAAGATCAGGGGCTGTGGCTGGTTTGCTTAATAATATATCTCAAGTATACTCCACTGTGTCTAGCACGGAGGTGATGCTCAATAAATATTTACTGAATTGATTAATCAAGTCAAAAGTAATGAATTATCACTTTTGTCTTGTGGTTTAAGGATAAAGACACATTGTAAGTCACCATAGCCAAGGAAAGTAGCCATAGTTCATTAGACAAATAAATTGTTGAGAGGACATGTTATTTATTGATTTATTTGTTTGTTTGAGTATAAGAGTAAAACTTATGCATTCTAGAAATTTTAGAAAACATACATAATTCTTATGAAGTTGTGATATCCCTTCCCACAGAGCAGGGTCATATTTAAAGAAGCATGGGTGGTCCAGCCAGAAGTGAACATCTTCACCCACATTTCCATCAAATATAGGAAGACGTTGAAGAACTTAAAACATATGAACTCTTATTTAAGTATCTTGCTCTCCTTGTTTCTTCTCTAGTGCTAGAATTCCTCCAGGGACTTTCTCTCTCTCTTTGTCTCTCTCTCTTTGTCTTTCTCTCTCCCTCCCCTTCTCTCTCTGCAACAGAATACTCTCAACCCAGTGCTTGGCTTCCCAGGCCCCCTGCTTCTCCGACCACGGAAGTGTAGTTCTTCTGCTGTGGCTCTGAGTACGTTTTCTAGAGAGAATTTGTCTAAGCAGCTTCAATTTTTTCTCAGAGAGCAGGGAGGATACAGGGATGGAGTTCCCTTGCCACACACACATTAATAATCATCATCCCATCTCATGTAAAAAGTATTCGAAAATTAAATTTAAAATTAAACCTTACCATACACACATAACCATTTTACGCATTTTTTGTAACTATACTATAAATTACAATTTTGCATCTCACTTTCTAACTTAGGATTTTGAGCATTTTCCCATGTAATTAAATAACATCCCAAAACATGATGTAGAGAGCTGCCAATACTCAATCTTAGGGAGGCCACATTGCTTTAGATAATTCTCCAATTGTTGGGCATTTGGGTTGATGTGGGTTTTTGATATTGGCTCTAAAAAGCAAGCTTTGCCAGAAGACAGGAACCAGTGTAATGAAAGGGGGGCACTTTCATTATGGACCGAGGTCTCAACATTTACGATACACATTTCTCTCTTGCTGGTTTGGCCTCCTGGGGGTCGGAAACTGAAGCTGTAATCAGTGGAAGCCAAGTGTGCGGGCTGCCAACTTGACTCACATTAGGAAGTTCCCAAATCTCCTGGGCTGTATCTTTCTTTAGAACCTGACAGATCCAGGCATAGTGCAAATTAAATAGGATGAGCCAAGCCAAATATCCCCATCTTTCAAATTTCTGAGCGTAGGTCTGGAGCAGCAAGGGGACTTTTAACACTGACCTCTGGTAAAAAATGATAACACACTTGTATTAATGGACCTGGAAACCCCCCAATTGCTAGGATCAGTGTAAGGGGGGTGGTATTTTGCATTCTTAATTTTATTAGTTTGGTTCATTCTACCAGATTTTTATACTCTGTTCCTTAGAAACTATGGAATGCCTATAAACTCTGAAAATTGCACTGAACTTTGGGAATTGATCCAGCTTCTGGTTGCTAAAGAGATAAAAAATAGAAAAAGAGGAGTTTGTCCAGAGACAAGTTTCACTTCAGTGCTCGACGTTCTTCATGTGTGCAGCCCCGGGACCATTTCTGCCTTAGCTTATTTTTAGGAGAGGTAAACAAACAATTGTCTTCGAGGGCATATGCCATGTGCTGTGCTTATCTCACTGCTGAATAATCACATGTTGGCTGACACAGGCTTTCAGTGAGCAGAGATCTTTGGGAGTCAACGCAGATCCATATGGAAAGCCAAGCTCGTCCATGAGAGGTCTTCAGTGTTGGTTCTTGGCCAGGATCACGGTTTTAGATCACCAGAGAACACACTGCTTTTTGGTGTCTTTTCTTTTACTCTGGCTTACATTATGCCCTTTGGTTAGGGAAAGGACGTAACGCGTCAGCTCCCTGGTTTGCTTACAAAAGTGGCCATTCTGGCATTACATGAAAAAAAGAAATGAATGTGAACAATGTGACCAAAACTGGGATGGTGACATTAATAAGTGATCGGGTTGGGTTGTATACGAGACAGTGTGAATGGGACACTGGTGTCTAATGGCTGTCTCTTCGCAGATGTGTCATAATTTATTGACACTAAACATGGACAAACCAGAGGTTGTGTTAATTGAGAATGACAGCCTGTATCCTGCCTGTGCTCGTGTTTTGTTGAGGTTGACAAAAGTTGACTAAACCAGGTACCTTGTGCTGGGAATCGGGCATTGTTTTTGACACTGACCTATCCTTTTCTACTAACATTAGCTCTTTAATGAGGTCATGCCAGTATCAATTTTTAATATATAAAAAATTCGTAAATACCTGACCTTTTAGCTGCTGAGGAGAGCTTTATAATCTTGTCATCATCTGCACAGATTCCTGTTTTGCATGTTTTCCTCATATTGTCTTTTATCTCCATGCTTTTTTCTTTTTTTTAATTCAAAAATACCAGAATCACTTTTCATGTTGGAATTACGTATCATTCCATTGTTTTAAGAGCCACTCTATTGGTCAGCTACCTCAAGGGGTGGGACCTACATTCTTGCCGTCTCTGTGTTAGTATACTTACATTGTTCTCTCTTCAGTGTTATGGCAACTTTGGAGCCCTGTAGAAGCCACAGGATAATATCGTGACACTCTTTCCAGACCACTCACCCAATGAAGACAAGCACAAAAAGCACTCTTCTAAAGATTTAATCCAATATGGTGCTATGGCGGATCTTACAACCTTCTGCACTGAAGCCAATGTTGAAAGCAACCATTTAAGTTACCATATATTAGATATAAAGTATCTGCACCTAGCTTGCTACTTATGATTCTAGCACATTCAAAGTATTAGATAAACAGAGTAGCGCTGTTTCAAAATCCTTGACATTCTCTGGAAATTCCTTCATTTACCTCTTTGTATTCCTCTCCAGTTTTGCGATGTGATGTTGATATTGCAATTAAACTCTGATAGTCCTGATTAAGTTAGATATCACCAAAGAGTCAAAGAATGGAATTCATACCTTAGATTTTCCCTCTTGTTCTTTGGGAATAATATTTAAACACACAGCACCAGGCATTGGCAAAACTGTAAGTTAAAAATGACTGGACAAATAGGGTATCAGTTGCTCTGATGAGAGCAGGAAGTGAAGAGGTTGAGTAGGTAGCTTCACAAGACGATTTGGAATGAGAGAGGCAACTGAGGCAAAATTAATAATGGCTTAAAGTGTTGACATTTCTGAGAATATTTCTATTTAATAAATTGCAAAACCTTCAAGAACCAAAGGATTGTATCTGTAACAGTAGAATATCAAACCAAATGATGGGTTATGAGGATAATTTGGGGGCAAGGGTCTTAGCACAGAGCCCTTAAGTCATTGAATAAGCTGTCCCTGTTAAGAAGCCTCTTTAAACTGAGTTTTAATAGTCAATGCCCCTGGGCCCTAAATCTCTGAAATAAGGCAATTTCTCAGAAAGAGTAATTAGTGCCTTGCTGTAGCACTGCCCCTGGGGTCTATGCTTTGGGACCACTTTATAACTGAGGCTGCCATGTCACAAAGTGCTTCAGGTGACTGTCAGAAACAAATCCTCCTGAGGCATCCCTTTTCTTTCCAGCTGATGGTTTTAATCTGGTGAAATCTGGAAACCTGATAAGAGTAAGGTGCAAGGGCGGCTTTGAGCACTGGAATCTGCACCAAGGTTTAGTAGGAAGTGGGTTAGACCAGAGCATGCACAGCACAGGCTCCAGACCAGACTCACAAGATGTGGAGGGGGATGCTGAGAGGTCTCGCTACCAAGCTGTTGTGACTGGATGTATCTGATCCCAGGTGCTATTGGGTAGATACTTTGGGAGATGGCTGATGGTGATACCTGGAAGTATGGCAGTAGGAAATGAGCAAAAATTCTAGGTAGGTAGGCAGACAACATCCTTACCATATTCTAGAAACTTTCCTGATCTGGCCCTTGCCTGCCTTTCCATCCCATCCCTCACTACCCTCCCCTCATTCACTGCACTCCAGCCATAGTGATTTTGGAACAAGCCAACTTGGTTTCTGCCTCAGGACATTTGGACTTACCATACCAGGTGTCCCACCTTCCTGTGTTGGCTCCTTTTCATCCTTCAGGTTTCATCTTCAACATCACCTCCTAAAATCGTGCTCCCCTAATCACTCTACCTAAATTACCTTATTATTACCCCAGTCACATAAATTATCTTCTAAATTTGCCTGTTTACTTTGATCTTTCTTCTAGAATATAAATTCCTTTGAGAACAGGGGTGGATCCGTTCTGTTCGACACTGCCTTCTGAGTGCCTAGAACAGTAGCAGGCATAAAGTAATTGCTGAGTAAATATTTCTTGCATGGATAAATGAATAAGTGGACAAAGAGGTAAATGAAGATAGGAACTGAGAAGTAGGTGAAAAGATTGAAAACTTTGGGATACAAGGCCATGATCTAATCACAAAGAATTAAGCAAGGAAACAGCTTCTGGGACCAAGTAAGAAGTCAAGCTGAGCTTAGCAGTGAATACTTACTCGAAGAAAAGCCACTGACCTAGGTGTTCTTAAGTTTCCTCTAATTAGACTTATAGCCTGGAGTATGGCTGAGACGGTAGCAGGGGTTAAGTTGTTTCTAGAGACGGATAGCTTGAGCTAGAAAGCTAGGTGGACATTACAAACAAAATGTAAAACCAGAATGGCAAAAACCAGGCTAGGATTGATGCTGCCAAATCCCTCTCTGTACCCATAGCAGACATCACTAGTAGATGCACAGAATCTTTACTGCTAACCCAGCAACCACCAGCCTGTAGAATGTAAACTCCATTAGGGCAGGACTTTTGTCTGTTTTGTTCACTGTTTTATTCCCTGCATCTAGAACAGTGTCTTTTACTTGTAGATATGCAATAAATATTTGTTGAATTAAATATTTGGTAAGTGACTCAATTGTGTTTGGCATATGAGATGTATTTTATTTGCCATCCATGACCTAAAGCAAAGAGATAAGGAATTAAAATTGGATTCAAGGAATTGTTATCACAAAAGGGTAACAACTAATCTAATGGTCCTAAGAAATGTTTCCATGCTGAAAACAGGTAGCTGCCTCGCCATCACCCTAAAGTACAAAGCTTGAGGCTGTTCCTTCAGTTTGCTGTACCTTTGGAGCAATTCAGTGAAGGTCCAAGATGCGTTCTCTTTGCACCAAATTATACCACTTAGTAAAAAACGCTAGAACAGTATATCGGGTAATTGTCATATGGTGCAAGGATGTCAGTTCAACACTTATTTACTGACTACTGTATACCTATACTATCCTCCATGATGAGGTTTTGAGCCTGAATTTCTACTTCCAAAGATATTTCTCCAGCAATCATTTCTCAAAGAGGGACTGTTCAAAGAGAGATTTCTCTGACAGTCATTTTATGTATTAACATACTGTTTATCTATCAAAGGGATCTATCTACCTGGGATTGCACATGGATTTCATATAAAAGAACACTATCTCTTTTTACTCATTCATTTATACAACAAATATTTCTTGAGAACCTACTCTGTGTCAGCCCTGTGCTGGGGATACAGTTATGAACTGTAATGTTCAGTAATGAACAAAACCAAGTCCTTTTCTTGTGTGTCCTCCTCTTTTTGCTGAGGAAGATTGGCCCTGGGCTAACTACCATGCTCATCTTCCTCTACTTTATATGGGACACCGCCACAGCGTGGCTTGACAAGTGGTGCGTCTGTCTGCGCCCAGGATCCGAACCTGCGAATCCCAGGCCGCTGAAGCAGAGCACGTGCAGTTAACCGCCACACCACCAGGCCAGGCCCAGAACCAAGTCCTTTCCATGGAGATTACATTTTAATGAGAAAGATGGATGATTTAACAAATCAAAACATAAATATACAATATAATCTCAGATAATGACAAATTTTTTGTTTCAGTAGAGTAATGGAGACAGGAACTTGATTAGAATGGGTTCAAGAAAGAATGAGATGGTAGGAAATAAAATAGCAATATAAGACAATTTTAAAAAGTGGGTTTTGTTTTATAGGGAAACCAAGAAAATTGGTTGTAGGGGTCAGAGTATTGGGGTCAAGGATTTTATCAAGGTCAGAGATGTTGTCAGAGCTGATGGAAATGATCCACTGGATGGGGAAACTTTGCAAAAGAGAGAGGGGATAATTGGAGGAGCAACATCTTGGAGGAAGCATGAGGGAGTGGGGTGTGGTAAACACTTGCACCTCTGCCAGCACATAGCTTTTCTTTTGAGGAAGATGAAGGCACTCTATGCATGAGTGCCAACCTGTCCAGGAAGAGGTAGGATGTGCTTATTCTTGTTCCCATCTGTGTTTCTTCGTGCCAGCCTATTTTCAGCCACATTAGGGAAACTGAGGTAGTTCAGTAGCTGGCTCATGACTGAGCCCTGGGATGCCAAGAGAAATGAGGCAGAATTCTTCCATCTGAAGACATCTCAGTGTAGTAGACTCCTGGAAAAACACATCCCTCTTCCCATATTAATGGGAGGTTTCTCTGAGAGAGTAACTTGATCATTTAGCTGATTCAGTTGAGTCATTTAAAATCCAAATTTTTATTAACCTTTCTTTCTTTCACACCCATTCTTGAGTATATTGCCTTGAATTCACAACCTCCAATTAAGTATGCTTGGCTGATAACTTCATGATGAAAATATCTCAAACTATTAAAGTATTGAATACAGTATTCTGCTTTTGACACTCCCCAGAAACCTCTTAGGATTTGAAAAACTTGAAGTATGCAGAGGGAAGTGAGACTAAATGCTCACATAGATTTTATTAGAAACATTTCTTTAAAAACATGAAGACAAGGGAAAAAAAGACCAAATTCAATTTTTGAGCCTGGCACTTCAACTTCTCTGCACATTGCTCTATTCTAAACAGGAAAAATAAAATCAGCTTTGTTCCTGAGCACATGCTTTTGACATTTTTTTCCTTGAAGTCTGTGAATTATTAATAAACTAATTTCTCTTTATAGTGCAATCTTTGGAGATTTAAAGTGTTCACTCAAATGCACAGGGAAGAGATAGAGCTTCAGTTCCAATCAGCTCAAATCCTCTCCAGAGATGCTGGCCTTGAGGTATCTCTGAGTCTTTGATATCAATCTTTGATTCGACTGGGAATTTCTGATCATTTCTAGAACGAGTCCGTTAATACCACTCAATGCCCTGTTTAAGTTGGGCCATTTCTGCCAGCTGATTTTATGCTTTCACTTTGCTCCTGAAATATTTTATGTGCATGTTTATAGCATATATATGTACATATATCTCTCTCTATCCCTATACTTGGTGGATTATTTCTTGGCCAGTCATATGAGAAGGCAAGGCTTTTGATAACAGAGGATGTCCAGTAAATTGGTGGCTTTCGTAATAAACCATGTTGGATCTAAGTACCACCAAGGGTGTTTCCTCCCTCTTCAGTGGAGCTTAGAGGATAGAGCTTCTGGCTCTGTAGAGAAAATAAATTTGCAACAACCAGAGCTGTACAGCAGTAGATGGATGATCTTTGGATTAAGTTCCTTCCCTCACCCCGCCCCAATGAGTGTCTTAAAAGGAGCATCTGGTGACCTCTGATCTGGTCAGAGGTGAGGGAGAGACGATTCCTCCATTAGCTGGGAATCCATGTAATTGAGCTGAAGTGACTTCCAACATTATAGTTCTATTGCCTCCTGTGGCCTCAATGTATGAAAATTATCATTCCTCTTTTATTTGTTTGCAGAGGGAGAAACTGAGACATTGGATTTAACAGACTTGCCTGATACCCTGCATACTGTGTTAAGGGACTGAGCATATGCTTTCCCATCTATTTGATAGACCTTAGGGGGATTCAGATTCTGGATGAGGTCTTCTGTCTCTCTGATCTGTTTATTGATCCAAGAGGAAAAAAAAAATCTAGCAAACACAGGCCAAGCCTTATGCACCAGCTCCCTGCTCCTCTCTCCCCTGACACTCTCTGAGGGAAGTGGCTTCAACATCACACTCGCCCCTGCCTTTATTTTCCCTCTGCCTCCTCCCTTAACAACCTGTTGGATTACCAGGAAACAATGATCAAGCGAGAGAGTCACCAGGCGACCATGTTGAAAGGGACGCTTAGCGGGAGTGCTGAAGAATTGAGATTCCACACCAGTAACAGAATCTTTCCCAACATTGCCAGCTCCTGCAGACAGCAAACTTGCCTCTCTCCTGAGGAGGCCTGGATCAGAATCTGAGCCACGGAAGGGAAGGAGGGAAGGGGAAGGCAAGGCAGAAGAAGAAAAGAAAGCTTTTCTTTTTTTATTTTTAAAGCCAGTTCTATTCTGGGGCTTTATTTACTTTTTTGTTTGGCTCCAGGGGTTAAAGGGCTCACAGTCATGGAAACTGGAAGCTGCCGATTTATTGCTCTTCCTTTAGACTCTCTGGGCCAATTTGCTTGGTGATGAGTATCAGCTTCCTCGGCCTTTCTCACCCAGGACCTCAGCCCCATCCAGCCCTAAGAACCTCCTCTCTCCAGAAGCTGGGAAAACTCAGCTCAGCTATGGCCGGTGCTGGGCTCTCCCAATTGGAAGCTCAACTGGTTGTCCATATGAAGCAGCATCTACTTTTACCAATATTTACCCTTCTCTTTCAAGACGCAGAAAGCTATAGGATGGAAGGACCTATTTGTCAAAGAAACACTTTTTTCATATTTTGTAAGATTTTCAGCCTTTCCAAATTTCCTTTTAATGGGTTTGGTTTTCTCTCTCCCCTCAATCAAACTCCTGGGCTTCTTTTAAAGGAATATTTCCTTGTTCCGCCATTATCCGTTATCCACCATTATGCATGAGCATGGCACATTTCTTTGTAGAGGTGGATTTGAGGTAATTCGCCTCTTGTCTTTTTCCAGAAAGAATAAGAATATCTCAGGAATGGTGTGGAGCATTTCTAATAGGCATTGTATCAGTCAGGGTTCTCCAGAGAAGTAGAACCAGGAATTGGCTCATATGACTGGGCCTGGCAAGTCTGAAATCTATAGGTCAGGCCAGCAGGCTGGAAACTCAGGCAGGAGTTGATGGTATAGTCTTAAGGCAGAATTTTTTCTTCTCTGGGAAATCTCAGTTTTTCCTCTTATGGCCTCCAACTGATTAGATGTGGCCCAAGCACATTATCAAGGGTAATGTCCTTTACTTAAAGTCAACTGCTTGTAGACATTAGCCACATCTACAAATACCTTCACAGCAACACCTAGATTTGTGCTTGATTATGTCGCTGGGTTCTATAGCCTAGCAAATTGACACATAGAATTTGCTATCACATGCACCACCATGTCCTCTCACCTATATTTACTAACTCTCTCAAATTCGTACACCTCTCTCTGTAACTCCACTCACCACCCTAATCCAAGCTGCCATCATCTCTCCTGAACCAATGCAACTGCTTCCTAATTTATCTCCCTGCCTACACTTTTCCCAAACCAGTCTCCACCCTATAGCCAGAATGATCTTTTCAAAATGTGATCCTGATCCTGTATTCCTCTGCTTTAAATCACTCATTTGCACTTGCCTGGATCTAGGGTCAGTCACAACTCCTTAATACCACCTAGAAGGCCTGCAGGATCTGGGCCCTGCCACTTCTGCAGCCTCCTCCATGCTTTCTGCACTCCAGCCACACTAGCCTTCAGTATCTTGAGTTCATCATGTGCCCTTCTGCCACGGGTCTTTGCAAGGGCTGTTCCTTTTGCTTGACAGCTGGTTCCCTTCTGCTGGGCCTGAGTCACTCCTACTAATCCTGGCCATCATAGGTCAACCTTACTCCCTTTCTCCTCCACTCTGACCAGATCAAATCCTCTAATTATATATTATCATAGCTTACACCCTCCTTTGGAAGACATGTTGCAATGGACACTTTACATTCACCTGTACAATTATGTGATCAATATCTGTGTCCTCCACAGACTTGCTCTGTGAAGATAGCAGTGATGACTAACTTGTTCACCGCCACATATCTAATGTCCAGCATGCTGGTACATGGAGGGGAGTCAATAAATGTTATCGACGGAATACACGAATGAATTGTCCAAGTTAGGATGGAGATCATGAAAAGGATGCTGGTTACATCCTGCCCCTTCCCTCTACCCATGTCCCATTCTTCTTCCCATTTCTTGAACACAACCACAGTTTCCTCTGACTACAAATTTATACCACAGTTGGGCACTGAAACTAGGAGCCTTAAAATGGCCAGGATATCAACAGTGTTGACTGCATTTCCACTCATTTGGCTGCTCCATTGAGCTTGTTTGGCACCTAGAGGAGGCATAACGCCTCCCACATATCTAGGGCCTTTAGTCCACCATAGAGTTTTATAGTTTTGGAGACATTCCCAATATTTTAAAATCAGGATATTTCATCTAAAAATACAAATTTATGACTTCTCATTAAAAAAAAAAAGATCTGTGTGCCTTGGATCTGTCATCCCACATAGCAAAAATCAACTTGAGTTGAGCAACAACTGTCCATATAATAAAGGGCAGGTGGCGCCCTCCAGTTCAGCACATTCCTATAGGTCCTGCTCACTCATTTAGATTATCCACCTGGCCCCTGTGTATGTTGGAGTTTGAAGTCCCTGCTATAACTGACAGTAAGCTACCAACAGGCTTACTTTTTCCTCTCCTTCTTTTCATCTTCTCTGCAATAAACTCTAAGAAATATATTCTAAGAAGAAAAAAATGCAATAATTTAAAAATTATTAAAGAGCAATCTGATATTGTGTCTATCGATGCTCTCTTCTATGGGCTATGGCTGACTACAGCAAGACCAGCGGTCTCTACCATTCATTTAACCCCTCTGATTTGGGTGGGCTGAGGACAAAGCAAGGCTGTGAATTTACAGGCAGTTTCTGCACAAGAACTGAAACAATCGCTGTATCCATACATCAGTTGCTTTTGTCTGTAGAATGGGAGTGAAAATACTGAGCAGAACTGACAGCCAAAATGGCACAGTATGAAGGCCATGCACACAAATCTTTTATGGCCTGACTTCTCCCGGGAACTTAAGAAAATTTCCTGAGCTTGTGACCTTCCATTGGACACAATACAAAGGGTCGTTATTTGCTTGATTCTCATGCTTAAAGGAAAAAAAAAAAAGGAAGTCCAGATGAAAGTTAAAAATAGGGCATGTGAATTTAACGCAACTTTCTCTGGGATCATAAGTCTGGCGAAGGGAAATAAAGAAGGAAGAAAAAATAGACACCATATTAAATGAGCTTCCTGGAAGAATGTTATTTGCTCACAAATATTTATCCAGAGATCTCCTCAGACCAATTCCTCATTAATGAAAGTGTCCTGGAATGTAGGTGGAATCCATCTGAACATCCTCACAGGAAACTTGAGAACTAACTGAGAAAAATCCCAGGCTTAGAGACATTTTCCCTGCTCTGTGCATCTTTCCCAATTACTTTTCTCCCTTGTTATTAAGTATTTTTTTGTAATATCTACACGTACATAGAATACTCTCACCTTCCTGGAAGTCAGAATTTTGTTTTGGGTCATATGGCTGAGCTGGAAAAGAATACCCACACTCTTCCCAAATTCCAGGGGTCTGTAATAAAAAGGGGCCCCTTCTGCTTTGCAGATATGATTCACTTATAATAAACAAAGATTGTTTGCTACAATTTGGTCTCGGGGCAGGGCTGAATCTAAACTTTCAACTCTGCTTCTGGAGGATTATTCCAATCAGGGAATTATGTCGCAGGTGGAGACGTGTCCCTGGGAAAGACAGCGCCTGCTTTCACACAAATGTCATCAGTAATACAGAAAGATGGGGAAGCCGTGTGATCCAGGCATTGGATCCTGTCCATATCAGATCTGCTTTTCAGTTGTAAAAAGAGTAAGTTACCCTCAACTATTCTGATGCACTCTGTGAAAACTTTTCTTAGCTTTCTGTACTCTTTACAGAAAGAGACCCGAGAACCTGGTGAAGGCTTTAGAAAAAGATCATTTCTGAATTCTGCCTCAAACTCCAAATGCCACTTCCTGGTTCAGAAGCAAGATGCTTGGGGGAAAATAAATTTAAGCTCATAAAAACACTCAAAGGGCACACTGGTCATCAAACAGCTCTGAGCAAACTGCATTTGTAAATGAATCTGAAAACATGTGGATTCAATTTTCCTTGAAATGCCCAGAGGTTAAAAAATTAGGAGGGAATGTTTGGCAGAACGAGCCTGGGGTTTGGCTGTGTGCGAAAGTTTCTGAAAAATCAATTGATTGTTTTGCCAGGGAGAAAATATTACCTGGTCCCCCTTCTCAATCACATCTCTAACTTAATTATCAATGGCCCCATTTCTCATTGTGCCAGGAAGGGGACAGAAGCGTTGAACTCACTTGAAAGAAAGCAAGTTTTATTTGTTTCTAGGGTGGCCCTGTGCGTGGCCGACCCGGAATCTCAGTACTGTCATGGGTTTCAATGCAGTGTCGTGGTGGCGAGAAAACCATCTGCTAGTGAAGTTGTTTCTCCTCTGCCTACTGCCTCCCATGTGCCTCCACTCATCACGTCTTACCCCTCTTTCTCCTTCCGCCAACCCCCAAATAATACCTTTTTTATGACCAAATAAACACAAGCAAACATGGAGCTGCTTTAGAGCAAATCCAAACTTTTAAAAGATCATGAAAATACAGTGGGTGGGGGAAAAACTACATCTGTGAAAAAGCACTGATTAGCCTTAAAACAATGTGAGGCCAACAGCACAGAGTCCCATTACGAGATGATATGTGGTGCCTGTAAGCGGCTGTTCCTGGTCTCTGAGGTAGCAAAGTTGTCACATGGTTCTGTTGTTGCCATGGCAATAATCTGTAATTGTGCAGAAAATCCACAGAACTCATGAGCAACTCCTTAGTGGATTGGGCTGAAAGAAAATCAACCCCGTGAAGCCCTGAATTGATGTGGTTATGAAAGTGCCTGGGCCATGCTGGTCCAGTTTTAGCTGACCTGATTTTGTGGTTTTCCTTCCCTTGGACCCTGTCTAGCTATGGTGAACTCCCTCACTTATGTATATTTTTCACACTTTTATGTTCATAACTGCTGAGAAGTATAAATCCTAGTCAGCTAGGGAAATGCTTCAGCTCACTCCTTAGAATTCTGAGCACACTGTTTGAAATCTACAAGGTGGGAATTGTGGCTTCTTTGGCTTCCAGAACTTCTAAACCCTAGACAGTCACTGAGGAGCAAGGCCTGTTTTGTATATAGAGGTGAAACAGCGTTCGAGTGTCCACAAAGCCAGGTGGGTATTTTTCCCCTGGAAAAGGCACCAAGGACACACTAGGCAGGAGAGATTAGTGCAGCAAGGATGTGTTATTCCTGGGGAAGCTTGGCAACAGAGTACACACACATGTACAACACACCCATCTGAAGGCATGCCAAGAATCGCCTTCTTTACAGCAAGCTAATACAAACCATGCCCAAAATATGGTCGGGAAACAGGGTAGGTGGCATTTCTCCCTCCTGCACTAGATGCTGCGTGACGTTTATGCATGTATCAGCTGTCAACCCCAAATGGTTGAGGGCACGAGTGAGTGTGGGGGCCCCTGACAGAAAACTGAGCAGGAAGAGGAGCCAGACAAATCACTCTCATGTTCCAAACTTCAGTGAGAATCCCATGGGAATGCAGCTTCCAAGTAGATCCCATGAGAACATCTGGGATGAAGACGCTCACGCCAGGCCTTAAACCCAGACTCATTAGTAATAATGCTTCATTGCCTCTCATTTATTTATTTATACTCTCATATACCACAAGTATGATTTGCTTTCTTTCTGCCGATTTTCTACTGGGAGCAGGAAAAGGAAGGTGGAGAATGAACATCAAATTTTACATTAGAGAGCTTTCCCTTGGATACCCTCCCATTTGGTGCTACTTAATTGCAGGCAACAGACACTCACTTTGCTTAAGCAGAAAGGAATGTAACATAGAAGAGTGGAGGGCTCATGGATTCAGGGAAAGGCTTGAGAATCAGGATGGGAAGCAGATAGGAATCTGACAGCTTAGGGGTCTAGGTAGCAAGACGAAAATGAACAGTCTGATCATAGTCTGCTACTAGAATATTTAGCTTCAACTACTTTTCTTTTCTGTCATTTTTCTAATGATTTTAAGTCTTGGGAAAAACAGTCCAAATGGCCTAATTTAGGTCATAGACCCGGTTCTCTCTCTCGTGGTGGTGGGCATGATAGGGAAAGATGGGAGAGCATAGCCCTTAACTTAGAGTCTCATCAAGATTCCACAGAGCAGGCAAGAGATAATTTCTCAAAACAAAAATTAAAGTGCACTTACAGAAGGAAGGAGATTGGATATTGTGGAGGTCGTGGTATTGGCTTGGTGAAGAGAGAACTCAACAACGAATGTCCAGCACTGTAGCTTCGGGGGAAAGTTAAGTAGTGGAAGTGCCAATCAATCGACTTACGTTAGTATGCCTGAGCAGAGATTTGCTCAAGAAAATTGGAATAGAAAGGTAGGTAGATAGAGAGCGAGTGAGAGAGAGTCTAGAAAATATTTTGCTTGGCATCTTCTTCCTGAAAGAATCTAGAGAAAAGACAACAACCTGATTTGAATCCAGCCGTACTAATGGGGCAGACTTCCTGCTAGTCAAAGCTCCTGGTTAATGTCCACCTCTCAGCATGTCTGATTACGAGTTGAAGTTGACCGATCAGCAAACTACTCAATTATAAGTGCATCTTCTCCCCGTGGTGCCACTAATTAAACAGAAACCATGTTGCAGCTCACATACTCCACAGGGTTCTACCTTCCAAAAGCTGAATTTGTCACAACAATTAGCCGTTTCAGTAGAATTCAGCCTCCTTTTTCCTTTTTCCAACCCCATTCCTGTTTGGTGTGAATTCATCGCTGAAAAACCTTCCCTTGGGGTTATTGATCTCTCCCATACTCTTCGCTGTGAGAAAGGAGCACATGTGGCCAGGCTTTGAAATGCAACCTCAAAATGCAGCTATGTTGAAATCTCAGTGTTCTGGAATGCTCTGACCTTTTGTCCTGCCAAGCACCATTTTTTTCTGAAATCACGTCATGAAGGGTATTCCTACATGCACTTAATTTTTAAGAGGAGAGAAAAAAAGACATGGCTCAGTACCCATTCATTTGCAGGAGAGCTGTTCTTCGAACAGAACTGCAAACTTTTTCTTCTGTCTTGATAAATTTAACGGGCCACTTTAGTAATTTCAGCTATGAATGCAATTCTCTATAACAGGACGATGCTTCCATGAGCATGAGTGGAGAGAGAAAAGATGTTGAGAAACACCAAGGCGACAGACTAGCAGAACAGGGGCTTGCTACACAACCACCAAGCATATCCCAAACTCTCTTGAATGCCAAGTCCATGGCTTCCTGACCAGAGAGAAGAACTTCTGTAAACTGATCAAGGTCCAGTTCAAATCTCCATTAGTATTAAAATCAATACCCCTGGCTGGAAACGAGATGACACTTCTGGCATCCTTCCAGAGAGAATGCCAATTAGCCTCCAACAGAAAGCTCCCTGCCTACACTTCTCTTAATGTCCCTCGTCCCTTGAAAGGAGGCAATTCTAGATGCCTTTGCCTTTTAATACAAACTTTTCCATTCAGCATTTGATGACTCCATTGTTTTTTCCACAAAAGAAACTTATATGTATCTCTATCAAAATATTTTCTTCTCTAAACAACTGTGCAGATTTAAAAGTTTCTAAGAAAATCACTTAGAACCCAATCGTAGAGGGGCAAATCAACCTCAGAGTTATTGCACAAATTCAGGATCATAATTGAGAAAAGAATGTAACTAATTGTTCCATACAACGCAATGGTTAAGTGCCTTGACTTTGGAATCAAAAAGACTTGGGTTTCAGGTCTGAAATTACTAATTGATTCGTTTCTTTGGGTCTCAGTTTCCAAATCTGTAAAACTAAAAGAATAATAATGCCCACCTCATATGGTTATTGGGAGGGTTCGGTGAAATGATGCACATAAAGTGCTGGGTTTATTATTTGTCGTATAGAAAGTACTCAATAAATGGCAAGTGTTATTATTAACAATTTGCATCTTGGGCAGAACTCCTGAGCATGTTACCAGTCAAAATGGGTGAGAGGGAAGGAGTGTCTGGAACTCTGGAACCCTTAGGACTTGCTTACAGTGCACCACAGTGGACTCCTCATGATCTGTGTGTCTCCATCTTACCCAGATCTCTTGGCCACTTTGTTCCCACCACTTACGTCTTTGATATGGTCATGCCTTCAGTCCTGTATCTCCTGTCTTGGGCAGGGATGGGATATGAGGGAGCTACAGATGACTCAGAAAGTCTCACTTATTTATCAAGCGTCTTTATCCCACGTGGCTACAAGGTACCAGTTGGATGACAAAAGTGGAGTGAGAAACACACACACACGCTAAACCAGTGTCATCCTGTTACACATCCACACACAGACACATGCTCTTAAAGCTAGCCACTGTGACTATCCACTTATTATTCCTTGATGAAACGTACTGGAAATGGAGATCATTTTGTATATTCCACCTGTTATGGATTAATTAGATTGGGCTGACAAATTGATATCAGCTAAACCTCAGATCAGTTCAGAGATGAAGAGATGGAGTGTAGCGGTGGGTAGTTTCTTCTAATCTAGCGCTTTTCTGACAGTCCACACTCCAAACAGGGACCAGAGGCTAGGCTAACAAGGATTTTAAAAGGCAGGACAGAGTGATGTTAGGGCGATGGTGGGTGGGGAGCAGGAAATAGCATGGCTAGCTCTCACACAGGCTCGGGTTGCTCTGTCATATACAATAAATCTGCTGAAAATGTTAAGGCAATTAAATAAAATAAAGAGAATACAAATGTGGAAAAAAGCTATTGTAATTGGATATTCCAGAACTCGAGACCCAGGCATAATGTTTTTATAATAGTGTATATAAGAGAGTGTTCTATTCAATAACATAACAAGGATTAAGTAATTGAACAACATTATGTCAAAATATTTTCTGGGTTGGATCTTGTGTCCCAGAATCTCAAATACACACAGTTCTAGTTGTGGGAATCTGCAGTGTTAGGACAACGAGCTCCAGCCCACAGAACATCTGGCTTCAACCAATGTTCACAATCTCGTTTTTATAAGCAATAAATTTGGAGGGCAAGGTTTGCGTGCTTGGGTCATTTGATTCACTTGATGCACAGATAATTTTGGCCACTTGTTATGGCTAGTAGTCAGAGGTACCTGACTTCAATCCTTAAGAGTGAAAATGGTTCTGTTCTTTTCATTTAGTCACCTAAGTAGTTTTTAGGTCCCTGGTGCCTACATAATGCTCTGTGATAGGTCATGATTCAGTCATTTACAAAAATATTTATTGAGAACCAACCATGAGGCAAGTTGCTCTCACAAATATACAATCCAGCAGGGGAGATGCACATTAGACAAGCTGACACCTACTTGGTTTGTTGATTACCGTTGTGAAGAATGTTTCAGAGGAGAAGAGTGGGGTGTCATAAGGGGGGGATTCTCACCTGGTCTGGAGGCCAGGCAACGCTTCTCTGAGAAAAGCAACATTTAAGACATTTGAACCAATGGCTGACTCAGTCAAGAGAGAAGGGAGAGGTGGAGGGGAGGAGGACGTTCCAGAAAGAGAGGCCAGTATGTGTCAAGGCCTAGGGGCTGAAAGGATAAGACATATTGAGGAACTAGAGGAAGGCCAATATGGCGGGAGAGTAGGGAGCTACAAAGAGCTTGGCAGGAGATGAGAGTGAGGAGGTAGGCAGGGTCCTTGCTGAGGACAAAGGTAGTGGGGACCTAGATCTTGCTGTCAAAGGTACCATCTAATAGAGAAGAAACCGCCTCTCGAAATAAATTTTGTTGATTAGGCTCTCAAAAAATATTTATCTAATGTATAATCCCTCCTTACAATTTGTTCCCATTACTGGCAAAAGAAACACAGTTCAAGGTCTGTCCTACTCATGATGGGTTGGTACAAAGCACAACACATTTGGTTAACAGTGTTTTCCAAGTTTCAGTCATTCATGACTTTAAGATTAGTCAAGGTTCTCAAAAGGAACAGAATATGTATATATGACTTATTATGAGGAATTGGCTCACATGAATTTGGGGGCTGAGAAGTTCCAAGATCTGCAGTTGGCAAGATAGAGATGCAGGAGGGACAATGTGTAGTTCCAATCCCAGTCTGAAGGCCTGAGAACCAGGAGAGCAGATGGTGTAAGCTCCAGTCTGAAAGCTGACAGGCTCAAGACCCAGGAAGTGTCAATGTTTCAGTTCGAGTCCAAAGTCTGGAAAAGACTGATGTCCCAACTCAACTAGTCAGTCAGGAAGAGTTCCCTCTTGCTCAGCCTTTTATTTCTATTCAGGTCTTCAACTGATTGGATGATGGCCACCCACGTTAGGGAGGGAAATCTACTTTGCTAAATTCACAAATTCAAATATTACTCTCATCCAGAAACACCATCACAGACACACCCAGAGTAATGTTTGACCAAATGCCTGGGCACCCTGTGGTCCAGTCAAGTTGACACATAAAATTCACTATCACACTGGGGCCAGCCTGGTGGCGCAAGTGGTTAAGTGCTCGTGCTCCTCTGCAGTGGCCCAGGGTTCGTTGGTTCGGATCCTGGGTGCGCACCGACACATTGCTTGTCAAGACATGCTGTGGCGGCATCCCATATAAAGCAGAGGAAGATGGGCATGGATGTTAGCTCAGGGCCAGTCTTCCTCAGCAAAAAGAGGAAGATTGGCAGATGTTAGCTCAGGGCCAATCTTCCTCGCCAAAAAAAAAAAAAAATCGCTATCACCCAACCTTAACGGTCTTTGCCACATTCCTATAATACCCATATCCTAGTTTATATAATGTTTTTGTTTAAAAAAAAATTCTCTTTTTCTTAAACAAATTTATTTATAAATAGAACTTTAAATCACCACTGTAAGTGGAATGTCAGTATTACCTGCCATAAATTGAAGGTATACATAAAAATAAATAGAACAGTAATAAAACAGTGTTTTACATATCTGATAATCACTGTGGCCTCCTCTCCACTATATAAAAAGAGAGACTAGCAAGAGATAGAATAAAAAGATATGCTAACACCAAACCGAGACTTTTTCCTTGACTCTGTTGATTGGTTTCAAAGAGAATTGAAAAGGAAGCAACTTTCTCACTGTGCAATACAGCGTAAGGAATGTCGTCTCAGCATGCCACATAAAAAGGACAAACCACTGGTGGCACATGGCCCACATTTTGAGATAAAAAGTTATTTCCTAGATAGATGTAAGCCAAATGTGTAGTCTTAAGCCATTGAAGGAAGGCAGACCAACCTTTGCCACGGCAGTGAATGTGAACCTCACTCTTTGGAAATGTAGTAGAGACACTTTGATAAATTAGGCAATTTTTCTTAAAGACATTCTTATAGACAAAAAATCTCAGAGATTCTTTATCTGGACAGGACTTGGCTCAGGTGGACCTTGAGACTAAGCCGACCAGCCAGAGAACCTGGCCTCAGGGAGGCCCTAGCCATAGTGCCCGGCAGACGCGGTTGGTGTCACGGAGTCTGGGGTGGAGGGGGTGGTGGGTGACCACTCACAGAGGTCAAGTGGAGTCTGACAGCAGCCATAGGAGACTGCTGTCAGTGTTCAATAGACAGTAACCAGTATTCAACTGGCAGAAGCTCTTACGATTGTTGATGCTGACGTTATCATTTTAAATATCGGTGCAAGCCTGTCACTGGAATCAGCAGAGTCAAGCTATTGGCAGCAGGGACTGGGAATCAAAGACACCATCCCTGTCCTGGGAAGGGCTCGTGAGAGCCAAGGAAGATCCAGGTCCCAGAGGAAATGGCCTATTAGGCTGTTATTCAGTCAGAGCTTGAGGCATGAGGGCAATGGAGAGAAAGATTCAGTCATCACATCTGCGGGTATTTGGCCACCAGGAATGAGGCGAGAGTTCTACAAGCCTTGAAGCAAAAGGCCAGTGTGGAAGAGAGGCTGACCAGGTAGTAGTTTCTATAAACACAACATAACTAGGCCAGAGGTTCTTAAAGCGCAGCCCCGGGAACAGCAGCAGCAGTATAATCCCAGGACTTGTTAGAGAAGCTGATTCTCTGGCCCCACCCACTACCTACTGTACCAGAAACTCTGGGGGTGGGGATCAGCAATCTGTGTTTTAATAAGCCTTCCAGAAGATTCTGGTGCATGCTAAAGTTTGAGAACAACTTGTCCATGGGAAGGGGTGAGTCTGTGCACAGCTAAGGGACAACAGGGCAGGGCTCCTTCCCTGGCTGGGACACACAGGTGTCAGGACATCGTCCAGCTTCTGTTCTATTTCTCTTCAGTGGATGGTGGCTTCTCATGTTCTAGCAGTCACTTTCTCTGCCCCACTACTCTCTTTGCACACAAATAAATATCACAGTTGCAACACGCAATTAGAGGACTCTCTCATTAATCATTGTCAGTTTTTTATCTTTTTTTGTTTTTTTAGGTAGAGAATTCTGGGTGAACTTGAATACATGTAATTTATCTGATGTGGGGGATAATTTTATGAACATGTCCTAAGATTTTTTGTTTGTTTTGTTTTGTTTTAAAGCAAGGGCTCCTCCATACTACCCCATGTCTAACGAGACATTCAATGCTCGCCTGGTGTTGTGCAGAAGGACAGCCTGCTGCCTCTCCCTCCCCATCCATTATGCAGATTTGGAGTAATTTTGGTGAAGAGGGTGGTTTTGTAACAAAGACTCTAGCAGAAGGAGGCAGCATAGGAGGTAGCAGAGAGGTGTTATGGCAGAAGCACAGACCTGGATTTGAATGTTGGCTCTGCTACATGTTCACTGGTAAATCTAGGAGAAATCACCTAATCTCTCTGGGCCTCAGTTTACTAGTAGTAATATAATAATTTCATAAAGTTATTGGGAGGACTCAAAGAGATAATGTATACATGTAAAATTCCAAACTTAAATTTGTTGCTCAATAAACAGATGCGATAAAATTGTATTGTTCCCTAATCTTTTTCCCATGTTTCTTGGGATCCAAAGCAGGGTAGTTTACTGGGTACAGTCTGAGAGATAACAGCCAATATTAACTAAGTTCTTATCAGCTAGATGATTTTACTGCATGTAACCAAAACCTGACTCAAACGAGTGTAAATGATAAAAAACTCTACTATCTCATATAACAGGAAATCCAAAGAAAGGAGGGGGTTCCAGGAATGATGCAATCAGGGCTCCAGCTCCATTTCTGTATTATTTTCTTGGTTCTGACCTACTCCGTATCTCAGCTTTCTCCTCAGACTGGCTTTCCTCATGGTCACAAGATGATTGTCAGCAATAGCTGAAGTTACGTCCTTCCTTGCTCACATCCATCAGGGGGGACGGGGGAAGGTCTCTTCCAACCAGTCTTACTGGACCGACATGGGTCATGTGCTCCCTGCCAGAGAATAATAACGTGCACTGATTGGCTGTTTTTCAAACGTCTGGATTTTTGATCCAGTCACTGGCATCCTGTTACAATGATCAGCTAGTCAAACCAGCACCATTTCTGAACTTGGGGGATAGTACCAGCTTCCCCTGAGTTTCTTGGGTTGAGTTTATAGAAGGATAAATAGCTAGAAATGAAGAAAAGGAGAGCTAGATACGTTCACTACAGTTTTCTACATTGCAAGGACTGTGTTAAGTATTTTACATTTATTTTTTTATTTGATCTTCACAACCACCTTATGAAGTTGCTCTTTCTACAGTTAAGGAAGGAGACATTCAGAGAGGTTAAATCACTTACTTGTTCTGTATCACTGGCAAGGCTGACAGAACCGGAATGCAAACTCAGGCCCAAGAGACCCAGAGCCACACTCTTCCCCTCTGTGTCACCTAGTTGGCTGGCCTCTTTGGGCTGGGGGCTCACACTCCGGCCTCACAGTGCGGGGCGCCCGGGGATCCTGGCACTAGCCCAGTGAGGTGGACTCGTTTTTACCCCATGCTGAGGAATAATGGGAACACTCTGGAAAGAACTTGAGCTCAGCTCTCAGGTTTCCACAGTTATTTGTCTGTTGTTACCAAACACTAAAGACTTTAAAAATTCACTGTGGTCATATAGGCAGGAAAAATGACCTCATGCTTGCAACCACAAATCCAAAATGCTCTGGAATCTGTAAGACAAACTGCATTTTAATTAGAAGAGAGAAAGAGCAATGAAGACGTTTCTTGGATATTTTTTCAAACTCTCCCTTGGCTTGCCTTCAGGCCAAAATGTGACAAGTGCCCTAAATCTGATAACAAACACACACTTCTGAAATCATTGTTAGCTTTTCTAAAAAGAAAAAAAAAATCACATTAGTTTTCCGTTACCACTAAGAGTTCAAGAATGTGCAGCCTTGAAATACAGCACATGAGAACACACGAAATCATCCTCCATTAAATATTAAAAAGTAAAAATGGAGCTCTCAACCCGTTTTCCTCTCTGCTTACAGCATTTTTTATTATGTCATGTCCTCAGAAACTTGGACCAGGCCATATTAAAAAGGCTTACAGTTTATCCCTAAAATCTACTCCTTGGTAACTGTCCATGTATTATTCTCAATCACTGGGTCAAACCTGCTAGCTGATGATGAAGTTTTCCCAACTGGCAGTGGAGAGCAATAATGTAATATCGACAAGCGACTGCACCCCATGGTTTGTAAATAGCTACGCTTGGCCTTTGATACAGTAGCTGCTTAATCAAAGGGTGGTGGCAGGGGAATGAGAGGAGAGAATTTTCACACGTTATGTGCTGATTATAAGGCACACACTTTCCTGAGAACCTTGTATGCACTATTCCAGTCAATACTCACAACAAGCCAATGTGATTTTTATCCCGTTTTATATATGAGCACACTGAGACCTAGAGAAGTTAATTAACTATATACAAGTCAGAATTACTTCAACTGCAACTTGGAGAATATGCAACTGAGAATGGTTAAAGCAAGGATCTGCAAACTCTTTCTGAAAGAGCCGGATAAATTTTTTTCTTTTTTTTTTTTTTTTTTTTTACAGGGAAGGATTTGCCCTGAACTAACATCTGTTGCCAATCTTTCTCTTTTCTCCCCAAAGCCCCAGTGCATGGTTGTATAGCCTAGTTGTAAGTCCTTCTAGTTCTTCTTTGAGCCGCCACCACAGCATGGCTACTGACAGATGAGTGGTGTGGTTCCACAACCAGCAAACAAACCCCGGGCCACCAAAGCAGTGAGGATGCAGAACTTTAACCACTAGACCATCAGGGCTGGCTCCATATTAAATATTTTAAACTCTGTAGGCTATAAGGTCTCTGTCAAACTTGCCTAACTCTGACATTGTAGGATAAACACACCCATAGATAATGTGCAAACAAAATATGTGGCTGTGTTCCAATAAAACTTTATTTATTAAAACAGGCATTGGGCTAGATTTGGCCCTCAGGTCATAGTTTGCTGAAATCTTGCTTTGCCTAATGCTTCTCAAACTATGTGACAAATAACCAGTTAATTTTTCCTTTAATTTCCAGTATATCATGGATTGATACTTTTGCAAAATACCATAAAATGAATTAATAGAAACTGGAATAAAATAAATATAAAATAAAATATACGTTCAAAAAATTTTAATTATTAGATTCAATAGACATAACATGACTCTGTCAAACTGTTGTGAAAGTTTATAAACGCTCTCCATTTCTGTGCTTAACATGGACCAATAACACGTAGTCCATGGAATGGCACTGTTCTATGACTGACACTTTGAAGTAGCCATGCTTTAAGGGTTAGGATATTTATTGTTTCACCTAACAATAGATCCAGAGGTGGGCAGCCCTGACTGCTTCACCACGTTACCAAGGACCCACATTATTCCCACCTCTTCATTTTATAATCCTCAGCATTTGTCCCTCTTCTTGGTTCAATATGATGACCACAATCATCACTGCATCCTCACACAACAGTGTCCAAAGCAGGAATGAAGAAGGAGAGGCAAAGAGGGCTTTCTCTTTGGGCTCCTATCTCCTTTATTAGACAGAATTAACTTGTCCCAAGCAGCTGTCTGCTCCTATGTTTCATAGGCTACAGATCAATGACTCGTACCAACACCAGGCTCTAGGAGAAGGTACTAGGGATCCCATGGTTGACTTAGTCCAACTGTGATTCATCCCCTCAGGCTGGACCCAGAGCCACCTGATCAAAATTAGTATTTTTTAAACCAAAGAGGATGCCAGCTCCAGGAATGTGTTTAAGGAAATCTGGCTATTCGTTTAAGACCTGGACCTGCAATCCTGATCTATTCACCTCACAAACTGTGTTCCTTCCGTTCCAGTAATCTATCCCAGTGAAAGAATTCTCTTTCTACTATAATTCTGGCTTTATGATCCATGTGCATTTAATCATTTGTGTAGAGCTTTAAAAATTATAGTGTGCTTCCATGTGTATTATAAAATTTGTATGTAAATGCTTACATGTTTGTACCAATACTATGCCAGAGGATGGAATTTAAGCCCACCTCTGTTGGTGATGATGCTTGAGATCATGCAACAAGAAGAGGTGACATCAGAACTCTGGCATAGGGCTCCTGACACTCTTTAGTGAGTTCTTCTTAAGGTATTTGACCATTTGTCTTTCACTGATGGATCAGCAGCATCAAAACAACAGCCAGCCAATCTAGGCAAGAGGTCAATACAGACATTGTTGGTGTGAATTGACTGCTTGTGTCACAGAAATGACCCATTTTTGATGATGTTGATAGATGGTCTCATGAAAGTTTATCGACTTTCCTGATTTACCCGGGACTGAAAAACTTCCCGAGATGTGGGACTTCCAGTTTTAAAACCAAGATAGTCCCAGTTTTCAATTTTAAAATAAGAAAAGTCCCAGGAAACTGGGACAATTTGATCACCCTACGTGGCCTCTATCTACTGTCAAAGGTGCTTTTGTGCATTTTGTGCCATACTAAATTCACAGGTCCCTTGTTTTCTTAGCAAATCAATAAGCAACGTGTCTAGTTTTGTCTCACTAATGACTTTTTTCCATAATTTAAACATCTAAATTAAAAGAACCACAGATACGTCTTAGATATTGTTTGCTTCTTCCTCGGCTGAGGATTTCCATGGGAAATTTTTGGAAACATTTTTCCTTGATTGTCAAGAGAGGAATGCAGGAAGACCTTGTGAACTTTTGTTTCTGCTTCTTTTCTATCTGATACAAGTCCAACACAGGTGCATGGCAGCAGGTCTCAGAACCCACTCCTTGAGTTGAATATATTTAAAAACGCTTCAACTTCTCCACTGGTTGTTCCCTTCTGGTCTTGGACTGTCTATTAGAAATCACCTAGGGCCCTTTAAAAAATAAAAATAAAAGTTCCTGGGCCCTATTCTAGGAACTTTATCCTATACTGGGAAGTGGGTGTGAGTAGGGAGTGGGGAATGGGTTTGGGGCCCAGGACCTTCACTTTTCACAAAGTTCCCCAGGTATTTCTGACATGCCGCCAGTTTCAGAAGCAACTGGCTAGAATATGTCATTCAACCTGCCTGAGTAACAACTGAAATTGTAATTACGCTGTTAAAAGAGAACCTTGTGAAATTGCAAAATTGTTCCTCTTTGCCTTTCTTCCTTTCTCTCTCCTTTTCTCCCTTTCTTCCTCCTTTTCTTCCTTTTCTTCAATGGTAGCAGTTCATGTGGACATTGGGGACAATTTTAAGAAGTGTTCTTGGAATGAAACTTGTAGATCTTTGAAGTGAATTTAAATATACCTTCTAAAAATTCAGAAGGCTGTGTATTTGCCACTTAATGTCTGTAGAGACGTTAGGCTTGAACAAAAGCTTGAAAGAAAGAGATCTTGAGTTTATCCCTAGTAAGGGACATCCCAGGCTGTGCTATTCTTCCACTGTCATCGTCCCTCCTGTCTTTCCTTTTCATGCCTCCATGGTTCGCACCCACCTGAGAATCGGCGGATGGAGGAGATTTGATTGACATTCCTCATCAGGCCACTGGTCTCTTGGCTAAGCCAGGCAACAGAGATGAAAATTAGTGACAAATCACAGTCTGGCTTCCTATAATATGGCAAAAGCAAGCCCCATAGCAATAAAGGTTCTCATTAGGGCCCTTTAACAGTTCAGACTGATTCTGTAAGCCACCAGAGCACGTAATACAAGGTGTAGGACAATACAATTTCCACTGGGGAGCAATCAAAAAGGAAGCTACTTTCTGCATTTTTCTTTAATCTCTCTCCTTACATCAACCTGCAGCAGAGCAGAGGTCCCCTGGGATTCCTGCTCATCAGCCCTGCCTCCTACAAAAGGGAGATTTTGCCTAGATAGCTCCAAAGAGTCCCGATTCAAAGGTAAAACAATTAGTACACATTAATCATCACAAGAATGGTACTAAAAGCATAATCCTCTTAGAACTGGAACAAATTAAACTGAAAGTAGCAATATAAAGTCAAGCAGAAAAAGATCACACAAATGCAAGGAACAGGAGAGGACACTGCTCTGAAGTCTCTGTCTCACTACCAAAGAGGGCCCCTAAGTATCCCCCATCTTTGGTCTTGATGCAAAAGTTACCCTGTCTTCTTGAGTTGCCTGTAAAACCCAAAAGCTCTCCATGCTAGGGCCATATAACCTGTCCTCACCAATCTAGAAGCTTTGTGGACACCTGGGAGCTACAGTTACACAGTCTGATGTCTGACGGATTTTCTAAAGGTGGAAAGTTGCCTCAAAAGCCTGGAATCATCCCACGAAGGACTTCTCCAGGAGGAAGAAAAAACATTTCTTCTCTGCAAAAGAGAATCTTTACTCAAATTTCCAAGTGAAGCCAGCCCTGGGCCAAAGTTTGATTTAGACAAAGAATGTCTGCTTCCTTCACACTCTACCCTATGGCCCTTTTTTCCTTCTTGTCTTTTTTCTGAGCTTCAGCTTATGAGGTGAGAACTGTCTGGAAAGAAAAACCACGTAATGCAATAAGTAATGCTGCTGTTACGGCCCATAACAACTGGAAGGCATGTAGGATGGGTCCACCAACAGGAAAGATACAATATTACTTACAGCCAATTATAGATACGCTTGGAATCCAGAAGACGGTGCAAAGATATCTTTCCTCCTTCTTTCAAGTTGCCCTTCGTGGGCCCTTCAGTGTTTTCCTTTGATCTCTCTCTTTCTGTCCTTTTTACACTCTCCCAGGCTCCCAGCCATATCCCAGTATCCCTTGTCATAGAGACAGTCCCATTTCAGATCAGTATCTTTCTTCTTTGAGCCAACAAACCTCTTTGCTCTGGATCTTCAGAGCATCAGAGTAACAGCTGAGCACCCACAAACTCATGTACTTCTCTTTTGCTCCCTCATAGCACAACTGATGCATTATGATGTTAGTAGACTCCTTCCTACCAAAAGAAAGATAAGGAGGACCAGAGGGAATGAAGAGAACAGAGAACCTATCCTGCTGCCAATGGTGTACGGATCTTGCTATGTTATTTGCACACTAAAAGAGAATTATAAAAGAGATGACAGTGGCTTAAAACAAAGAATTACTAGCGGACTTCCATGCCAGTATGGGGATAGATGTGTCTTCCCAGAGCCCATATACCCCTGCTTATATAGTTGGAATCTCTTCCAGATATAATCAAGTTTCTTACTGTGAGAATAACCTAACTTACAAATTCAATTCTTCTAATTTATTTTGAAGCTCATGCTACTAGTTAAATGTCCAAGATTTTAAACTATCTCTTCTTGTTCTCACCTTTTCCTACTTTCTTCCTCTCAGTATATAACCACTGGAAACAGATAACATGATACTAGGAGGAAGGCCAAGGATCTTGCAAACTCCCCTGAGTCCTCCTATCTCAGTGCTGTATGTCTGTAGGACATATTAGGGAGGTGTTGGTTTACCCGCCCATGGCAGAGTTCAGGTCATGTGATTATGAACTTTGTGCCATTTCCAGAATGGAAAATATTCAGCTTTTGATGAGATTATTAGCTTTCCTCCTGTCCGGGTCCAACAAATGAAAACCAGATTTGCATGTATAAATAACAATCAAGTGCTGAAATGATTTATTTAGTAAAGTTACTGTTTTGGAAACTAAATCAATGTGTCATGTCAAGATCCAATCTGCCCTTCACTCACATGGCAAAGGAGTCTTCTCCAGGGTCTACTAGAAAAAAAATGTTGGAATCCTATTAATAGTTTACTCCTGCCATGTGAGAATTACAGTGGAATCCAGCTATGAGAATAAAAGCTCGAAATAATGTTTCCGAGAACATCCTTCTAGTAGTGTGTGCTATTTCTTATTGTATTCAAGATACACATGAATAACTCTTGCCCAGAAGGAAAGGAAACAAAGCAAAGGGCAACATATTTTCCCACTGTGTAAATTTCCTTCCTCAAGTAGAAATAGAATTGGAAGGCAAATCCTATGGTCATTACATGTCAGAATGCTGACATGATGACAACTTCAAAGGTGTGTCGGGCTACACTTGTGCGTGCTCTTTTTTGAAAAGACAATAGGCATTGAAAATTAAGCACTGCATCAAAGCCTTCCAACTCTATTGAGACAAGTCTATGGAAAACTCAAACCAAGATGCAAGGCTGTTTCTGCGTATATTATGCAGAGGGTTCGGTGCATGGGAATTGCATTGTCTTGGATGCTCCAGAGACAACATATAACTCTGATCTGAGTGGCATGTCAGAGCTGATGACTACAGCTAGTACGGAACCATCTGCAGCTAATTCTACTCATCCTCTTGTCATTAAACTAAGGCTCATAATTTGAATCAACTCTGTAAATGCTCAGGGACCTCACTGCGATGCCACTCAGTGTAAAGTGGGCTTGGAGAGTTGATGGTGCCAGCCTGGAGCCTGTTTGAGGTCCAAAGAGTAGAGGGCAGGGTGGACTAGGGGGAAGGGCGGTGCACTAGACCAAATCCTAGCTCTGTTATTTACCAGATGAATGGCTGCAGATCAATTGCTTAATTTCTTTGAGCCCTAGTTTCTACATTTGCCAGATGGAAACAGTAATATCTAACTTGCAGGGGTGTTGAGAAAATCAGAGACATTACATTATACTGTAGGGACTCAATAAATGGTTTATTTATTTATTTATGTACTTACTATAGCACCCAATGCATCTCTTTATAGCAGAGACTCTTAACCTGGAGTCTAAAGACATATGGGACCTAAACTCATCCCCTCCCCTGAAATTATATGCAAAGTCTCATTCATATGTGCATTTTTCTGAAGACAAGTGTTCATAACTTTCGTATATCCTTAAAGGGATTTGTGATCAAAAGAAATGTTAAGGCCACTACTTTGTAATTTGGCTTCACCTATGTGTGGATCCCACAGCATGGAATTTTAAAAAAAAGTTTATAGTTTGTGATTCTTTCCTTGTTATGTGTATGCTGTACCTAGTTGTCCTCTAACAAGAAGAAAGGGTCTGCGTGTGTATGGATACGTGGGTGTTCATGTGGACACGCATGCTTGTGGCTTTAGGGAATGTTAATTTTATAATGAACCACAAATTTACTGAGAAAAGACAGAACAATTGTGAGACCAAAGAAGTTGATGACAGCTGAGCACATGGGAGGAGGCTGGGATACTCTGAGAAGAACACCAAGGAAGAAAGCAAAGGGGACATGGAGGACAGAGCTAGGGGAGAGCTGAGAGCCCATTGGGGTCCATTTTGCCAGGGACTCAGAGGACACAGAACCCCAGTGGACTGTGGGAGCGTTGTTATCAGGAGTGTGTGACTGGGGGCCAGATGCGGAGAGGGTATGTGGGAATCAGCAGGAAAGAGTGTGTGCTGTTATTAAAGGAAACACCAGGACATATTCTGGAAGACAGAAATAAATGCCCAAGGTAGAGGCAAGTTATATAAATTAGATAAAATAAGTGATAATCCAGCAAGCAAAAGACTCCCAGAGATTTAGAGGCAGAAGAGAAATTCGTAGACCTATTGATTCCTAGTTCAGCTGGCTCTCCTTGACTCAGATACCAATAGTTTAACTCGCCCTAGGGCCATGCTGTGCTCAGTGCACAGTGGGGAGGCAGGGTAGACATGTCCTGTCATGCTGGGTAGGGCATGAAGTCAAGGACTTGAGTTTAAAAATACATGTATATGTGTATTCATATACACATATACATATATACATACGTGTGTATGTATATTACTCAGTTCCTGATCAAACTACTTGAGCTTCTCCCCTGCAGGATATGGCTATGTGTGTGCATATGTGCATATATAAATATAGCAGCAAACACGCCTTAGTGTTTATTATTCGCTAGACACTGTGCTAAAAGCTTTACAACCCATTCCCATTTAATCCTTAAAGCAACCCCATGAGACAGGCATTACTGTTGGTTTCCATTTTATAGATGAAGAAACTGAGGTATACTAAAGTGAAGTGATTTCCCCAAGATCATACACTTAGTAAATTGTTGAGCTGGGACTTCGGCTGAAAGAGTTTGATGCTGGAGACTGCACTATAAACTGCCACACTATGTATATTCCTAGGGAAAAGGGAGTCAATATACAAAATGCTAGGGTGATAATTTAAGCAGCAGCAGAAGAGCAAGGGACTCAGGTTTGAGGTTTGAGGCTGATTCTGAGTCTCGTGGAACCATTTCATAATACACCCCAGCGTGGATGTATGACATCTTAACCTTGTACTGTGCTCTGCCGTGTTTTATTACTTCTCTGTACACCAAGCAATAGAACTCTAAACAGAGAGGAGAGGTCAGCTTAAGAAAGGAGCATAAAACTATTGAGAGCCCTTTTATGTTTTCTACACAAGTCACACAGGTCTGAGAAAGTCAAGGACTTGATATTTACCATTCATTGGCTCTACACAAATGGAGATCCACACTCAGAAGCCAGAAATGAAGTTCACCACCTTGCAGCAGTCCTGGTGATGCAGAGGGACATATCGGAGCTGACCTTTGATGGCTGCTGGTTAGTTCTCATGAGCAGTGTCAGGCTAGGGACCTGCAGGGAGGAAGGGTCCCTTCTTTTATGAGCTTGGAGAGCATCTTGACCTTCACAGATGTCTTGAAAAGGAAGTCAGCATATTGCATATCTCTGAAGATTAGAATGTTGGTGAAGTTTCTCAAAGGTCACAGAGGCTTCCAAATGCCCAATAATTCTTCAAATATTACACCCTTCTGCCTCAACTGCTTGCATCACCTTTCTTCTCTCCAACCCCTGCAACTTGCCCTTCTCTCCACGTTACTTCTGTCTCTTTCTCGCCCTCTTTTTCAGTCACTAATGAGACCTGCATCGTAACTATGTTAAGATGCAGACTGAATGGCGCACACCTGGGGATCAGCAGCCAGGTTTTTGCTGCCTAAATACAGCTGCTGAGGTATTTGGGGCTTCGTTGGAGAAACAGGTACGTTATAACACATTGATTTGGATGGATGCTAGTAGCTGTGGGCAGGCAAAGTACTGTCCACGTCATTGCTGAGGTTTTAGATGTGCTCTGAGGGTATCACAGAATTCAGAGAAAATCTGTGACAGAATTCAGAGAAAATCTGTGACAGATTTGTTACATAGTAGATGTGTGTGTTTTGTTTGTTTGTTTGTTTATGTATATTTGTTTTTCTGGTCAACATGTGTTCTCCACTATTCCTAGGTATAGGAGCTTCTGGAAATTGCTTATGCCTATCTTTTTCATCACTGTATTCCTGGCTCCTGAAACAATGCCTGTCAAGTAGTTGGTACTCTATAAATATTTGTTGGAGAAATGAATAGATGGCTAAGTGTGAATTTGTATTTCTAACTAGATGGCCATATTCATCTTTGGGCCTCTAGTGCCTAACACAGTGCACGACTTTGACCAATCCAAACAACTAATATGAGCTACTTCTGCGGTTACTGGGTAGATGGGCTGTGGTGTGCCATAAATCATAAAGAGGAGCAACCCAAGGTGAAGTTGTCCTTGGGTGCTCACACTAGGGCAATGGATGCTGGGAAGGAGTTGGGGAGAATCAGTCATCCCTGCTCTTTAAGGTCCCATTAAGGACATTGGCTGACAACCCTGTCCCTTGGTTCATCAGAATCTCCTCACTAGCTGCCCCCCCCAACTTAACCTCTGCTGTACAGTGAAATCCTATTCATGTACCCACTTCCACACTCCATCCTAGGAAATATTTCCATTTTAACAGGAACTTTACCAACACAGGGCATTAGTCCAAAGGAGAAGCCCTAATAGTGGGCACTTAAGAGAACAAAACAAGTCAACAGGGGAGATATTTGGAGGCAGATGATTATTTTCTGTTCTTACTCAAATTCCGTCATTCTGGCATTGTCTTGCTCTACCTCCATAAAAAGTGAGGGAGATTCTACCTCCATAAAATTTCCTCAGTCACTGTGGTGATATTTCCTTTGTTGGAGGGAGAAAGAGACTCTCAGGGAGGGAACCAGATCAGCTTCATTGAAAGAAATAAGACTCTTAAAGAACCCCTTAAGATCCTTCTCTACGTCCCCTCCACCACCATTTCCAATCAGCATTCTTAGTAACATCACTTTAGAAGAGTCCCACCTCCCCTGTGATTTTTTATGAGAAAAGCAATTCCACTTGGAAAAAAAAGGCATTGCAGCTAGCATATTTGAAGACTGTATTTCATTTGTTGATTTAAAAAAATATATAACACACATTTTTAACAGTATTTTTGCTGAAGTTATTTTTATGTGGTATCAGCTCTTGGTTAAATGTGTCAGTGGGTGCACAGTATAAATGAGTGAAGTTCTCCACGTACAGGGTGGCAATTAGTGATGTATGAAATTCATTGCATGTATTTTTCCTTTATATAATACTTATATCTAGAGTGTTACCAGTTTCTTTATGTATCTACGATGCTGGGTGTACTCTTATGTGGCTCTGAAAGGAGTGCTGGACCAAGAGTCAGGAAGCCTGGGGTTTAATCCTAGCTCTGTCTCAAACTTTCTCTGCGGCCTTAGGCAAGTCAATTAAGTTTTCTAAACTTTAGTTTTCTAGTTTTTACAAGGATATTATTATAGTTTATAGAATAAAAGCTCTAGAGTTTGACAGTCTTGGATTCCAGCTAGAGTCTTACAAGCTACATAATCCTATGAAACTCATTCAACCTCCCTGATCCCTTGATAAAGTAGAAATAATAACAGCACCTACCTCACAAGTTTACATATTAAGAGACATAATTTAGGAACTCTTGCTTTCAAGGTTAGCTGTAATAGAATATGGCAGGCAAAAACTCCCATTGTAATAAACGGGAAAAAATGATAAATTTAAAAAATGAACTTTTAAAAACAAAATAGAGCTATAGAAGCAATAGGAACTAGATAAACTAAAATTCCAGAGAAGCATGATCCCTTTATAGGAAATCTAAAGGTCCTTAGCAGTTTTCTCAACTGAGGCATTTGCAAATTCTAGGATTGGCATAAGGAGTGGACTTAAACCAAATTAAAGGATTTTATGGAGGCAAGATAAATCAGCAGAGGTTTCGGCAGTCTAAAGCTGGCATGATAAACTGGAAAATAGAGCAGCCCCAAACACAATGGAAACATGCTGAGTTCTAGGAGAATGTGGGAGACTGAGGGCCTGGGTGAGAAAAGAAAAGTGAGAACTCCCACACTCTTGCAGTGCTTATAGTGTGACCAGTTGTCTTAGTCTATCTGGGACTCAGAGGGTTCACAGAACGTGGACCTTTAAGTTTTAAAACCGGAAGAGTTCCAGGCAAACCAGAATGAATTGGTCACCCCTGGGTGTTTAGAAGAAAAAGTTTGTTACTAGAGGGAGGGGGCCTACAAAAAGTACACAACCCATCTCTTCCTCATGATATTTGCCAAATATTTAACTTGTATAGGATGTGGAGCTAAAGAACTAAATTCAAAATATGCAAAGGTTACACTTTCAGAGTTGAGGAGATTGAGACATCAAAGTTCCCAATCAAAAGCCTAGGAGGGCCATGCCTGAAGAACTGAAGATGGAGTGAGTCTTACTAAAACTGAGATCCAATCACACGCCCAACTAATCCCTGATAGGATTATAGTGCTCAGCTCCTCACTGTCTCTGTCTCACAGAGGAAAAGGGAACCCTTATTGGTAGAAAATATCATATGGAGACTCTCTGGTTCTTTTACTCCAATGTTCAACATAGAATAAAAATTACTAGACACAAAAGAGGCAGGAAGATGTGAGCGATAATTAGGAAAAATCCAGCCAATAAAAACAGACCTGCAGATAGCTAGGTATTGTAGTTTGCAGATAAGGAATTTAAAATAATTGTGATTCATATGCTAAGAAAAACAGAGGAGAAAATGGACAAGATAGACGAAAAGATGGAAAATTTTAGAATTTCAATCAAGAATTATAGTATATAGGGCCAGCCCCAGTGGCCTAGTAGTTAAGTTTGGCATGCTCTGCTTTGGTGGCCTGGGTTTGGTTCTTGGGCATGGACCTACACCACTCATCTGTCTGTGGCCATGCTGTGGCAGTGGCCCACATACAAAATAGAGGAAGACTGGCAACAGATGTTAGCTCAGGGCAAATCTTCCTCAGCAAAAAAAAAAAAAAAAAAAGAATTATAGTGTATAAAAAAGAATCAAATGAACATCCTAGAACTGTAAAACACAATATTCAAACAGGGGTCTGGACATAGCAGAAGACATAATTAGTAAACTCAAAGTCTGGTCAATGGACAATACTCAAATTGAAGCATAAAGAGAAAAAAGAATAGAATGAACAAGGGCCCTATGGAAAACAATCAAAAAGTATAATACATGTGGTTAGAGTTCAAGAAAGAGAGAAATCAGTGAGGCAGAAGCAAATATTTGAACAGATAATGGTCAAGAATTTCCAAAATTCGTGAAAACCATTAACCCACAGATTCAAAAACTCACTGAACTTTAAGTAAGATAAAAACAAAGCAAACTACCTAGGCACGTGTTACTCAAGCTGTTAAAAATTGAAAGACAAAGAAAAAATCCTAAAAATAGCCAGAAGAAAAAGATACATTACCTTCAAAGAAGAAACAATAAGAGTAATAAATAACTTTTAATGAGAAATTGTTGGAGCCAGAAGATAATGGAATCATGTCATTAAAGGGAGGAGAGAAAAGAATTTTGCCAATCTATAATCCTATACCCAGCAAAAGTATTCTTCAATAGTGAATGAAAAAGAAAGACCTTTCGAGACAAACAAAATGTGAGAGAATTCATTGCAAGCAAATAGACATTCCAAGAAATACTGTATGAAGTTCTTCAGACTGAAGGAAGGTGATCCCTAATGGAAGCAGGAAGAAATGAAAAGCACCAGAGAGGGTAAATAGGTGGGTCAATATGAACAAATATTAACTGTTTAAAGCAATAATAAACCCATCTTGTGGAGTTGGTAACATCACAGAAGTAAAAAGATGTCAACACTAGCACAAGGGGTGGAAGTTCAAAAAAAGTTCTGAAAGTAATAAGATTTTTGTTATTCTGGAAGTAAAAAAACTAACTTAACATAGACTGTTCAAGTCAGGATTGCATATTGAAATCTCTAGGGTAATAGCTAAAAATAAAATACAAGAATATAGAAACAGAAAGGTAATAGAGGAGAAAATATTGCATAAAAAAATACTTAAGGAATCCAACAGTAGGCAGGAAAGCAGGAATAAAGAAATAAAGAATGAAGTAGAAAGCTGAAAGCCAGCAAGCATCAGTCATTACAATCAAGGTAAATGGATTAAACACTGAAAAAAAGATTGAATTTTTAAAAAAGACATAATTATATGCCATTTATAAGAGATACAAGTTAAATGTAAAATCACAGCTGGGTTTCTAGCAAAAGGATAGAAAAAAGACTCATCATTAAAACACTAACAAAGCGAGGTTAGTATGGCCATATCTACACTGAATAGAACGTCTTACTGGAACATAGCAATTGCTCAACAAATTGTTAGCTCGAATTATTAAGAGAGAAGAATTTATAAAAAAATCTAAAATCTAATGATTTGGGATTCTATAACTCTAACTCAGAGAGGATTCTTAAAATTTTATACTGTTTTTTTCAAACTACTTTTCAGAATCTACCATAAAAATTTGGTTTTATTTGCTCAGGTACATTTTTCAACTGATCATATGTTTGTGGACATGTCACATATCATAATTAAAGCAAGTTTATATTTGCGTATTAAATGTTTTAAATTTGAATTCCCTAAAGGGCTATGATGTACCAGCATGCTTGAAATTCAGGCAGCTGTGAAAAATCAGAATTTGGAGATTTAATTCTTTAAATTGTTAAATCTTCTATGTCTATAGACATTGAAACTTAAAACTTTAAGGGAGTTTAGATCTCTTCAGGCACTTTCTTATTTTGCAAGTGAAGGAAATGTAGGCTACAAAGGTGAAACGGGTAAAGGGTAGATCCCTGGCCTCCTGAATTATTGTCCAACATTCTTTTTACTTCAGTGTCATGAAAACTTTTCTAAAATTCATTTAACAAGTATTTTTGGAGCATTTTCTATATGAACGGCACTGGTCTAATTATTAGGTATACAATAAAAGGCAAGGTCCTGCCATCAGTAGACTTGCAGCCTAATAGAGAACATAGATCTTAAATTTTGAAAAATTATTATTTTATTAAGCATTTAGTGAGTGCAACAGCATGTAGTGAGCTCTGAAAAGAGTGGGATTCAGCCTAGTGTAGTTTTCATGGAAGGTTTTCCCGAGGAAGGGGATTGGAGTTAACCAGGGAAAGAAGAAAGGGAAGAACATCCCAGGTGGAGGGGAAGGAGTGTGATGACCTGAGATAGGAAGGAGTTTGGTGCCATGGGACCTGATGGAAAGCCAGTGCAGCTAGAGTCCAGTGAATGTGTGCATGTGGAAGGGAGATTCAGGGTGAGATTATAGAGATAGAAATCATGGGCCAGATCATCGGGAACCTTATACAGTTTGCTAAGGATTTTGGAACTTATCTGGAGATCCATTAGGTATCACTAAAGAAAGGTAGTAAAATGTTCAGATTTGTGTGTATATATATACGTATATAGCTATATATACGTATGTATTTAAAATACTCTGATTTTCAAACCTGTCTATAAGATTCATGAAGACAGAGACAATATTTTTCTTCTTCAACATTGAGTCCTTAAACCCTAAGCACAGTGCCTGGCATATAGACACTCAATACATATTTGATAAAAGGTGGAGGATGGATGGATGGAGGGATGAATGGAATAGTATGGGAAATGGGTTGAGCCAGAGTAAAGTGGAAATGGAGGCCAGTTCAGATGCAGTGAATGTTCACGTAAAAGATAATGGCGTCATGGAATAAGTGGAATAGATGGTGGCAGTGAAGATAGAGTGAAGGATACAGACTTGAGTAATTTTAAGGAGACGGAGTCAACATAACTTGTTACCTAATTGAGTATTATAGCTTGGAAAGAGGTGTCAGTGATGATTTCCAGTTGCTGTTATGAGCACCTGGGTGGATGGAGGCGTCATTTATTAAACCAGATAGGAATAGGTTTGGAGAAATATCATGAAAGTCTCTAACGGACTTTCTGAAGAGAGTGAAGTGAACATAATCCAATCTCTTTGAAGGCTGAGGAGTTCACAGGAGCAAAGCATCTTCATTGGGCTCAGCAGAGAATATCACCCAGGGCTGCAGCTAGAGATGCAAAGCAGTGGGCACTAAAGCAGAACCATTTACAAAGAAAATTTCAGTGCTTATTAAATTTATCTATTTATTTTGGAGTGAGGTGCTTGTCCTTGATATCAATTTTTTACTTAAAAAATTTGTCTTTTATCCTCATAAATTACCATATTTCGTGATTCTAAAATGCAAATATTTTCACAACTTAACATCTCAGAGATTGGCATGTGTCTTACTATTTTCCTAGTGCCTGCTTGAGGCTTACTATTTGCAGCATCTGCATGCAGGTAGTTTAATTTGGGAATGGGTTTCCAGGGCTAGCAGTGGGTGGGTAAACAGGAAAGGAGGGAATGTCAATGCAAGGTAGTATTATTGAATGGCCAGGACTGTCGGCAACGAGGAATTCATCCTGGACCTTCTGTGGAGAGCCTTATAAAATTTGGCTCAGAATCACCTGCCTGAGGACATTGTCTATAGATGGTTGCATGTTGCCGCATGGGTCATGACCTGCCCACATCTTTTGTTGCAGGTGTGCAAGTACTAAGACTGCAGGAATCCCACTGCAGTGCCAGAGAAATTCTGGGGCATAAAGTAAGATAGAAGTGGGCCAAAGACTACAGAGAACTGTTGCATGTGAGGTGATGCATATAGGCATCTGTAGTTTATGATCCAATTGCAGTTCTTTCTTTCTTAGTGCTGCATACAGTAATGGTGTGTCTTATAATTGATGCCATCTTAGATTTAATGGGACATGATAAAATGTTGACCTTGCAAAGATGAATTTTGTTGAGGTGAGATTTGAATAAGCAACATTTGTAAAACTAAATTGAGCCATTGTCTACAAGGCAGAGATTGCAATTCTTATATCTCTTGCCCTCATTGGAACTGTACACATAAATTTCCGTACTCAAGGGTTTATCTACTATGGAAAATATTTTACCTGAAAAGAACAAGTAAAATGGTAAAATGGTATTCTGTCATACAAACTGGTATAGAGGAGTAGTTTTTATTTTTGTTCTTAAAGAATTGAATCCTTTTTTTCAAATGAAATCTTTTCCAGAACCTTATGTATCTGTTTTATAATACATAAAAATGGAGATGTACTGATTGAAGCAGTGGGGGTGGGGGTCCCAGGACCCCACAGCTGTATTGACTCCTTATCCCCTCTGTGGGGCTTCCGAGGTTTCCATTTGGAACCTTAGAGTTCTAACAGGATTAGGAACCTGTGATTCACAGAAGAGTTGCTCCCCTCAGCCCCCAAGGCATTTACTTAGTGTCCATTCACTCTTATTTAAAACACAATTCTAACAGGTTTGGTTATTTGGTCTCCTAGATTATAACAGATTTATAAGCAATAAATTACATGGAAAGAATAGCTATTAAAGGCTGGCATGGTGATCTTCACACAGAGAGAAAGTTGGAAGCTAGAATTATAACTGCAAAATCACTAAAAGCAGCTTTTACAAAACAACAATATTCAGAAATATTTAGCGTGTGGACAACAATCCAACGCACATTAATAGTTTGTGAAAATGTCAGAGTACTATGGGAACATGGAGGAGATATTTAGGGTTATAACAGCAGTATTACCTCCTCTATTTGGTATAATTCTTAAGGTACTCAAGTGTATAATATAATTCACAATAATTTCCGTCAAAGACAGCTTAAATCAAATAGATTTGGTATATAATGTGTCAGGTTTCAGTTAGATGGAACATTTGTGTGAGTAGAGTTTAGTTACTGACTAAATAAGACATCATTGTGTGTATTGGTATTCTTTCATCTCTAAGTGGTAGAAAATCCAAGTAAAGCTGGTATGTAAATAAAGGGAGTAGTTGAAAGTCAAGAAGCTTCAGGTGGAGTTTGATCAGATCTCATTCATGTTACCAAGAACCCGATTTCCTTCTATTCTCCATTTTGCTTTCCATGTTCCCCATAGGTCTGGCCCACTTCATGGCCACAAGATGGCTAGTTGCTTCCTCATTCATGTCCAACATGGGTGGGGAGGAGAGCAGTGAAGGGAGAGAGAGAGAGAAGTTAGTTATTCTTCCTCAATCATTAAGAAACAGTCCTCAGTCTGATTGGAACAACACAGTTCATGTGCCCATCCCTGATACAATAACTGTAACAATAGGGATGAAATTATATTAATTGATTTAGGCCAATCAGGGCCTACCTCTGAGCTAAAGATGGTGTTAATTCCTGTGGGGCCCGTGGTTACATATGTGGAGAAATAAATACCTGGGATGGTAACAGACCATGTCCACACCACTGTTTGTCAAGGTAAGTATTGATTAACTGGGCTCTAAGCTCGGTGAAGTCAGGAATCATCTCTCTCTTGTCCATTGCTATAGCCCTAGCATGAGTTACAAGGTCTATCATCAGAGGAGCTTAATAAATATTTATTTATAAATGAACTAATGGGTTTTTTTCTGTTTGGAGAAATGCACAAGATTTTAATTTCATTTTTCTGCTTCTTGTTGCTCCCTGGAGGAGCTATTTCTGGCTTAACAAGAAGCAGGAAGTATCAGAATCAGTCGTCACACAAGAAACATTTTCTCTTCAGATGTTTAGCACTATTTCCAAAACAAAAGAGGATGAAATCAGTTGGAATAAGGCAAGATGAAGTCAATCATTTATTTCCCCGATTATGGATATCAAAAAGAAGAGAGAGGAGGAGAAAGAGAAGGAAGTGGGAGGGGGAGAGGGAGAAGGAGAAGAAGAAAAAAAAGGAAAGAAGCAAAGAAGAAAGGAGGGGAGAGAGGGAGAGAGGGAGAGAGGGAGGGAGGAAGGAGGGAAGGAAGGTAGGGAGAGAGGCAGGGAGAGAGGGAGGGAAGGAAGGCGAGAGGGAGGGAGGAAGGAAGGAAGCTATAGCTAGAATCTGGTTCCAGGGTAGATTCACTTTGAGATAGTGGTTAGTCTATGACATGAGTTTGCTGAGTGTGTGTGTGTATGTGTGTATTTTTCTTTTCCTGATAGAGTAAATGTTAAGCCTGTTTTGAGGCTTTAAAATTGGCCAAACAGCTATGAGAATGTGGATAGCAAGTTATAAATCACCCAGTCACTTGGGTGTGGATAAAAGTCCCGGGCCAAATACCTGAGTGTCCACTTCATAACAGGAATAATAAGGCTATTTGAAAACATGACCCAGACCCCAAGCTATAGTTTTTTTTTCTAAAGGACTGTCTGACATGTTTATATGCACATATTGGAATTGTATCCAAGGCGAAAAAAAACAATTGACTTTCTGACTTTATAGTCTGTCATTGACTTTTAAGGTATTTCATGAAATGAAGTCATAACTTCAAGATCAAGGGCATTTTCCTTTGGGTCTTCATCAATTATTTCACTTTCTCTTGGCAATGGCCTCCACCCACTTCTTCCGAAATATTACTGGGCTGATGTTGCACTGGAAAAACTTACTCTCTCTGCCTTCCTGAATGTGTGTTTCATGCATTAAATTGTTTTAATCACTTCAACTTTTACTAGAGTTTGGCAATTGGTACATTGCTGAATTGTGTGTTCCCAATTTAATGCTTTTAGAATGTAGTTAAGTAAGTTCCAATGCACTTAGTCATTGCTATTCAAATGAGAGAACCATGTTTCAAGGAACAGACTCAGGGAGAGAGATGAAGTGAATAATGGGTAATAAGCGAAAACCATCTATCAAGACCCACTGGAGGCTGAAACAGATGGAGAAGAAGTGCCCCCGGGTCCATTCCCCCTGGCCCCAGAGGGCGTACCAGTTTTATTTCCAGCAAACATACCTTGGCTGTCTTCCCCTCATAGCTTCTGGCTGATGTTTCCTATTTTAAGTTCTTAGAGAAGTAGAAAACTCACTTGCTTCTCAGACCTAAACTCATGAAAAAGCCAGCCCTGTGGGGAAGATGATGGCCTATGTTAGGAACCCCGAGCAGGTCCTGACAGTCGTGGAGGGAGGGCTGGCACAGCACCGGTCCTTAGCACTGGTTTCTAATGGGTGTCAGCAGGAACAGGACAAAGGAACGGTGGAGTTGAGGGCAAGCATTCAAAATAGACAGAGCTTGTCCTCTTCACCCACTTTTATTACTCATCCTTCAGGTGCCCAGGGCATTTTGTGGCCCCATGAATGCCCAGGTTTCAATGCTGAACTTCTCTCTTTCTTTGAGAAATTTACTCAACTTCTGAGTGTCCAAGTCTTCATAATAAAGTGGACAGGACGATACCAACTTCTCAAGAATGATGTGTGGCTTACACAAGATAATGTGCATGAAGATCCTCCCAGAGCCAGGCACATGTTCGCTGTGTTTCCCACCCCACATTCTCCCTCCCCTGGCCTTTCTTGCAGAATCTGGGGAGCTAACAGTGAACTTGAAGGCAAGGAGGACTCCACCACGACTGGACCTCTAGGATCCAAAATTTAAAAAGTAACCCCTTAGGCAATTCGGTAATTTGTATCAAATCAGCAGTGGGGGTCATTCAGAGCAATCCTATTTCTAGGAATTTATCCTAAAGTGACATTCACCTAAGTGTGCAAGATGCACACATAAGGACACACATCACATCATTGTTCATAATGACAAAGAATTAAAAAGCACCAAAATGACCATGAAAAGGGTACTGGTTAAATATGCTACATCCATATCATGAAAGAGTATTCAATTTTTAAAAATGATGTGGTAGTCCTATTTTTATTGATATTAACATTTTGCCAATGTCACATTGTAAAATAAAAAATGAGTTTACAAGCCAGCGTGTATAGTCTGATTGCATATATGAATATATGCATCTGCACCTGTATCCATACTTATAGCTATGCAGAATCAGACAGCTACAGAGAGATATCTAGAAGGGTGTTAAACAGGATTTTAACATTGTTTTATGTCTGAGTAGTGGCATCTGAATAAATTCTACTGTTTTCTTTGACTTTTATACCTTGCATGAATGTTTTTTTAAACAATAGGCCTATGCCATATTTATTCCGAACACTAAAACTATGTGTCCCTTGAAAATTTCTGTGCCAGTTTGAAATGCTGAGCACAGATATTTCTGTCTCAATCTGCACTGAATTGTACCTCATCTGTTCTCTACTGTTATAATTACCTAAGTAGCTGATTATTTTCCCACTACACTGAAATCTCCTCTAAAATCAGGGTGTTACCTGATTTTACCCTAGTCCCCAATGCCACATACCATTGCAATAACAGGTACTCAGTGAATGTTTTCAATTTTTAAATCTAGAAGTCTGGCGATCTGGAAGCTATTCCAAATTCTGACATTGCCTGGCAGGGAGGCCATGATCAACACCTTCTCCTGAGAGGACTCATCTTAACGCACAACTAGAATGATCTCAGAGGTTCCTTCCATTCCTCACCTTGTCATTCTGAAACTGAACTCGTCCAGTCCTCACAAATCAAATGAAATCAAAGAAGACAACATACACAGATCAGCTTTATAGACTCCAAAATGCTATAAAAATGTAAAATGGGATTAAAAATTTAAAAAACCCAACACCAACAATGATAATAGTGACCCATTGTATGTTGATGCTAACACAGAGAAAGCAAATTCTAGTAGGATCTAAATAATTTCCTATTGCCCTTTGTATCTCCCTACCCTCACCTCTGAGCCTTAATTCCTTGTGGACTTAACACCGATATGCAGTTTGAGGATTAAAGCAGGACCTGCCCTGGATTTGCTCCACATTGTCCATGCCCTAGATTGAAATGTTAAAGGACTTGGAATAAAAAAATTGCGTTTTCAGTAATGGCTTCACAGTGACTGGGGAATTAATGTCAGCCAGGCAGTGATTTCCCAGTGGTTGGGTTTGTAGCAAAAGTCTTCAACTTTTATGTGCGGCCTGTTTGAAGTTGAAAATTGTTGTTAGACTCTCCAAAGTTGTTTGAGGTGTCACTCATCCTTCCCTTTTGTGTTGGGGCGAGGATGTGAAGCACAGCGGCTGGGAATAGTTCTGTGACTACCACCCCCAAGGCAGGTCTCCGCCAGGGCCCAATAGAGCCCATCTCCCAGGGAATTCAAAGCTTCCAGTGCAATGCAGCTGGCATCCATGTGCAGGCTTATCACCCACAACTCCCTTGCAGGAACTCTCCACTCCGGGAAGAGGGAGGAACTCATGGTCCCATGAATGAGCCATGCAAATGCACATCTCTAGCATTTTTATTCAACATACAATTTACACTCTTAGGATATCATTCTTCAAGGAGGCAGCAGCCCAGGGTAATAATAATAATGATGATGGCATAGCAGTAATAATAATACCAACAGCTAATGTCGTATCTAGGGCTGATTATAGGCCAAACACTTCACGTAAGATTATCTCTTTTGATTGTCTCAATAACCCCATCAGATAGATACAAATATCTTCATATTAAGGATGAGGCAATCAAGGCCAGCAAGCTTAAATGAATTAACCAAGGCCAGACAGCTATAAGCTGGGACTTGAATCCTTGGGTCTGACTCTAGAACCTGTGCTCTTTGTCAATATCAACACCTGGGAAAGTACTGTCTTGGGGGCAGAGCGATTAGCCTTCCAGTCCTGTCTCTGGTACTTACTGAATGTGTGACCTGGATCAGGTGACTTCACCTTAAAGCCAAATCTCTCTCATCTATAAAATGGAGTAATATTGTTTCCCCTGCAGGGTTGCTAAGAGAATCAGAGTTAATACATGTCAGATGCCTAACCAATGAATGGTAGCCACTATCATTGACCTTTATTCATTTTCGTTCTAACCATTTTCTAGATCGTGCCCTATTGCCTCCTCAAAGCCATTTTTGGCTACCTGAGCCCAAGGTGATGGCTCTTTCCTCTTGACCTTGTATTACTCAGTAGAGGTTTTATATTCATCCTCAAGACAGACAAAAGAGGGCTATGAGGAGACCAAAAATCTAAAGTTTAGGTGTTCCTCTACTTATAAGCCTGGAAGAACCACACTTCCCAAAATCTGTGGGCCTGAGGAGACTGGGAGACACTGAGTCCCACGCAGATATCTACCAGCGTGGAGCAGGGTAGCAATTTAATTCGTGGACTTTGAAGTCAAGGTTTCAATTCTGGCTCTTCCATGCTCTGGGTGAAGCAAACAGCTGTTGCTATAAGATGGTAGACTCAGTGCCAGTTCCAACGCCTCGCTAGTTTGACATTCTTATTATAGAGCCTGGGAAGCTAAAAATGGCATTGCCTAGACTCTGCTGCGGTTAGGGCATCCACGCAAGACTGGGAGGCAGCCCTGAGCAGTAGGAGGTGGCGGCTGTGGACAGGGAGAGCAGATTTTCATTGTGAAGGAGGCTTCTGTCCTCCTCAGAGAGCTGTGGCGCCATGTCCAGTGTCCAGTCCCTACTGTCAGATGTGCGGATTGATGGGCAATGGGGACAATGGTATAAGTCGGTCTTTCTCCTGGATGTGTCCATACCTGACTAGCAGTACCCAAACCCAGTTCCCTGGCTCTTTAAGAGCTTCTATAAGTTACATAATATCTTGCAATAAACCTTTGTTGCTTGAACCAGCTGTAATGGCTTTTGTGTTCCGCAACCAAGAATCCTGACTGATATGCTAGAAGTGTTACCATAGGCTAATTACTTAACTTCTTTGAGCCCCAGTTTTCTCTTCCACAAAACAGTGATAATAAAAGAATTGCCTCAAATGAAATAATTCATGTAAAATATTTATCACAGTATATGTACAAATGAGCTCTAACAGAGGACAGGCAAGTAAACAGGAAATTAAAATTAGAATTCCTGTTCTAGGAAGAAGGAACAGGATATGTCAAGGCCCATAGGGAGGAGAGAACACACCTTGCATGAGGAACTGAGAGAAGCTTATTGTGACTGTAGCGGAGCGTGTAAAGAAGGGATTAGGAGAGGGTGTAGGTGGACCAGAGAGTGAACAGCCTGGAAAACAGCCTCGAGGGACTTGAAATCACTGGGCTTTCCCCAAAATGTCCGTTGAAAACCACTAGTCTGCGGCATGCCTAATTTTGCTCATTTAAGCCACCCTTCTGAGTATGCATAAACTCAATCCAACCAGAATGCAAGAATGCACCCTCTCCAGAGGGTGGAGAGTGTATTTTATCCCTCTGAAGGGCACTGTCTTGCCCATGTAGCTTCTCCACAAATACTTGTCAATTGCACTCCATGTTAAGTAAAGTTTAATGGAGCACATAGTTTTGCTTAGAGTATTTTGTGAAACAGCAAATAGCTTTCTATTGAGGTAAGGACCTCCGGGCCCCACCCAACAATCATATAGAAAGTTTGTTTCCTTGAACTAGCACGTGAGCCAGCCCTGATGGCCTAGTGGTTAAAGTTCTGTGCACTCCGCTTCAGCGGCCCGCGTCCTATTCCTGAGTGGGAAACCACACCACTCGTCTGTCAGTAGCCATGTGGTGGCAGTGGCTCACACAGAAGAACTAGAAGGACTTACAACTATAATATACAAGTATGTACTGGATCTTTGGGGAGGGAAAAAAAAAGAAAAAAAGAGCAGGATTGGCAACAGATGTTAGCTCGGGGGAATCTTTCCCAGCAAAAAAAATAAAATAAAATCTAACAAATGTTGCCATTTCTTAGGCTAAATAGGAAATACAAACCCTTTGGTCTCCAATAGTGTGCTAGACCTGGATCATAAGAGCTTATGAAAACCAATGATTAAGTATTTAGGATTTTTTTGAACCTGTTGTCAAATCATTGGTTGCTTGAAGTCATCCACAGTGGGAGTATTTACACCATGGAAGGCAGCAAATGTTACAAATCAAGGCCTCTTCCTTCCCTTCCCCCTCAGAGCTGGTTTATCAGCACACACTGGGTCTAGCCCATCTAGAATAGTGTTTTGTATATCCATTTTGAAAGCCTGTGCTTGGAAGCACTGGGAGAAATTGAATGATGGTTTAAACTCCATATGGGCAAGAACCATGTGTATTTCTTGGAGAATATATCCCGTGACTGTGTGTAGTGTAGGGTCTGGCACATAGTGAGTGCTCAGTAAACCTCTGTTGAATGGATGCAGGACTGGTGGGCTCATAAGCACCTCTGCAGCAGCATCAGGTCAGCCCAAACCAGTCTCCTACAGGAATTCTTCCTGGGCCACACATTCTCTAGAGTCACTCAGGAAGCTGGGTTGTCATTCTCTTATATGACTTGTGTCATTTTACTTTTAAAGATAGTTGTAACTCTATTGGTATATTCAGCAACCACAGGAGACTTCAAGCTCTCAGAGGCAAGATTTGTCTGATTCATTACTTTTAACATTGCAGGTGCTCAATAAATTTATTTTTAAACAAGTGAAAAAAATGTGAATTATAATCTTGTGTGAGGACACAACACTTCATGGTTTCCAAAGTATTTAATAGACATCACTTTATCGATGCTGGGGTATCTCGCGTGTAGGCAGAATAGAACAACGATCTTTCCCATCAGCTAAAACAGTGCCTGGCATGTGGGGCACTAAATATTTGTTGAATTAACTATTAATTAATCATTTCATTTCACAGATGAAGAAACAAGCTTGTGGAAGATACCTGACAGAGTTGTTTTAGTTTTTATCATTTCTGTTTACACTATGCTGCCTCTATTAATAGTCCCTTATCTTTTAAAAATGCTTTACTGTGTATCTTCTCATTTATCCCCCTAACAGTCCTATTAGATGGGGCAGGTATTTATTCATGTTTTAGGGAGTGATAATAGTGTGGCACAGAAACTTTTAGTAACATGCTTGAGGTCACAAAGGGATTTGAGGATAAAGCTAGTATTAAAATCGACCTTGTTTAAGGATTCTGAAGCTAGACTGTATATTGTGTAAGACTGTATTGTATTTTACTTACTTGTTCATTTCTTCAGAGGGAGAAAGATTGATCAAACAGGGCTAACAAGAAGCATTGTACCATAGCACATTCAGAAATACCTTCTAAATATCGTCATGAGATCCCCACACTTGTTTCTCTCACTTGAAACATCTTAAAACATGTTGATTAGAATTTGCGCTTTGCCACTTAAGTCTACTGAAGATTCAAGTTGAAGTTTCAAATATAAAGTTACAGGAAATTACCGACTTTCTATTTTGTGAATGGAATTTTTATTTTTTTAATCATCTGAGAAGGTGATCTTCCATGAATATGGAAATTCCATGATTTTTCTTTCTTCCCTAGGACTCTAACATTTCAAAATGGCCACAAGACTCCTGCATGAATTATGAAAAGGGTACAGAATTAAGCATGATGACTTTTAAATTTATGTTGTAAAATCCAATGTTATTCCCAGCACAGTGCCTAATTTCCGATGAAAAGCACGCTGCCAGCTTCCTACTTTTTCTATGGACGATATCACCACTCATTTTATTAAAGCCACCAGACATTCATGGAAACATGCATGATGTCGTTTTTTAATGTGGGGGAAAAGAATTTTGGAAGTGGGAGCTAGTTAACATTTCTAAAACATGTTTTTTTATTCTTGCCTTTCCCTTTTGACCTTCCTGAGGATGCATGTGGGTGTTAAATTGTTACCAAAGGGAGGGGCTGTTGTAACTACAACTGGGATCCACACACACAAAGACACTCTTTCCCACACACAGGACTTGGCTCTGCTACACTTTAATGGAATGCCGAGTGGAAAAGATACAGGGTGTTTTTGATCTGCAGAGAAATGCAGCCAGTATAGCGTCCATCATGTTCTTTTTTAAAACAACCAGATTAACATTTGGGTTGGAAGACAGTGCGTGTAAGGGGAGGGGATGTGACTGGCAAATATTTTTCCTCTTTTAAAAATTATAAACATAATATAGTCTGTTTATAAACATTTAAGTAATAAAGAGGAATATAAAGTGAAAAGTAGAAGTCTCCCCTTTCCCTCCATCTCATCTCACTCCTAAGAGTAACCATTAAATCGTTTGACGTTTGTCTGTGTAGAGTTTTTTCTGTTAATTCAAGAACCACTTACTGAGATTCTACAATTTGTGCTAGTCATCTCATGTGAGGGCAAGAGTTTGGTACAAATGTGTATCTTACATACATGTTATCCTACAACTTGCTTCTTTTCATTTAAAATGTATTCTGGGGGCTGGCCCCGTGGGGTAGTGGTTAAGTTCAGTACATTCTGCTTCAGTGGCCTGGGTTTGTGGGTTTGGATCCCAGGTGGACCTCTACCACTCGTCAGCCATGCTGTGGCAGTGATCCACATACAAAATAGAAGGAGATGGACACAGATGTTAGCTCAGGGCTAATCTTCCTCAGCAAAAAAAAAAAAAAGTATTCTGGGTATTTTTTCTGTCAGGGTAGACATCTAGACTTGGGTCATTCTTTTTAAGGGCTGTATAGTATTTCATTGTATTAGCTGCATCTTTTTTTTTAAATGATGATCTATTGAAGAGCAGTTGGATTGCTTCCAATTGTTCACTATCACACACAGTGTTGCCTTGAATCTCTGTCTTTACACATTAGGGTTGTATTTCCCTAAGACTGATTCCTGGGAGCAGCATTTTTAGAGGGAGCAGATTATTAATACTTGTAGTTCCAGGGGAGAATATCTGTATTAAAAAAAGGAAGAATTTTCATTGAGTGACACGTGGCAAGACTCAGCTGCGTTTAAGACAAGACTAGTTCCAAGATTTGTCCTACTGTAGTGGTCTCAATACTGGCTACTCACTAGATTCACTTGGGGGCGAGGAGTTTTCTGAAACAAACCAATGTCTAGACACCAACCCGACAAATTACATCAGAATCTCTGGTGTTAGTGTCCAGGTATCAGTATATATTTTTTAAAGCTCCTCAAGCCAGATTGGAAGCCACTGCTCTAGTGACCGTGCCTCCAGCATAGCAATGAATGTACCATTTTTATTGTTCTATGCCTATCTGAATATATATATTTCATGCTCAAACACATACAAGCATATTCGTTTTATGTAGTTGGGATGATATGATTTTTCTGCCTTTTGCTTGGCTATTTGGTACATTTGGCCTCAATTGCTATCAGCTAGCCCAGAAACATTGTACGTGTCACATACAGCTCTGCATACAAATAAGGATCAAGAGGATGATCAAAGAGACAAATGGGAACTTTAATGGGACAATGGTGAGAAGTCCTAGATGGTGATTAAAGAGAAGATAAAAGGGCCATTAAGCAACTGTGCAGAGTAATTTTTAGACTGAAAAATTATAGACAGTCCTATATAAACAGAATCCATATAGGACATTAACTACCAAGGTAAATGACCCTTTGTCTTCTTCTCTTATACTTCTTCAACTTACAAAGTTTGGTTGTCAGATGGTGGTAAGATGCAGGGTATCTGAAGAAGTGTATATAGAGGGAGAGTTGTCTCATACCGGACAGGAGATGTTACTTAAAAGTACGCTTGTAGAATACTTGAAAATATTTGAATTGCATTTACGTACATCATTTTATGTGACCCTCACATCAGTCCTGGAGAGAAGATGATGGTATCTCCATTATTCAGAAGAAGAAACTGAGGCTTAGAGAAAAAGGATGGGATCAAGATCATAATGCTAACACATAGGAGAGCTGGAGCAACATTTTACTTCTAATTTATGTCTTAGTTGGATTACCGCTTAGGCTTTCTGATTCCTAGTCTGTGCTCTTTATGCTAATATACAAATGTCAGCAGCGGTGACCAATAGAGAGTGGAGTGGATGGTGGTAATTAGGAAATATCCTGCCCTATCTAAAGGCATTCAAATTTAAAATTTTTGGGGGTGTGTGTGAGGAAGATCGGCCCTGAGCTAACATCTGCCAATCCTCCTCTTTTTGCTGAGGAAGACTGGCCCTGGGCTAACATCCATGCCCATCTTCTTCCACTTTATATGGGACGCCTGCCACAGCATGGCCTGACAGGTGGCACGACGGTGTGCACCTGGGATCCAAACTGGCGAGCCCCGGGCCGCCACAGCGGAGCGCACGCACCTAACTGCTTGTGCCACCAGGCCGGCCCCCAAATTTAAAATTTTTTAAATGCTGTGTGAGAAAAAAATATCTTGGGCCAGATTCAACAGACAGACTTTCAATTTGTGGCCATAATTTTAGAAAATCTAGATTTTGCATAATAGAAAACTAGAGGAAGAATCTGCCTTAGAAGTTGACAGCAATATTTCCTAAACACTTAAGGAAAAAGATATTGGAAGCAGATTATCTGTTTCTAAACAAAGATTATCTATTTAAACATAGATAAATGTGGTCTGGAAGTAGATGCCTTCTAGAATCTCTTCCTTTGTGTGTTTCAAAATATATATTAAAACATTTATTCGTAATGCCACTGCCCTCCAAGCTCCTCTTTGTTAGAAGACCTTGACATTGCTAAGCATGGTTTTGTCAACCCTGGTAATTTTCAGGAACATCACTTCCATGGTGGTCCAGGGATTGCTATTTGTTGCCTGGAGAGGGAACACGTTATGACCCATTTCCTCACAAGTTTGGATTGTTTTCCCAATTAGTCAGTACTCATCTTGCTGAGAATGCACAAGGCAGTGTGTCGGGGTGAGTGACCAGTCATTGGAGAAGTTCTGGGACGGAGAGATGGGAGTAGATTGAGGTTGGAAACTGCTGGAAGAGCCAAATGAAGGCAGCACCACCAAAATCAAGGCAGAGAATGCAGAAGGCCAGTGGGTGCAGCCCGAGCCCAAGGCCTGAACTCTGAGGTTGAATTATACTATATATCTATACTCCCTATACACCGAGGAAGCACTCTATATTTTTTCCTTAGCATTTTCTTCTGTTGATTTTCTCAACCATCCTCTGAATTCAGTGGGAAAGGTAGTCTTGGCTCTAATTTTTAGATTAACAGCAGCAGAAAATGGTTCAATAACTGCCCAAGGGTCAGAGTACGACATTAATAGCACAGCTGAGACCAGAACTCAGGACTCCGTACTGCAATCCTTGTCTCTGCATCTGATATTCCTATTTCATAACTGGGCGGGAACTGGTCCTATGGTGGAGTCTGTCTGGCAGCAGATTTTTCAATAAACAAGAGGACCTGTCTTGCAGGCTCACATTTGGGGCATGAAGAGGAAGAGGAAGGGGATTGCTTCAATTCGGCAGGTGAAAACGAAAATGACAGATGAGCTGAAGTTTTCTGTGCAGGAAGAGATATTTATTTCTCTCCAGCCGGCTAGGGAAGGGAGGAGGCAGGAGGATAACAACATGGGTGTGGGTGTGGACATGGATCCCATATTATGTTGTTAAGCAAAGCTGTTTGTAATCTTTGAGACTGTTTCAGGAATGACATCCATGCCAGAATGCTAGAGGCAAGTAAACATTTTAATGATTTTTTTTTTAACAGCAAATTCTGGGAACTATAGACAGGAACTTAATTTTAACTACACTTGACCAAAATTCTAGGACAGGCTGTTGACTAGAGAAGCTTTGGAGCCTGAGCAAAGAATGTGGCGAATTGTAAGAACAAACACAGGCTCATGAAGAATGAAGCAGACAAGACTAATCTATTTCCTTTTTAAAAAATAGTATTATCATGTGGAGAGATCATGGGGCATAAATCAAGTTGATCTGAATTTTAGTCAAGTTTTTGTCAGAATTTCCTTTTGGAAAATTTGATGAGCTGGATACCAAATATTAATTCTGATACATTTTTAAACTGGTTGAATAATTAGTGGTCTTAAATGAGTCAATGGCCATGAAAGTGAATTCTATCTTACTTTGAGCTTTGGACAAGTCTCTCACCTACACCAATTGTGGGACTCAATATGTGCAGTCACCTAGCACACTCCAACACTGTTCAAGTGAAAATAATCTTGGTCAACCTAGAGGAGGGTATCCATGGTCATGCCACTTGATTCTACCATTGACTCAGTTCCACTGAAAGGTTTAGCAAGTATTTCCTTAAATACATGCTTATGAAATTTTCAGATGAAGATAAACCTGAGGGGACTATTGCTGCAATGTTATGGAGAATTGATTTATCAGAACTTATTGATGAGAATTTTAAATAAGAAAATACATGAAAAAATAAAAAGAAATACTTGTCTGGGGGAAGGTGGAGGAGATGGAACTTCCTGTACTTCCCTCTAAGTGGAGTAAGAGAACATAGGTGTCATGGAGCTTTCAAACCGTCCAGCCATCCTGAGGAACCCAATATGGCTTGAAGCAGAAATCTTAGCAGACACTTTCAGCTTAAGAGCAGCAGCATGACTTCAGAAAAAGAGGAAAGATATTTGAGGAGAAAGCAGCATAATTGTGAAAGAGAACTATAGAGAGGGAAAGAGGGTAAGAAGTCAGAAAGGAGGACATTTTTGCAACCATCCTGAGTCAGACATTTTGCAAAGGAAGAGATTAACTGCACAGAACTTTTGAGAAGCATTTTATATACTATTCCCTTTAAAGAAACTCACAGTAAGAATTTTACATTATTTCTTAAGATTTTTGGAGTTAAACACTTATATCTTCGAATGCCACACAGAACAGACTGGGCCATGTGGGAATCTCAGTTATATCTGGTTTACATTAGTATTGCAGGTAACAAAACTAACTTTCATGATGATATAAGAATGGCAGAACCTCAGGATCTCATCCTGCCCTCTTGTTGTCTCATCTTGTCTCTTATTCTTGGATAATCTCCTTAATTTCCATGAGTTTAGCTACCAAAGAAACATACCAGTGACTATTAATTTTATTGTTCTGTCCCAAACTTCTTTCCTGAGTTCCAGCTTGGCGTTCTGACTGACTACTGGGTACGTGGAATTCACAACCACTTCAAGCTCAACTCATACAACAAGGAAAACAATAACTGTTCACATACTCAGAGAAGAAGCCTATAGAAGAAGAAGCACTTGATTTTCTTAGCAGCAAAATGAGAAGTCTCAGTAGTGAGATATCTCTAAACCTCTTTCCAACTCTAACATTTTATGAAAAAATGAGATAATCTTGTCCTTTATTCTTCTAAAAAGGCCAGGATGACAGTTACCAAGAGGCAGATTTAGATGTCAGAGTAAAGTATAGAACTTTTCCAGTAGAGCTGCCTCTGAAGATAATGAGTCTCCCATCATATGAGGTAATTAATTCACACCAACGTGGAAATACCATGGATTGGATTTCTCCCTGCAAATATTACACTGATGACTTCTGATGTCCCTTTTGACTCTAAAAGTTATATTTATATAAAATACGTATATATACATACACACATATGTTATATATATATATGTTAAATTATATATAATTTAAGCATTTTGTCACACAATTATAATTATGCAAATTTCTCATATGAACCCATCCCATCTGTATGGTAAATTTTATAAATTTGTATTTATCTTGTTAATTTTTCTTCCCTTTCTGCAATTAAAAATTCTATATACTGTATATTCCACTATGTTAGACCTCTTAGGCTACCTCATTTCCAAATCTTTTTACAATTCTATGCAACAAAGTAATTCCTTTCATTAACGACATCCCCTCCAAAAGTTACTAATGGGGTCGATCATGCAGTTCCTGCTGTACAAACTTTGGCCCTGTGAAAAGTAAGGACGTCCTGCTAACCAGTCCAAGCCTGTCCCAAGTAACCTTGGTCACAGGGTCTCATTAATCACAATATATTTTCCATAGCAACAAAATTGCACATTCAATAAAAAGCAATTGCTCTTAGCAAGAGTGAAACCCCAGGAGATAGAGCAGGAGAGCATTTTTTTTTATAATAGCTGGAAGACCTAAGTTCTATTAGAAGAAAATACAGTAGGAAAGCATAGTATAAAAAATGATGCCTTCCTCAGAGAGGGCGCCAGAGGGTAACTGGGCATGTTGGCTGTGGGAGGGGTTGTACTTTCTATGTCTTACAAGATAAGGGAAAACAGCGCTGTTCAGAACTCTGGTGATTGGTCCAGTTGGTCACACGGCAGTGTCTTACCCTAAGAGTGCAATGGAAAGTACTAATCATAATAATAACAATTGAAACATTCATTAAGTGCCTACTCTCTACCACACTGTATTAAGCATCCTACATACTTCATCTAATTTAATCTTAACAATAACTATCTCATGTAAGTCTTATTGTTATCACCATTTTTAAGTGGACTGAACCAAGGTTTTCAGTTTGTCCACTATCACAGCTAGTAGATCTCTGACTTTGGGGCCCTCATTTTCAGCCAATTGTCTATATTGTCTTCCAAGTCCTGTGCTTCAGTTTATCTCCAACAATAGAGTGGTCATTGATCATTAGAGGAAAATCATTATTAAAGGTCATTATCTCTCTTTGAAATTCATCTGGAGGTTTTAAGCCTCTGATTCAAAACTCATAAACTCATGACAGCGATTGAAGAATGTCCTCAATGGGCCAGAAACAGCAGAGTTATAAAATATGACCCTGGCCTAAGATGCTTAGAGTCTTATTTAGGCTTTTCCACATATGCAACCGGATTGGAAATCAGTTTTTCTGGTCCAAATCCCAAGAATTTAGAAGTAATAGAGTTCAAGTTGAGCTCAATTAGGGAAATTGTAGTATGTCCTACACAGGCCTGTATTGGAATATATCCTCCATATATATTAGATAGATAGACACTGGATAGATGCATTTATGGCTGCAGCTTAGATGATGGAAGGTTGACCCCAAAGCTTGGGCAGGATTTGGATAGCTGCGGAAACAAGAGTGAGGCTTGGAGTGGATTCACCTGCCTCTTACTGGGCACAGGTATATGAATCTAGTTTGGCTACTTCCCAGCTGTGTAATTTGAGGCAAGTCATTGATTTCTCTAAGCATCAGTTTTCTCATTCTTACATTCGTGATAGTAATTACCATTCTGTTGAAAGAATAAAATGAGGTAATGTTCTTCCCCACGTCTTTTCATGGCTGCCTCTCATCATTCAGATCTCAGGTCATACATCAGCTCCTCAGGAAGAACTTCCTGACCTCCACGTGAACTGCTCACTCTGGTCCACACCACTCTCTGCTCCACTGCTCCGTTTTGTTTTTCAAATATTTGTCACTCTCTGTACCAAACATATTTATATATTTGTTTATGTGTTTATTGGCTTGTCTCACTGAATACAATGAAAGCTGTTTGAGGTTGGGGAGTTTGTCTTTCTGTTCACGTCTGTATCCCCAGTGCTTAGAACAGTGACTGCCAGAGGGTAGATGCCCCATAAATGTTGGTCTGATATGATGCATGCTTGAATGAATGAAAAAATGGTAATCCCCAGGATGTTTGTTAAAAATACAAATGCCCTGGCCCCTACCCTGGAGACTGATTCAGAGGATCATTTTGGGGGATTCCAGGAAATGAGAATTTTATGAAGTTCTTCATGTGATTCTGACATGCAACTAGGTTTCAGAATGATTACGTTATAAAAACCACCTTTGCCCTTAAGCAACTTGCAATCTTCAAGAGTAGAGGATATCCCTGCTTAGGGAAGGAGAGACAACATCTCCACCAGTTTGACCACCGCAGGCCCAAACTGGGACTCCTTTGGCCTTCCTGCATTGCAAGGAAAAAAACAAGAAAGAAATGCTTTAAAGAAAAGAGGAGATAGAGAAAATGGGAGGAAAAAAGCACAGATAGGGTGGAATGAATAAGTACACAATAAAACGCCCCTCTGCAGCCGTCTCTTAGAACAATGATAAAGAAATAAGAAGGAAAATGCAGAAGAAACAGATGTAGCTGCCAGAAGTTAAATACACATCTGTTAAGAATGCTCTTCTCATATGCGGGGTCAGAAAAATATGTACAAATGTAGCACCTCGCTGATTGACAGAAAAACCTCAGTTCTGGCACCGGGAATCTTGTTTTCTTGACAGCACTTTGTTTTAAAGCTGGAGGCAGAGAAATGTCTTATGCATGTCCTTAAACTGGAAGGCCTTTTGTTCAGGATACTTATACCATTTGCAGATAATGATGTGCATAGCAGTTTCAGCTGTCTGCATATGCATTTTTATGTTTTTTTATGACAGCTCTGCGTACTGAACTAAAAGGCCATTTAGAACTGTCAGGCACTGACAAGCATTATCCTTTACATTTACAATTCTGTTAACGTGCATTGTCAGGTGGGCTCACCAGACTGCAGAAATGTGATTTCCTTTGAAACCTATGTATGACTTTAATTTAATACAGCAGCCTCAAAAAAAAAAAAAAAAAAAAAGAGTGTAAGCCCAAGAGAGCTTTATTAAGTATTCTTTTTCCATTAATCTCCTACTTTTTTGTTTTTATAAGGCCCTTTCTTTCTTCCTCGTCTTCTTTCTTCCTCTTTCTCTTCCATCTTCTGTCTCTCCATTATTTCCTCTTTTCTTCCTTCTCTGTAGAATCCTTCATGTCATGCAGAAGGGAAGCCAGTCTATGGAAATGACTTTACCTGTCTGAGCCGAGCCAGACTGTCTCTTACTTCCCATATGGTCTGACGTTAATTTTCATTCAAAACAATTTTTAAAAGATGTTTGGCTCAGTGTAGGCCTGGGCAAATATTCAGGACCTGGACAGTGGGAGCACGGAAAGAATCCACTTAATCCAACTAATGACTTATCATTCCCCATTATCACTACCACCTGTCTTTGGGAGTCCCTTTTCCTTCCTCAAAACATTGATTTCAACAGTGTGGAGAGCCGTCTTATAAAAGACATTGACGTGTGCACTCTAAGAGGCATGAAAGCAATGTGAAACTGTGGTTTTGCACTGCAGGATTTTATAGTCCACCTGGGGTGGCCGGCTGTATGTGCGTGAAACAGAGAAGTTTCAACTCAAACTAGGCTGAATGAAACGTTCATATGTATGTGCTACTTGAAACAGATTTACTAAAATGTAATGAAGCTTAAGCTTCCGAGAGCTCCTCTCGCTTGCCTGACCTGTATGCATCCTGGGGGTGGCCGGGAGCTGATGCGAGTTCTAGATGCAGATGGGAAGCTGAGTTGCAAACAGGTAGCAGTTTCATATGAACATTTTGGATAAATTGCTTAAAGAGATCACAGGATAAAAAGGGCCTGAAATTTCCAGTCTTCTTTTTGTAACCTAATTTTGTCTTCATAATTTTGTATTCTTTATTTTTATTTTATTTTATTTTTTGCTGAGGAAGATTCAACCGGAACTAACATCTGTTGCCAGTCTTCCTCTCTTTTTGCTTGAGGAAGATTCGTCCTGAGCTAACATCTGCGCCCATCTTCCTCTATTTTGTATGTGTGTCGCTGCCACAGCATGGCTGACAAGTGGTGTAGGTTCACACCCGGGATTGGAACCTACGAACTCCTGCAGCTGAAATGTAGCACGCTGAACTTAACCACTACACCACAGCGTCGGCCCCCTGTATTCTTTATTTTATAAAAGATTCCCCACATTGTATAAGCCTCAGGTCCTATAACCTTGGACCTGCCTCTGGTTGTGACAGCAAGTCCTGTAGGGGTTCAGAAAGCATAAATCAGTGTGGTTTGGGCAATCAAGGTAGGTTTTCTTTAAAAAGCTTGTCTTCACCTAACCCTTAGTAAAATACAGGGTTTGGCTAGGTAGAGAGAAGAGGTAGGCCATCATCTGCAAATAGAGAGAGCTTCAGGAAAATATTGGTCTACAGATGAAATTTTGAGAACCAATGTTTTTGACAACCAACAAATATTTTTTACTTTCTAAAATGGAGATATACATGAGGCACAACGTGTACCAATCTTAAGTGTATTGCTTGATAAATTTTCCCATGCTTAAAACCAAGGAACCACACCCGGAAGAAGATGCAGAACATTTCCAGCTCCTCAGAAGCTTTCCGACTTCTGAGTATAAATTCATAATCCCCTCTACCAAGTTTTTCAGAAAGCCTGGGAGGGGCACACTGGGAGTGCTGAATTTGCTATCAGGAGATCTTAGTTTGTGTTGACCTACTAATGGTATGGCTGTTCAGAGAAAGAATCCGACTCAGAGGGGAGGGAGTTACTCTCCTCCTGTCTTCACTCTAACAAGCACCCTAGCGCCCTGAGAGCAATGTACAGCTTTATGTGTGAGTGGCAAAAAGTGTCATCTATTATCTAGAAGGTGACTTGCAACATCACTGATGCCTGCAGGTCCCCACTCAGGTCACAACTTTGGGCTAAGAATTGCCTTTTGCATTCGGTTCTTTGAAAAATCGTATTTGCCACATTCGGTCTGTGAGGGGTGTTCCATCAAGTTCCAACACCTTTCTTTAAATTTTGCTAATCAGTAGCTTTCTTCTGTGGATGGACTGTGGCCCTGATGAAGGCTGGAGGAGAGGAAGAGAGCTCTAATAGGGAAGCGGAGCAGGGCGAGTGATGGTGAGCGCAGGTCAGAGAAGACTCCGGCTCTGCCACATACCAGGCTGCCGTCCCCAGCCCCACTGTGAGCCAGGCTGGTTGAAGCCCCCTCCTGGAGGAGAAAAGGTAAAAATGAAAACAAAATCCGTACAGTGTGCTCCCCATCGGCCCCTCCTCTTCTGTCTCCTCTGTGTCACTAACTTCGAATGCCCTACGGGAACCAATTACAGTATTCTAATGAGCGCAGTTTCCAATAACTGCATTTGGCGGGCGTGTTACCTCCTCATCCACACACCACCACCTCATCTCAGATCACCTTTCCCAGCAATGAAGCCACCTGCCTGGTGCTTGCTAGCTGACTGGGCATCTCTCTGCGGAGTCACCAGGGACAGGGGCCATAAGGATGGCTGTGGGAATACTCATGTTTGCAGAATGCAAAGGACTGCGGACCATGCCGGTAGGGAATTAAACCAGTCAGGTTGGTGGCTTTGGACAGACACGGTTCACCTGCTTGAAATAGTCTTTGGGGACCAAAATGAAAAGCCACTTTTTAAAAAAAACCCCTGTGACCTAGATATGATTTTAGAGAAGGGGTAAAGTGTAATAGTCAAGAGCATGGGCATCAAAGTTAGCAAGACTTACCTGAGATTAACCTCTCCATCACTTACTAGTTGCATGACCTCCCGCAAGTTCCTTAATTCCTGAAATGAGCCTCAGTTTCACCACCTATAAAATGGGAATAATAGTAGTTCCTACTTTGTAGGGTGGTTGTAAATGTTTAAAGAATAGTGTATGCAAAGCTCTTAGCATTTTCTCTTGGCTCTCTGAGAAAAATGACGCTATTGTTATTCTGATACAGCTTGGTCTAATAAAGATGGAAATAAATATAAAGAACATGGATTCTTGTCACTCACTGGCAAAACTCTGCCCCTCCCTCTGGCTCTGCTCTTATCTCTGCCCAAGTCTGGTCCCAGGACTCTACTCAGCACTGTGGTGTACACCTCTGTGCTGTGCGGCCATTGCAAAGCATGCGATGAATCTCCATGTACTTGGAGGTAAACTTTCCCAGACATATCAGCTGAGAAACGTACATTTTTATTCATGACATACGTGTATATGTACATATGTAGGTATGCAAATGCATTGACCATGGTCTTCCCTAGGTGAGGGGTGGGAATGATGCGGTGTAGAGCAGGAAGGGAGGTAATTTCACATTTTACTCTGAGTACTCCCAGATTGTCCAAATCTTTTAAAACAAGAATGTATATAGGCATTTCTTATGCAATAAAAAAAGAAGTAATGAAGATGTATTTAAGTGGTCCAAAGTTAAAGGTCGTGGTATTGTTGCTGTTTAGGGCCCTAGGTTCTCCATACCCTGCAACCCCCTCTCCCCACCTCAAGCCACTCCACACCCACCTCTTGCAAAGCAAAACAGCCACCTTTTACCACTCTGCCACTTGTTACAACCCGTTCTTTCTTGCAGGTTGACAGGAGACTGTGTCACTCAAGCCTCTGATCCTGTACCCATTGATTGTAAGGATTTGGGAATTTTATAATCCTTTAAGGAGTTTTCCAAAAAGTGAGAGAGAGATAAGGAGGGAGAGAGATTGTCTCCAAATTGTTTGTAAAGAAAATCCATTTGTACAAATAGATCATTTGGAAAGCGACTATTGTTTTTGTATGGACAGTCAAGAATGTATCGAAACATTTCTTTAACTATTTGGCTCCTTTATCCACGGATATGTCTTCTTCCTGTTCATTAGCCACAAGAAGGAAGCTGGGAGGCAGTTTTGGTCAATGCTGGCAATTAAAGTTCTGTACCAAATGCAGATGAATGTTCTCAGTGCCAGGCCAAGTCAGTGAGAAGCAGGAATGGGTCTGCAGAAATCTGATGGGAACTTAACCTGCACAGAGTTTTTTGCAGTTTGCTATTATACAGTAGTCCCCACTTACCCACGGAGGATACATTCCAAGATCCCCAGTGGATGCCTGAAACCACGGATAGTACCGAACCCTGTATATACTATGTTTTCTCCTATACATACCTACCTATGATAAAGGTTAACTTATAAATTAGACACAGTAAGAGATTAACAATAACTAATATTAAAATAGAACAATTATAACAATAGAGTGTAATAATAGTTACCGTAGATCTTAGCAACCTCAGCATACAATTTTTTTTCTTTCCTTATTAAGTTGAGAACTTTCACCTCTTCACTTAAAGGAAGCACTTTATGGCTTCTCTTTGGTATAGCCGAATTGCCAGCATGACTGCTCTTGTGCTTTGGGGCCATTATTAAGTAAAACAAAGGTTGCTTGAACACAAGCATTGCCATATGGTGACAGCCAATCATCAGATTATCAAACCAAGACTGCTAGTAAGCAACTAATGGGCAGGTAGCGAATACAGTGTGGATCCACTGGACAAAGGGATGATTCCTGGGCAGTACGGAGCGGGATGTCGCAAGATCTCATTACCCTACTCAGAATGGCACACAATGTAAAATTTATGGATTGTTTATTTCTAGAATTTTCCATTTAATATTTTTGGATCACGGTTGAGTGCTGGTAACTAAAACCACAGACAGAAAAACCATGAATAAGGGGGGACTACTGCCCATTCAAAGTCAGTAGAGAAATCAGCATCTGTCTTAGGGAGCTTGTGTTCTGTCTGGCCCTCTATGTATATGAAAGAGACCGCAAGTCTCTTAAAGTTCTTTTTGTCTTGAGGCGAAAGATGACCAAATCCAAGAGCCTTGGTGCCTGACATAGGTCGGTGCTCAAGGTGCAAAGCTGAACTCAGAAAGTTGAGAGGAAGATGACAGAACTTGACAAGTGTCTGAGCCAGCCACCTCTCCTTTCCCCACCCTCCAGTAGCCTTGCCTTCTTGACCTAGCGACTTTGCACAGGCTGTTCCCTAAACCTCGAATACTCTTCCCCCAATTCATTGCCTCACTGACTCCTGCTCAACCTTCAGGTTTCAACTCCTAAGCCCCCTGATCAGGGATATCATCCTTGACCAACCTGAATGCCCACTTATAAAGTTCTCTCTTGTTATTTCTTCTCACAAACCCAAGTTATTTTCCTTCATAGCACTTATCAATCACAATTGGTAATCACGTATAAAGTTGTCAGTTGAATTTACTTAATGTCTGTCTTCCTAAGATTATTAAGCCTTTTGAGTGTGGGACTTTTAGTTGTTTTATCTCTCTGTTCAGTGCTTAGCACAGCGTCTGGAGTATAGCAGATGTTCAATAAATATTTGTTGGATGAATTGATAAATTAACTAAATAATTGAATCAATCAATTATAGTAGGTATCCTGTAACAAATGCTTACAAGTCTTTACTTCCTCTACTCCATCTTCCTGAACGCTCTTCTTCTCTATTTATCCAAATCTTCCTCAGCCTCAAAACCCAATAACAATGATGGGGATAATGTCAATGATATTAAACACCTACTGGACCCTGTACTGGGAATTACATATATATATAATCTTATTTGATCTTCATAATTCTATTGTTGTTATCAAATATCAAAGGGTAGGCATTCAAAGATCGTCCAGAAATGCAATGATTCCACAATCTGCACCTGGGAGCCCCAGGTTTTCCAGGGAATTGAAACAGTGAGGACAGTGGCCAGCTCTTTGTGATCTGCACATGGTGTCTCTCCAGTGTGTCTATATTTTAAGCTGAAGGGCAGTTGCTGTGGCTTCCTTGCTCCTGTAATTCTTTCCAGCACTCTGGGACTGCTGGATTCTGCTGAGGAGGGCAGAGCAGAGAGAGATTTGTTATTGCTTTTCTGATGCATTCGGTTACTTGGTCCTTGGGGGGTTATAGGTGGGAAAGAAGCTGGGATATACGGTAACCCCAGCCTATCAAGATATAAGGTGGGTGATGGAGAAAGTAGTATGATTTTTGAGGCAGTAAAAATTGTTATTCCCACCCCCCATTCATGTACCCCATCCCGATCTTTGCCACAAGCTCCCAGTGTACAGAGGTGAGAGGGAACGTTGTCCTCAGAAGCCAATCTGCCGTGTGCAAGCAGCCCTGGCCACTGAGCTTAGCATCTACATTGAGAGCCTCAGTTTCCTTGTCTCTAAAATGGACCTAAGAATAGTTCATATCCCATAGAGTTTTGTGAGGATTCCATGATATAATGTGTGTGAAACTTTCACGTAATGCTTGGTACAACATCACGTTTTCAACAGGAGTTAGTTATTTGTATTGTTTATTTACTAAATGCCTAAAGTCAAGCAGCAGTCTAAATTCAAACCCAGATCTTTCTGATGCCTAACTGTGTTCTTTTCAAATCACCCTGATCAATTACAGGACTGTTTGCCTGCACTGTGAACAGTGAGGGAGAAAAGGGAAGATTAATTAAGAAAGAGTCATAAAAAAAATTCACTGAATATCGAATGGATGTAATATTAACAGACGTAATTACTTCTCAACTTCAGAAGCTATAATATCAAAGATAAAAATCATGTCAGCTTCAATCTTTTTCTCATTGTAGATTCAGACCATTACATTAATGACTAACTTTCTAAGCTGTATAATTTCCTCTTGGAAAGATACCTTTTTTGGGAGCTTAACCACAGAAGCCCTTTCCCAGGCACATCCTGGACTTGAGGAAGGGAAGGGGAACCTCCCTATTGAGGCCACACCCCCCTCCTACTGCCATGTTTGTCAGTGGATCTACTCCCTTTGTGAGGAAACAAAAGCAATTAATCACACAGGCAGCCAAGCCTGGCCTTTGGCTGGCTCCCAGGACTTCTCTGGGAGCTGGGAGCCTCCAGTGAGTGACCCCCATGGGTGTCCGTGGTTCCGAGACTGCTCTAGTAATCCAGCCTTCTGGGCATTGGCTCTTTCCTAGAGAACAGGTTCCTAAGTATCTTGAAATTAGGCCCTTGTTCATTTTTTAAAAAGGCCCTCACTCCCACCTCTCCCTTCTTGGCCCTCTGGCCTGAACTTTCCATCTGAGTGACCGAGAACAGGGTCTGTGGGAAGCACAGCTTGGAACTGGCTCCCTGGAACTAAGTCAGTGCCTCCTCCCCACAGGAAAGAAATGAGAGGTGTCCTGGGGATTTTGCCATATAGGATGCAAGCATAATATCCTTCTAGGTTCTCCTTTTTCAGGTCCTCAGGATAGAATTGGGGCAAGGAGGAGGACCCCATTTCTCAGATGCAATGTTAGGGAGCTTGCACAATGTCAACATTGCTACTAAGTGGAACCAGAAGTTAAGTGTCCTAACTCTTTTTACAGCCCTCTGAAACAATGAACAGAATGGGAGAAAAAGAAGGTAGTTTGGCTTTTTTCCTTTTTTTCTTATTTTTCTTTTCTTTGGGTGCCTATCCCTCCTTCCAGGCCCTCCTACCTATTTCCTCTCCCCTTTCATTAAGTGTCCAGTTCTGTCACACTAGCTGCTCAGAGCACCCGTTTCCCAAAGCAGCATCTTTGCCCTGGACCTCTCTCCTCTTCCTATTAGTTTGCTGAGTCAAACTAATTATGGGAACATACTTTTCTATTTGTTCATCTGTTGCCCCATCACACAAAAATGCAGATAATTTTAAGATGGACTGGCTTATCACTGAGGCTACATAAAATTAAGTCCTCAAAAGATTGACAGTATTTTTGGAGAGCAGCTAAAACTGGTATTTCTGGAACAGTCTGTGTGATTCCACTTGGGAGAGGTATGCCCTGAATATTGAGGTGTTCTGCACAGAGAAAATAAACAGTACCTTTTTTTCTCCTCAAATCAACCCTTGACTGGGGGCAAATGTAAAAATGGAGACCCATGTACCATATGTTCAAATATTGACGTTATAACTCCAGCTATCTATCAAATAAAATACTATCTCCTCCTAATTTGACAAATATATCTTCATAACATCCTAAGACACGTTCTAATTTAGAATTCTTGGACTCCTTGAGATTAGCTTAAGAACATGGAAAAGCAAGGAGAGTTGACCCATGGTACCTGGTACTCAGTCCCCCTTCCTTGTCTTCACACACCCAATATTGTCCCTCACTGTGAGGGCCTCAGGTACACTCTAGATCTCCTGGTCTTAGTCCATCACCCCAACAGCTGCCCTTGCTCAGGCCCTGTGATGCATATATCTTGCATATGTTCCCACAGAAGAACAGACAGGGAGAACAGACCTATTCAGGCTGTGGAGGTGAGCTCAGAGTCATTTGACTCTGCTGCTTCTCATGTGGGCAACTCTACATGGGATACTCTAAGTTGTTCAACTCCAGAGACTGTTGATTTAACAATGGTCAATGAGTCTTCTGTGCAAAAGTGTGGGGGAGGCAAATGAGTTCACAATAAGATAGGTGACCCCTCCCCGATAGCATTGACCAATACATAGTAGATACTTAATAAATGCATTATGTGTGGAAAAATGAATAACTCACTGGAATTTTATAAAGCATTTCATATATGAAAGGAGTCACCACTGGTGGAAATTTCATATACTAATAGCAGATGAAAGAAATTTTGATTGATTTGTGAACTTTAAGAAGAACCTGCGAACCTGCTTATTAGAGGTGACCCCTCTATGTTAGCTGAAAATAGAACCTATTTCTAGACTAGAAGCCATAAAGCATTCATGGCTGCACCCAGAGCCCAGAGAAGATATGCATCAGGCTACTGAATCTAACATTTTTCAAGCAAGATTTCTGAACCTATTGCTGCCATTGACATTTGGGAAGGGATCCTTCTTTGTTGTGGGGGATTGTCCTGTGCATTGTAGGATGTTTAGCGGTATCTAGAAGCTTGGCTTCTACCCACCAGATGTCCGTAGCTTTGCCTCTCAGTTATGACAACCAAAAGCGACTTCAGACATTGCCAGATGTTCCCTGAGGGGCAAAATTACCCCCAATTAGGAACCACTGTTCTTAAAGGAACCAATTCTAGATAGTTCGGCATCATCTGCATCCAGCCAGGGTTAAGACCAAGGAGAAATCACATCAGCCATCAGTTGCACCCAGATTTATTGTCAAAGGAAAATCAGAGGTACAGAGGAAGCCAAACTAACGTTGTAGTTTGCTTTGTTTCATCAGCCTCTAAGATTGTATAACAAATGGCAATTTTAAGCTAAAAACTGAAAATGTAGAGTAATGATGTTTAAATCTCTTATAGCAATAGCTCTACTAATTTCTGTTCTTTGTTTTTTTAGTGCTAGGAAATGAGCCAGAGTGAATGTGCTAAAAGTTCAAATGTAGAATGAGATAAACACAGGATGAGAAAGCATATGCCAAAAGTTTCTCTACACTAGCCTCATATCGGCTCTCCTGGGGGATTCAGGCAAGGGTTATGTGGTACAGAGGCAGCTCCCCATTTCCATGGATGCTCTCTAGGCCTTTTTCCTCCTGCTGGTCCTCCCGTCTCTGCTGCTTCCCATATGGAAACAGGAAGTTGTGACTTAGTGGTATGCACATGTGTGCCTGTCATGACTTGCTGAAACTAGGACTTCATGAACTGTCAGCCTGTGTGGCTGTAAATGTTATTTTGGGTCCAACCCCACCCCCCACCCCACCCCTGATACAATTAGCCATATTTACTTGTGTTACAAGGACAGAAATTATTTATGCATGAGAACACACAATTTTGCCTCTTCCCCACTTTTTCTTAGCAGGAAAGAATTAATTCTTGCTAAGTTAGCTTCCAGAACTTTTTTTTGTTGTTGAGAATCTAGTTACTAAAATTAAAGAAGGAGCTAATTTAAACTGTATAACAAAGAGCAAGATTGGGTAGGGGATAGAAGAGCTACACTGTCTGTGTATCTGTGAAAATGCCTGGAAGAAGAAAAGGAGGGAGAGAGAGATTTGAGGGATTAGCTGCCATACATGTGGATTATGCTATTGATGGTCAAAATATTTTTAATTAAAAAAATATTTTTAATTTAATTTTTTAATTTTATAAGTATTTTTAGGTGTTTTATCACATATTAAGACTACTTGGAGTAAGTAATAGAAGTTCTTCAAATTAAAGTTTAGCTACAGAATTGAGTTTTTAAAAAATTTAGATAATTCAATGCCAAGACTGAGCCATGTGGGCTCAGGGCTAATTCACGGGCTATACGTGGAAGTGACTGATGGTAGTAACTTCCCTGTGAGACTAATCTTCACACCTAGTGCAAGGCCACATTTTACGTCTAGTTCCTTTCTTAATTTGCTGCTTTGGACAAGAGAGCTAAGGAAAGATTTGTAAGTCACTACACAATCCACCATACCATTCATTAAATGCAAATTCATTATATGACATGATGGTACTGTGTGAGATTCTGTTGACGCAAAGAAGAGGAAGACAGAGCCCCTATTCCCAAAGAGCTTATGGTCTTGTCTGTAAATAATTTGTTAATAAATACGTATGGTAACCCGCGTATAAGTTAAATGTGAATAGTCAAATGAACCTGGTATTTTCATAACAACAGAACTTATTCCAAAATTGTACATAGCCTCTGTAGAATTATTAAGATTTGTAGAATTTTCCAACTGAATTAGATTGGTGGATATAGTGTGAATAATTTCATTTGAACTACTCCAGTCCTCACAATTTTTGGACATCTCTAAAATAACAGAATTCAGAAAGATGTTTATTACATTTTGTACTTTCCTTGCTAAACCTGATACGGCTCCAGCAATGAGCAACGCATCTTTCTAACGTAATGAGTCAGACTCAGAATCAACACAATTTCAGGAGCAGGACAGGCTGCTGAAAAAATGCCTCACTCTGATGCACGCCCTCCATTGTGTTTCAGCCTGGTGCCACATCAAACTCAAAGTCTTTTACTGATCCTTAAACTAAACGTGGGAAGAAGCCTTCTGTCGATTTTCCTCTCTGGGTCTGGGGACATGTTATATTCCACTAGCAGCCTCTCTGATTTTTCATCTAAAGCCCTTTCCTTGCCTTGGATATTGGCTAACATTTTCCACTGGTCAGAAACTTTGTTTATACAGCTGATCTAGTTAACGGTTCATCTCTTCTGTTCTGTAGGCACTCCAATTCTACCGTCATCATAAGTAGGATTGGTTATTTTCCTTGGCAGAATTATTTCAGTAATACAAGATAACCAAATTGGATTGGTGATCGATCAGTTTGTTGGGTACTCACTCCAGTAAATAAAACCAACCAGGCTCCAAATGGGTGAATTGCTATCGCAGTAGAGCCACAATGTGAATCAAAGCTTAGCAACCTCAGGGAATTTCATAAAATCCTACTCTGCAACCAGGTGATTGTCCTGTAATATATACCGTATACCAAAGACCATACATTTCAGCCTTTCTTGGTGGCAATGGCTAGTTTTCTGTGATCTATAGATGAGAAATGCCACAATTTACAAAAATTTCCTTTGAAAACCACTGGACTCAGAGAGGAGTCCAGAGGCCTAAATACTGCTGCTCCAAAATTAATAGCTGCTCATTTTTCTATTTCCATGTCTGTGTAAAACCCTGATATGGAAAGAATTCGGAAGGTCATCGTAATTTTTGCATTGATGAACGCAAATATTGAGAGTTGAATCATAAATAAGTAAACTTAGTTTTTACATATTTTTTGTTTGAGGTGGAAAGATAAATTTGTTAAAACAAGAAACTTTGATAGAAGCCTCACACTTCGTTCTACAACATATAATAGAGAATTTAACAATAAACTTCAAAATATATTTTTCAAAAAAAAAAAAAAGCCCAAGTTTTAGAGAGAGCTTTGCTACTGACTTGCTATGTGATCTTAAAATATCTTGTTTTACACTTTCATTTCCAGTAGAATAAAAGTAATAATTATGGCCCTATCTACAGCACAGAGTTATCATGAGAACCAAATAGAACATTGGATGTGGAAGTGCTTTCTGAAGTCTAAAAAGGTGTTAAAAAGCATGAGACTGCTAACTGGGTTCCCCAAATTGTGGGATGCATTGCTAGTGAGATGAGAGCTAAGCTTCAGGGTTCAGGGATTCACTTTAGGAAATGGACATTAAATGGTGATGAACTACAGAGTGAGAAAGTTAATCCTTTTTCAGTTCTCAGTCACCCTTTCCAATTCCTACAAGGAACAAGTCTTACTTCGGTGATAGCTTGTCTCTGACACTTCTTTAACACTTGCTAATCTCCCTTTCCTTAAAGAGAGAGAAGACTTCAGGCAGGGAGCCTCAAACAGGCAAATGTATTTAGCTAGATTTTAATAGCATGGTTTAGTCTTCCTTGCTTGTGTATTTCTGTGGTAAACTTCTTAATGGCAAGTGGTAATGTTTTTCCATTAATAGCAGTAATATAAAGTTTTATTTCCATAAACTTTAAGCGGGAAAAAAAGAGCCATTGTAAAGAAAAAATTAAGTAAATAATAGTCAAGTGATATGCAATTTAACAAAAATTGTGAAAGTGAGACAAATGTGTTTGAAGTTTGGGAATGTATGCACTAGTAAGGGTAATGCATAGGCCGAGACCTAATGTGTTTGTCTTTGTGATAGTTAACACTTCTTATGTTGCTGTGGTTCATCCCTCACCATCTTTGAACAATCCTGACAAAGAAACACTGGAAAAAAAGTGAACTTTTTCACTTTCAGCTGCCATTTTAACTTCCACTGATAAACCCATCCACTGAGAGAATCTAGGCACTGGAATCCCATTTAAATCTTCTAAACTTTTCAACATTAAAAATTGGCAGTGTTGACCGTGCTGAAGAGATAGCCCCTCTCCCCGAGAGTCCAGTTAGTCTCATTAACTTTGGAAAGGGACCCAGGCACACAGTGGTTGACCTGGCACATTCGGACACACACACGCAGTATATCAACCTCATTCAGAATGGGCTTCAACACTTTGATGAAATACATCCTCCTCCATCCTCTAGAGACCATATGAATCCACAAACAATCACAATTTTGAAAAAGTGGTGGGTAAGCTAATCCCCTGTGATCAGAGCTTTTTCTCACCATTTTTCCTCTCCTCTTTCTCTTTCTTTCTCAATTGGGAAGGGAGTAGAAATATCTTCGAACAGTTGTGTCAGAAAAAGAAGGGCATTCTCTGGCATGGAAAATTTGTTGGTGGGTGTTAAAAATACTATTTCTAAAAATTTATGGGTGAGCTCAATTTAGAAAAAGTGGGGATAGCACATGATGACATTCAGTCAGCTTGAGAGCCTATTTTTTTTCCATATAACGTTGTGCTGAATAAAATCCCAAAGTAATGATTTCCACTTGTTAATAAATAATTCTTGTTTGAATCGAGGAAGTCTGGAAGGAAAAGAAATAATAAAAACACCAGTAAGACCATCTTCATTCTTTTCAAATATGTTCAACTCCAATCCTGGAAAAGTAACTGAATATCCCAATACCTAATGCTGCCTCGCCTGTGGGTTGGTTTTTTTTAAATTGGTATATCTTCTTTCCTACAGTTTTCTAGCCTGTGTTTATACAATTATTGTCACAAATGTAGGCATTTGACACTTTAATAACATATTATTGCACTTTAAGGAAAACACCCTTCTGTACTATTCTTCTTGCCTGGGTGTAGAGCTCCTCTTTAGAGCAGATGTTCATGGCTGTTACGAAAGAGCTTTAGAATGCTGGATTCAGATGAAGCTTGTAGGCGAGCGCCAATTATGTCATATGGTGTCAGTACCCAGTTACAACACTAACATAACCAGCCTTTTTATTATTTTTAATTTTTTTGGTTTTAATTATTCCCATGTATACTTCAGGGCTCTCATTATGGAAAGCCAGGATTAGAATTGCTATTATATTTTTGGCCTAAACAGGACAGGGAATTTTTTCATAGTCTGATTTCAGGAGTATCGGGAATGTCTTAAAACAAACAAAACAATAACAAAAACTCTCCTATAGCCTGGTCACTGGGGACTAACGTGATACTTTTATGTCTAGCATGCCATAGGTTTCTAATAAATTTGTACTGAGTGAATTTTAAATAAACTAACACCACTTTTCTTTTATTCAGTTCAATTACATGTCTTCCCCATTTCTCCCATTCTTAGGGCCTGGAACATTCATATTTTTGTTACCTGAAGAAAATGAAATAGTGGCTCGTTCTTAGGAGAGCTATTTATTCTTTTAATGTGTTCTTTCCACATTATTATTATCATGAGTTTACCTTGCATAGAGATAATAGAAGTAGATTTGTTGGAAATTTTGTGGAGATTTTATTTTTTGGTTGTTTTTCTGTTTGACTAGAACAGGGGTCAGCCAACCATGGCTCCACGTGCCAAATCCAGCCTGCCCCATGTTTCTGTAAATGAAGTTTAATTGGAATGCAGCCACACCTATTAGTCTACATATCTTCTAAGACAGCTTTGGCTCCACAATGACAAAGTTGTATAGTCACTTCAGAAACCAGATAGCCTGCCAAGCCTGAAATAATTACTATCTGGACTTTTATAGAAAAAACTTGCCAATCCTTGGACTAGAGTAAAGGGAATTTTAGAGGTAGATAGGAGTTACAATAGTATTGCATTCCTCAAATTCTATTCAATGTGTTTCTTGATTCAAAGTTTGGCTTTCTATTAGCTCAGAGATATATGGGCTTGCCTTTATAAAAGTCTTAATATAGCATGGAGGATAATATATCAGTTCTTTAATGTTAATTTTTTACTCTCATTTTTAATAGTAATAAAAATAATAATAATTGTAACAATATGCTGCCCTCTTTGATAGAGTAAGAGGATAATCTTTCCTAGGATTGGTGAGGTAAAATTCGCATTTATACAAATTAGCTGCAATCCTTTGCATCAAGATTAGATTAAATGTGTGAATGTCACACAGGAAATCAATTTGTACCTTCCTTTCCCCAAGTGGCTCAATTTCAAATAACGGTTTAAATGAGTCTCGGAAAGATTTGGAAATCCTCTTGTTTTCTGAAGATGAGTACTAGTATACTTGCTTAAGTGCCCCTGACGAGAGTAGCAAAATGCAGTACCTCAACATGTGAAAGCTACTGTCAGAGGTCTGCTAGCTTACTTGGGAGTGGAGGGGCTCTACTGTTGGGAGAACAGTTATGTGGCAAGGAGGTGGCATTTTGTTTTCTCTACTACTTCTCAGCCAAGCCCCTCGAGCTATGTGTCTCCACTCACCCAGGCCAGTGAGCCTGTATCCACACGGCAGCACCTTGAACCTTGCTGGGTGCAAGAGGGAGAATTGGGCACAGCGTTGGAAAGAGAGGAAAGGAGTTTGGTTGAAGTAGCCAGCCACATCACTCAAGAAAAGAGAGTAATAATTAATTACCATTTTATTTGTGTCTAATATATGTCAAGCTCTGAGCATAGCTAATGACAGCTAATTGAGTCCTCTCCACAATTGAAGAGTATATAGTTATCCATATTTAAAGATGAGGAAACTGAGGCTCAGAGAGGTAGGTAATTAGCTCAAGGTCACACAGCTGGTAAGTGACAGAGCAAGGGTTAGGCTCCAAAGACTTGTTCTTTAAAATGCTAAGTGAGGGACTTTTTATGGAGGATTGGGTTTCATGAGTGGGTGATGTCATTTGACCCCTGACCTGGAGTTGTTCAATATTAAAACCACCTCCTCAAGGAAGTTATACTAGATGACCTCAAGCAGAAGGAATTTTTGCTGTATTAAGTCTGGGAACATTCTCCCCGTCCATCTGATTTGGCTTTCCCCCCCTAAACCTGGACTGCTCTTTGGTGTATGGTGATCCTTTCCCACTAAGAGTCAATCCTACATCCTAACATGAGAAGCACAAACTGGATTGCCCTGCTTTTGACTATACAAGACACCAGGTCAGATGAGGATGTTGAGCAATTACAGCTTTTCAGGGGATGGGGCAGCAGCCTCCAAGTGTCCAGCTCCAACGCAAGACTTTCCAAGCCTCTCAAAGTCCTCTCCCTGAAAACCTATATCGGTTCCTCCTGCCAAGCTGTAGGGAATGCTGGCAGGGCATCTAAATTGGAAAAGGGAATTAGAATTAGAAATGGTATAGGATAGAAGAGAACCTCCCCACCCCACGTGTTATTTGGAGCAAAAGGGCTTTCCTGGAGCACTGGCCTAGGAGCATGTGTTCAAAAAGACCGGGCATGCTGACTCTCATGGTGTCCCAGAGGGGTGTGGGCTGTGACTCATTCCTTGAACTCCATGTTTGATTGCCAAGCCTCTTACCTGTGTCCTGGGTCTCAGGAAAGCTGCCATTTCAAAGGAGCAACCAGAATATCTTTGGGCTCCTGGGAGAAATGATAAAGGAAACTGGAAGGTTGGAGGGAGGGAGGGGGTCCTGTGAAAGGCCTCTGATCACCAGGATTGAGATTTTTTTTTTCCAGAAGGAAGAAATAGATACAGACTGTCCCCCAAATAATCATCACCATTGTCACAATGCACAATGCACAATGACTCTTATTAGCAATAATCAGCCAGCATTTAAAGATCACTCTGTGCCATGAAGTGTGCAATGCACCTTCCATGCATTCTCATTAAATCTTTCCAATGACCCTAAAAGGTAAGTGCTGTCATCATGCTCATTTTAGAAAGAACTATTGAGGTCCAGGGCCACCCCGGGCAACATGGTAGCCACTAGCCACATGCGCCTTTTAGGTACTTGAGATATGCTGTAAGTGTAAAACACACACAGGATTTGAAAGGCTTAATACAAAAAGGAAAAAAGAAAGCAAATATCTCATTAGTAAATTTTAATATTAATTATGTATTTAAATGATCATATTTTAAATATATTAGATTAAACAAAATATTAAAATTTACTTTTTTTTTTGCTTTTTCTGATGTGGGTACTAGAAAATTTAAAATCTCATTATGTGCCTCGTGGATGTGGCTTGTGCTCCGTTTCTATTGGACAGCTCTGGTCTAGAGCAGAGGTCACCAGACTACAGTACTTAGGCCAAAAAGGCCCACAGCCTGATTTTGTACTGCTTAAAAGCTAAGAATGATAGAATCATTTTCACATTTTTAAAGGGTTGTAAAATTAAAACAAAAACAATATGTGACAGAGATTCTATGTGGCCTGCAAAGCCTAAAATATTTGCTATCAGCCCCTTACAGAAAACGTTTGCTGACCCCTGGTGCAGATGACAAGTGACACAACAGGCCTCAAACCCAGGACCACTGACTCCAAAATCTGTGCTTTATCCACTCTGAGTACTAGCTTTGTACTAGATGCCAGACATTTCACAGAATGTTTATACACAGCGCCTCATTTAATCCAAAGATTAAATAATATTAATTCAGAATGCTTATTAATAATGTTATTATAATATTATATAAGATTAAGAATGTTATTATAGCCATTTTACAGATGAGCAAGCCGAGGCTTATAGAGATTAAATAACTTGCCTTAAATCACACAGCTAATAAATGATGGGACTGGGATTTGAATCTACTTCTTCCTGAAAGGTACAACTTTAGGCCCCTTGAGATCCTGCCACTGAATACCTGTTTAGTCAGGGCCAGCCTCTTCATTCATTTGCACTGAGTTATCTACTCCCCAGAGTTTATCTGAGGTCGTTTGGTCTTCCCTGGTATAATCTAACCCAGGGATCAGCAAACTACGGCCCACAGGTCAAATCTGGCCCCACTGCCTTTTTTTGTAAATAAAGTTTTACTAGAACACAATCCTGCCTTTTGTTTATGCCTTGTCTGTGGGTGGTTTCATGGTACACAGGCCACACATCCCACAAAACTGAAAATATTTACTATCTGGGTCTTTATAAAGAAAGCTTACCAACCCCTAATCTAACTCCTTTAGGACAGGGATCACATTTGACCCACAGTATCTAGTACAGTGTGGGGTTGGCAAGGGCTGGATAAACATGGAGTGGTCGAGCGGGTGAGTAAGTGATGAGTGGGAGAGGAGAGTCAGGAGAGCACTTTCCTTGTCTCCTCCTAGTCCAGAGCCCTCTTTGTTAGTGCACACACATAGTCACACCCCTGAGATATGGCCATCTCTCTAATTGCTAATGTTGGCATTCTCCCATATTCTTTCCCCACTTCCTTTCTCAATAGTTGCTTGACCAGGAACATGTGGATTACATTTCACTTAAAATACACAGAGAATTTAAAATTAGAAGAAAACATGCTTGGCAAACACTAAAATACTTTGCAACCATCTGGGATGTTCTCTTGTTTGTACTGGAGTTGAGTGCCACTGTTCTCCGTGGAGAAATAATTTTCACGAAACCCTTATTAGTTTCAGGACAATGGGACTCTTCACACTTAAGTAAAACCAACAGGAGTGTGCAATGTTGGCCTCACAATGGCTTGGGAAAGGAATTGCCAACCAACTGGATGTGAAGCAAAGGTGGTGATTCAAGAACATTTTGGGTAGAGCCATGGCAAGAATTGATGCATGAGGCTGCCATGTGCCATTTCCAAATGATGTAATAATAGCTACAATTACTGAGCATTTCCTCTGTTCCAGGCATTTTTCTAAGCACCTTCTACCCTTTACCTCAATTAAATTTCCCAACACCATGTGAGATAAGTCCTGTTATTGTCCACATTTCAATATGAGGAACTGAGAATTAGGCAGCTTAAATAATTTTCCCCAAAGCCACACAACTAGTAAGTGGCAGAGCCAGGACTTACACCCAGAACCAGGACTAACTCACTCCAAGGCCTGTGCCCCTTACTATTATTCTACACTAGATGGCCCAAAAGTTCCAATAGCTATGTTTCCCATCCTTGTGACCTACGGCAGTGCTGGGCATATGGTAAGCACTCAGTAATTACTCGTTTCCTCATTTATATCTTCAAAAATGTGTCTTTAATTCTGCTTTATGCCAGGCACCATGATAGGTGATAGGTATTCAATGGTGAGCTAAGGAAGATAGATTTAAATAAACTTTTTAATCAAAAAAAAGGTCATCATAGGGTTTTGTAGCAGCTATCTATGTGGATAATTCCAAACACATGGAAGTCTTGTCCCTTTATTCCCTTTGCTTATCCATTCCTTCTTACTTGGAGGACGATTTATGTTTCTGTCTTATTTCTCTGTCCCTCTTGTTCTGCCCCTTTCCTCCCTCTCCAAAAATCCCAGCCCCAAAAACAGTCTACATATTGTGAAAAAGATTTCTTAAACCACAGGGGTGATGTAACTCTAGGCCTGTTTTTTCTCTGTCTCACGCACAAAATATTGGATATGAGTGAGATTTTTAAAAATTGGTTTTCAAATGTGATGAAAAGAGTGTCCTTTTCACCAGAACAAAACAACTCTTGACGCTGAAGTCTCCTTCCTGATGTGCTTGATTTCCAAAGATGAGGAAATCTGTGCATTGGGCCACAGCCCCCAGTCAAGTGCGAGGGACAAAGGGAAGCTATGGATTGGAAAGAACTTCTACATTTAGATCGAAGCTAGAGGCTCCCTTTGGGCTCCAGAGGCTGTGGTTAAAGACATGGCCTGTATTTAGATGGGCATCGGCCCAGAAGGTTCGCTTGCAATCCAGCTGATATGACAGGGTTTTTGCCATGGAAAGTGTTCGCATTGGAGCGTTTCTCAGCTAGTCACTAGCCATCAATTACTTAAGAGTCAGATCTTGGCCAGAGGCCCCCGTTCCACAAAGTATGTCATTCTGCGTTCACAGAAATGGAGTTTACAGTCCTGCCACTAAATTAAAACTGGTGCTTCCAAATTAAAAGCAGACAGGACAGATGTGCAGGGAAGAACAGAGACTCACATCTTTTGTGAATCAGCTAATCACCGTGCCAGAACTTGAAATCAGCTTTTCCTGCAGAGGCCTCAACTGCACCACACCTATGTAAACCACATTAAATGAGGTGGAATTAACATTTTACCAGATATTTCTTTCACTCTGCCATCTGGAGAAGGATAAAGAGCTCAGTGAAGCCCCGAATCCCAAGGACTCTGCAATATGGGAACAGGGGGTCAGCACTGAGGGGGGCCATATCTAGCTTGTCCCCTCATTGAGCTATATGGAGCCATTTAGGACATGAGAGAGTGGAGGAAAAGCGCACGAAGCCAAGGTGGCCACTCATAATGACAAAGGGCTCAAGCACTACCCCGAAGCTTTAAGGCCTGTACTCCTCAGGGGAAAATGATGAAAAATAAATGAGGAAAAATGATGACTCTGCCTGCCCTGTTAATCTGTTCATGATATAAATATTAGCTTTCATTTATTGAGCACTTACTCTATAAAATTTGAAAAGTTCAATACGATCATGAAACTCCCTGCTTAATAGCCTTTGGTGGCTTCCTGTTGCCCTAATGATAAAGACCAACATCCTTTTTTTGGGTCATCAAGGCCTGTAGGGTCTGGTCGCTGCCTTATCTGATACCACTTCTCCCCTCCATCTCCCTACTCCAGGGAGTCTCTCCCACACACCATGTTCTCTCCCACTTCAAGTGATTGCCTCTGCTGCAATGCTGTTCCCACCATCTTCTTTTTTTTTTTTGTCTTCATTGAGAAATAATTTACACACTATGCAATTCACTCATGTAAAGTATACAATTCAATGGTTTCCAGTATATTTACAAAGTTGTGCAAACATCACCACAATATATTTGAAAGAATTTTTATCACCTGAAAGAGAAACTCCCCACCCATTAACAGTCATTTCCCATTTCCCCCTCCCCCTCCAGCCTTAGGCAATCACTAATCTACTTTGTGTCTCTATTCTATCTCCTATTGTGGACATTTCATACAAATGGAATTATACAACATGTGGTTTTTTGTGTCTGGCATCTTTTACTTATCATAATGTTTTTAAGATTCATCCATGTTGTAGCACATTTCAGTATCTTGTTCTTTCTTATTGTCAAGTAATATTCCATTGTCTGGGTATACAACATTTTATTTTTCCATTCATCAGTTGTGGACCTTTGAGTTGTTTCTACTTGTTGGCTATTATGAATAACGCTGCTGTGAACATTCACATTCAAGTTTCTGTGTGGATGTACATTTTCATTTCTCTCGGGTATATACCTAGGAGTGGAATTGCTGGGTCACATGATAACACTTTGTTTAACATTTTCAGGCAACCGTCATCTTTTTGACCTAACATTAACTACCACTCCTGCTTCAAGCCTCAGTGGAAGCGTAACTTCGTCATGAATGAATTGCTGTCCCCATCATTCCCTCCTGAGTCAAGTGCTCCAGTTGCATGCCTCTTATAATTTACTGTGTCTTTTCCTTCATTCTCTTATCCTAGTTAGTTGTTACATTTTTATGTGTATGATCATTTGATACATGTCTGTCTCTCCTACTAGACTATAAGTCTGATGGCTCTTTAGCTCCAGAGCATCCCCAGAGTTCATGCTAAGGTGCTGTGGTAGCCTTCAAGATGGCCCCCAATGATCCTGCCTCCTGGTATTCATGCTCCTGTGTAATACCTTCCCCTTGAGTGTGGGCTTGACTTGGTGACTTGTTTCTAATGAATAGAATAAGGTGGAACTAACAATATTTTATTTGGGGGACAAGGTCTGTTCTTTCTTTCTCTCTCTCTCTCTTTGATCACATACTCTGGGCGAAGCCAATGATTGCTTCATGAAGGCACTATATAGAAAGGCCCACTTAGCAAGGAGGCAGGGCCTCTTGTCAACACTCATATAGTAAACTGTCTTGGAAACAGGTCCACCAGACCCAGTCAAACCTTCAGATGACTGCAGCCCCAGTCCATGTCTTAATGGCAACCTCACTGGGGATCCTGAGCCAAAACCACCCAGCTAATTTCTCAAATTCCTAACCCACAGGAATTGTGAGATAATAAATTGCTTTAGGCTACTAAATTTTGAGGACAGTTTGCTACACAGCCATAGAAAATGAGCATAGTTATACTGCCTGGCATATTCAAAGAGCTTGGTAAATGGTAAATGGATGAATGAATGAGTACAGGAATAAAAGTCACAGGCTTCCCACAAATAAAGATATTAAAAGCTACATTTATGGAACATTTCCTAGATTCAAGCATTTATATCAGAATCTCATTTAATGACCACATCCATCCTAAATGGTACACATGATGACCCGCATTTTACTGGTGAGGAAACTGAGGCCCAAAGAAGCTGGAAATCAAGAACAGACCTATGTGACACCAAAGTAGCAGAAAAGAAATCCCCTCAGGCTGCCACCTGGCACAGCAGATAAATTCCTCACTCATCCAAGGGAAACGTGTAGCAGTTCTGGGGCCTGAATCAAGTTGAAGGATCACTTACATAGAACCACACCACCTCATTCTCAAGATTTTTGTTGTTTAATTTAATTATTAGTTTATTTAAAAAATTTTTTTATTGAGGTGAAATTCACATAACATAAAATTAACCACTTTAAAGTATACAATTCAGTGGCATTTAGTACGTTCACAATGTTGTGTAACCATCACTTCTATCCAGTTTCAAAATATGTTAATTTATTTTAGACCTTGGGTGCAGAGTCCGGTTAGTCACACTTCTCAGTTCATGGCACATTAATATCATCATCAGGGCAGAGCCCTTTCTTTAAATCACTTATTTATGATTCCCTTTTCTTCCCCATCCCAGGAACTCTGTCCCTCAACCATGCTAACGTGTCTAGTGTCTATCATATTATTTATCTATGCTTTGTTTTATAAAACCCTTATGCACTTTCCATCTTTGATCTTCTATTTTTCTTCAACATTAAGAAAATAACAAGGTTCTACAATTCATCTGTTCTTAAGGAGGAAGCTTTGTTTGTGCAGAAAAAGTGCTAAATAAATAGTTAAGAATCCTTCGCTCTAAACCAGGGATTCCCAAACTACAGCCCAAGGGCCAATCCAGCCCTCAGACTGTTCTGTAAATGCAGTTCACCGGAACCCAGCCATGTTCATTTGTTTATGTGTCGTCTGTGGCTGTTTTCTCACTACAGTGGCAGAGTTGAGTAGTTGTGACAGAGACCACGTGGCCCGCAAAGCCTAAAATATTTACCATCTTGCCCTTTACAGCAAAGGGTTGCCGAGCCGTGCTCTAGACCACAACCTGTCACCTGTAACTCTGTCTGATCATTAGGCAAATCTGTTCACCTTCTGGGCTTTCCTGTCTAGTTCCTACAATTGAGGCCATGGTATTAAAACTATAGTTTTTAGTTCTCTTTTTTAATTTTCTTTTTTAGTTTCTTTCTCTCTGTCTTATGCAGTAGAACATATTTTTCAAACAAAATATTTATGAGAAAACTCAGTGTGGAAAATACAAAAATAAGCTTCTCTGGTAGAAGCAGAATCCTGCCTGCCTGGCCTCAGCCTCATCTATCTCTCCATTAGCTTCTGAGATGTCATATTGTTATGCCAGCGCCCTGGGGATCTCCATGTGAAAAGCAAACCACCTCTTAGATACTTTTAAGGTCAATCCTCTCTGTGGCATCTTGCTGTTGTATGGTAGTACAGAAAGTGATGGATTTTGGAGTTTATTTAATTTCCAACTCTGAAATTTGCTGTGTAGCTTGGGCCAGTCGCTTTAAACCCCCTGAGCCTCAGTGTCCTCATTTGCGTGGTAAAATGGGGAAAAATAATCCTGACATCACATGCTGGCTGTGGGGATTAAATAATATTTCTAAAATACCCAGCTCAGGAATTTGCACTCAAGAATGAGAGCGACTAAGCATAAAAAATAATATTCTTGTGAGGGAATCCATATGATGGCTCTTTTGTGTGTGTTGGTCCTAGATCCTCATTTGGAGTTTAAGTTTCTAAGTTCAGTGATCTTTTGAATCTTCACTATTTGGATATTGCCACTGAGGCTGGAAAGATCAGCCTTTTCATTTATATGAAAATCTGTTACTTACACACTATGTCTTGGGGATACTCCTCAATATCTATCCCTGCCTCAAAATTGCGTCTACAGTGGCTGGATGAGTGCTTGACGTCCACCATTTGTGGTTAGCAGACTCTGGGCTAAGATGGAGCATCTTCAGCCACAGAATGTTCCAGACAGGAATAACATGTTAAGCCATTATTTTCTGCAGGGGTTTAGTTGAATTAATAAATATATCAAGTTTAAGTTGTTGTGGGAAAGAGACATAAATTTGGCTTAGGAAAGGCCCATAATGTGTGTAACCACTTACAAGAATAGACAGATGTCAACTGCAGAGGCCCCGGGAGGAGAGTGGAAAAGGCTCTTGATGGGGAGTCGTCCTGAGTTGAGTCTGCCCTCACATCATACAAGCTGCATGGCTTTGAGGCAGTCCCCTATCCTCTCTGAGCTTCAGTTCGTTCATCCGAAACATAGGCTGAGAATTCTGACTGACCTTTCAGGGTTATTGTGAGCATCACTGCCTGGTCTAGTTCCTGGCACCTGCTGGGCACTCAATCAAAGCTTCCTGAATGAATCAGTACAGTGTCATCAGACACTGTAAGACCACTTTGAACATCAACAATTATCATGTGATATTGAAACTGTTACTTGGTAGAATGTCACAGTAAGAAGCATCAATGAACTGGGGGTCTACCTGAGGGGGCAGGGCACCCTGTGGGCACTGAAAGGGGGAAAGGGATGCAGAAAGGTAGGGACACATTGATAAAGGTGAGAGACAAACATGGTTGCTAAGAGAACCTGGGACCTACCATGGACCGTTGTCGGGAATGAGCAGTGGTTTGATCCTAGTCAGAATTGCTCTGAATCAAGTCAGATGGGCACCGAGTCAAAAGTAGGAACTATAACCAGAGCACACAATGGGCACTAACTGTGTGCCAGGAACCGTGCTAAGCATCCCATGCACACTGTCATTTAATCCTTTTACAACAACAGTGTGACTTAGGCAGTGAGATTGGGGTGGTAGATGCAGCTCTGGCTGAAGGACTGTGAGTAGGGATGTTATGAGCCATGTCTGTGCTGAGGTAGTTCAGAACCACGGGGCCTCCTTCACCTTTTTCTCTCCACCACGAACTTGAAAGCCACAGGTGGACGGGGCAATGTCAAAAGAGGGAAAGATCCCAGATCACTGAGTCGCCTGATAGAGAAGAAATCTCTCCACCTGCTTGAGTGAGAAGTAAGCTCTTATTGTGCTAATCCACTGAGGTCTCAAGGTTTGTTCTTCACAGGAGCAGAGCTTGATCCGTCCTGACAAACACAGCAGCCAACACTGATTTAGTGCTTGCTGTTACTTTAAGGACTTTATATATATCTTTAATTTCATTTCGTCCTCACAGCAGACCTCTCATTCTCATTTTACAGATAATGAAATCAGTGAATTATCCAAAAGTACGCAGGATGCATCAGACCCTGAATTTGAACCCAGGCATTCTGATGCTAGAGCTGCCTTCTGAACCACTACACTTAGCTACTTCCTTATAGAAGGAAAAAATATTTGAGCAGTTAAGGAACTTGCCCAAGACCACAGATCTCAGAAATGGCAGAACCATGATTCCAACCCAGGTCTGTCTGGTTTCATATTCTATGAAAGTTGCGGTTATTCTTTGCTCTCTGCTTTGCAGTTTTGGTCCAAGCTGATCCAGAGTGACCACTGTTTGTTTTTCCCTGTTTTTTCTCCACTCACTGTCCAGCACGTGGGATGTGAAAACACTTTGTCAAGTGTGAATGCCATGCAGACAATGGGGGTGGCGTTTCCAGCCACTGTAGAGGAGTAGGAGCAGGCAGGGGCAGTCTGGCTTGCCTTGTGCTGAAATCCCTGTTCACAAGGCAGGCTGCAGATGCTCTGGCCTGATAATGACACAGCCCTTCCTCTGCGCAGCCCTTCCCACCACGGTGAAGCTTCTCCGTGCGGGGTTTGCAAAGCTCAGCAACACCGCCATGGGTGGTCCCTGGAGACACCACAGTCCTGCTATCGACAGGCATATTGACTTTCAAAACCACAGTGTTGGAGCCTCGGGGCACTCTTTGACTCATATTTTCTTTTTCAGTCTCTAATGCCGCAAAGGTTCAGAAAGACAACCAGAAAGTCAGGCACAGCCCTGCCCTGGTGGGTAATGAGAAGTGAACTGTGAATTGAAGGGAAAGAAATTAGAGAGATAATAACAGTAGTTAACATTCAGGGGACACATGTGCCAGGAGTGTTTAAGCTGCTCTGTGGGCATAATATCATGGAATTCTCACAACAATCCTGAGATATGGGTATTATCTGATTTTATAGGACAGAAAATTGAGATTCAGAAAGATCACTCGACCTACTCCTAAGTCATACATCTAGGAGTCAGAAACTATGTCGGCTTCCTCTGGAACCAGGAATCTTAATTTGCTTGGCTCATTCAATGTTGATTTGCTTTGCAAATGCTTTTCTATGTGGGTTCACTTGCCAGTTTTGCTATAATAAATAGTCCGTTGGGGTTCTTACCTGGCAAAGAGTGTTTGTAAGTGTTAATTTATTTGATCCTCACAAAAGCTTCGTGAAGTAGGGAGGATGTATCTATTTCCTATTCAAGGACACTGGGACACAGAGAGGTGAGCATCTCACCCAAAGTCACACAGTGAGCAAGCAGAGGCCCCAGGTGTTCTGAAACCTGGTCGAATGTCTTCACATGACCCCCATGGCTCTCTTCTTGGAAGCCTAAGATTGGTAAGTGGCCAAGAGCATAAGTTTAGACATGGGGCCATCTTGGATTGGAGGCCTCACTCACAGCTCAAGAGCTGTGTGATCTATACCATACAAAGACTTTCTAAGTCCAGGTTTCCTTAACCAAGAAGTAAGAAGAATAATTGTACTATACAACTCATGGTTATTATGAGGATTCAAAGTAAGTCTACGTAAAGTCAGTGTTCGATGGATAGAAGCTCTTATTTTTCTTATGCTATAAAATCCCTCTGACTTTGGTGCCTAAGAAAGATCACATCGAAAAAACTCTTCATAACTGTGATGGAGCCTGAGACTCCTACCAGCTCTTGTAGGTTTCATCCTCTGAGATTTCCAGGGAACCTAACTCTGCTCAGTGCCAGTTTTGTGGATTCAATGGAAACTAATGCCATTCGGTCCCCTCTTTGTTGGCTTCTGGCCCTTCAGGAGGAGAGGTTGGGTTTGGGCTGCATTAAAGTCTCTACTCACCCATGGATGGCTCCACGGTCTACACCGTCCTGGGAGCTGCTGCCCCTCTCCGCATCTTCAGCTGCTTTCCTGGTAACAGTGTTATTCTCTTTGGTCTTTGGGAGTCCCACCAGCATCATTAATCAAAGCACCGCATTGCTTACTTGTACTGAAGTATCCTCACCGCCTCATCAATCATAAAAGCAGCAAAGGGTATGCTTTGGATTTCCAAGAAAAGCTCCAGACAGCACCAAAAGAAAAAAAATGTGTGGGGGCGGGGGAGCTTAATTATCAGCTGGTCCTTGGCCCATCACTCACGCTGGAAATGTCTTTACAGCTTTATTTCGGTTGTGTCTCTTTTTAAATCCTAGTAAACAGCCGTTAAGATAAAAACCCTCATTGCTCGGCACAGGGAGCCCCACTGGTTTTCAAGCTATTATTTTAATAAGGCCTATTTTACAATTAAGGCACCATGGGCTTTAAATTACATATAAAATAAAATGTGGAAATTGAAGCATTAAGTGTGTGACTGCCGTTAGAGAAACAGCAGCCGCTCTTTGTGGTAAAATGCTGTCTGGTGTAGAAGGAATAGAACAGAAGGCTGGGTTTATGTATTACCGCGATAATAAAAAAATACACACACACACCATGAAAAAGGCATGTTCACTCTTCTCCGGGGAAGATTTGGGACTATGCTTAAATGGAGCTAAATAAAAAAAATAATAATATTATCAATATTACTAATAATACTAGCAGTGAACATTTTTGAGCAATTGCTACATGCCAGGTACCACTGAGAACTTTCTCATGCCCTGTGTCATCCTCTCACCAAGAGTAAGAGAGACATCCCATTCTTATCCCCATGACAAAGAAGGAAATGGAGGCGTGGAGAGGAGGCCACCCACCTGAGGTCTCAGCTCAGGCAGAGGACAGAGCTAGGACCTCAACCCAGATCCACCTCACTCCAGACCCTGTGGTCCTAGCCACTCTGCTCCGAGGCCAAACTATTCATTTTTTCAACGAATATTTTTGAGCACCAAGAACTATGCTGGGTACTGGGCACTCCAGTGGCAAAGGAAACAGCATGGCCCTTCCCTTGTGGCATTTATAATCTAGCAGGAGGTATAAATGATAAAAAGGAAACAATTTTTGACGACATATATGGTAAATGTTACAAAGGAAACAGCAGGGTGTAGTGATGGAGACTAAGGTGGGAAGGGGCTTCTACTTAAGTAGAGTCAGGCAAGACCTCTCTGAGGAGGTGATGTTGAAGGTAATGGAGAGGGACGAGGAAAGGGACTCAAGTGCAAGATAAAGCACAGTCTGTGCGGCAGCCCGGCAGAGGGAAAGCGTTTGGTGACTTCAAGGAACTGAAGGGAGACCAGAGAGGTTGGAGGGCGGTAAGTGAGCAAGAGTGGAATAAAATGAAGACGGACAGGCAAGCAAGGGTCAGCCCAATCACGACCTCAGTAAGGAACTGGCTTTTTTCTAAGTCATGGGAGAATTTTAGGCAAGGGAGGCTCGTGCTCCAATTATAAGTAGATTACTTGGGTGGATTGGAAGTGGGCAAGAGTGAAAAGAGGGAGACAAGTAGGAGGTTCTTATAGCAGCCCAGGAGAAATTGGCAATGGAAATGGGGCTGGATGGATTCAAGATACATTTCGGAGGTAGAAATAGCAGGGTTATTGTCAACCACTTCTCTCCCATGGTTCCCATCAGACTCTGTGTTATATTATCATCTGGTCCTTGTCTTCCGGGAGAAGGTTCTATTCGCTCCCTCAAGCAAAGCTCCATGTTCCAAACTGTGTTGCCCCTCCCTTCCTGGAATGTCCACAGATTTACTAAAGAGCTTTGTTAGTCTTGCCAGCCACCAACTCCTCCCTTCTTACAAAAAATATGTTTTTAAGCTACAATCCACTCCTACTACGCTCCCCGTGGTCGGCATTTAAGTCCAGAGGGTTTGAAAAGGTTTGGAGGATTCTTCTATATGTAAATGAGCCACATGCAAATCAGACCTGCTTGCCTCTGTAGACAGCTGTCAGCGAGGGTGATCCCACAAACGCTCATTTATCTTTACAAAGCATCACAGCCCCACAGGCGGGAGGCTTTAGGAAAGAGTAGTGGGGGAATAGACAGGGCCTGCATCTGTCCCAGTGGCCAAGGATACTCTGGTGGCAAGCCTGCATCCTCCCTCAGAATATTAACCTCCTCTCCAAGGAACAGAGGGAGTGACCAGCTATGTCATAGACCTGGAAGCTTTTCACTTCTTGTCCACAAAATCCAGCTCCTGGATGGTACTGAGTCAAACTCATTAACATCTGACAGCTGTTCAGTGGCTTATGGAAAATGACTTGCAGCTTCATGGTTTGATTCCCAGTTTGGCCTTTCATAACTGGAAGCTTCCTTGGCAACCACAACAGAGATCCCAGGATGGGGTGAAGGACCTTTGGAAAGGAGTGGTCCTTTTGAACTCTATTTACATCTCAATGCTAACACAAAAGCTGCAGAGGCCAACATTGGCCTCTGTTTTTAAGAGTGGAGCTTAGACCTTTCCAAAGATGCTCAGTGTGGGTCTCTGTCTACTAATGCCCCTGGAAGTATACTGGGAAGACTCTAGGCAGAGATATTTATTGAATTGTTTGTCAGCCTTACCTATATAGAATGTATCTCCATTTTCTGAGACCTGATGCTCTCACCCCCTCAATCCACATGCTTCCTTTGGGAGAAACCATATTTCTGCACTGGGCTCTCTGTCCTGGCTTCAGCTAATAGAAGACCCATCAGATTCCCTCCCCTAGGAAAGAAGAACTGAGATTAAGGTCTCAGTGGGGCTGGTCTTCTGAAGAGAGGAAATAGAATCCCACTAGCTGAGGAAAATCAGGTTTTCCCCCAGGTAATGTTAGGGAAATTAGTGCTACCTACCACAATAGACAAACCGCAAATCTCAATGGCTTAACACTCTGAGAGTGTATTTCTTATTCATGCATATAGAAATGCTGCATGAACACATGGCTTCCAGGTTGCAGTCACAGGAGAAGAGAGAGCTGGAGGGTCACAAGAGATGTTTTTAAGAGTCAGGTATTACATCATTTCCATTTGCATTCCCTTGGCCTGGGTTAAATGAGATGGTCCAAACATAACTACAAGAGAGGTAGGGAAATGGAGTCTCTGCATGCCAAGAAAGAGGAAATGTTATAGTGAGCATGTAGCACTGCTTCATCACATATGTGAACTGCAAACAAAGAAAGTCAGTTCCCAAAGAAAGGGGAAATGAAGTAGGCCCATGCTATGAACGGCATCCCTATAATGAACTCCCATTGCGGCCTGAGATAGTTCAAGGGGTCTCTGTACTTACAAACAAAGAGTAGCGTACAAATACAAACTTTAGCATCCACTGCACAAAGACACTTTAAAAGACTTGAAGATAACATGGCTCAAGGTCAAGCCCAACTCCTCACAGTGATAAAAAGATGAAGTTCTACACCCTTGCAACTCGGAGCTTCTAACCATAAACGACCTTGGGGACATAGGTGCTCCTGTGCTGTGGAGGTCTGTTGGCTCAGATTTAAAAAGAGAAAAATTTCTTACCACCAACTGAGACAGTACCCTTCAATACATTATTTTTTGAAAGAGCATATTGTCCTCTTGCAAAGGTCATATTCTTTTGCATTTCAGACAAAGGGCTGTAGAGCAGGGAGGAAGCCTGAGTCTAAGAGCAGAGCAAAGGAGACAAAGGCACCATTAGCATCGGGCAGTTCTTTGTGCAGATGGAGTGGGTGGCATCTTGAGTGGTGATTTCAGTGGTGTCAGGAGAACTTCACAGGCTCCTACTGCTCATCCCTGAAACCCCATCCTAAGAACTTCATTCATTCTCCTGGCTTAAGTCTTTACAAATCTTCCCAACCTCATCTTCTTGCACTCAACATTCCAAAGCTGATGAGTCCTGCCAAATTCCACAGGCTCACTCCAATTTGTCACTTTCTGTCCTGTTACACCCCTCTCTCTACCCAAAAAGTCCTTGGCCTCCTCTTCCTCATGGAAAATTCCACTCACTTTTGAAAGCTTGAACGCTTTTCAAAGCGTTCACTGTGCAGCTGAAGATGATCACCCCTTCTTCTGTGGCACCGTCACCTCTGTTATTACCCTGTCTTGTAATTATTTACTTCTCAATTGGTCTCCCCTGTCCCTGCCCAGCCCCCCAAACCCCAGCCTGGGCACTCCTTGAAAGCAGGATTTTCATCTTACTTGTATTTACACTCCTATAGAATCATCTATTATCTGACACATAGTAAATGCTCAGTAAATAATTGACTAAATAAATGAATAAGCAGGTGAACAAATCCATAAAAATAGCTACTTCTGGGAAGGATAACCAATCACATCTTAGCAAATATATAAGTAAGTGTTAATCAATTGATTAGAGCTTTCAGGTAAATGAGGACGGTTTTTGTTCCTGCTTCTAGAGACATTTATCTTTTCTCTCTGGCTTTACCCCATGGAGTGGTCAGGCTCTCATCTCCTCCTCTGGCCTTTCAAAATCCATTTACTCCAACTTTAAATTTCTCTACTCTGCCTTGCAGTGCAGTTTACTTCTGTCTCTTGCTCCCAAACTTGCACACATTGACATACTTTACAGTATTAGAACATTAGTTTCGTTGAGGAAGGGACCATGCTTGTCACGCCCATTAGCATCCCCAGGGTCTAGACCAGTACATGGCATATAGTGGGTTCTTGATAAATACTTGTTGAATAAATGAAAGAATCAACAAATTAATAAATATGTTAAAGAATGCAGTCCTTCCCATTAATATGCCATTGATTTCTTAGAAAGTAGTCTGGGTTTTAGATAGCGTTTTTTTCCCCGTTATAAGAGGATGATAAATTGGTTTTATTTCATTTAAAACTGCGATCAGCTGGCAGTGGCTAGTTGGAACACTTTATTGAGAAGAATCCAAATTGGGTTCACTGGAAAAAGAGGACCGTGATTGATTAGTGATGTCTGTCTTGGGCAAAGGAGGAGAAAGTGGTGATGCATCTATCATCCCTGAGCTAGAGAAAATTCCAGGGTAATACATGAGTAATACTTGATCGTGTGGTTCAGGCTGTAGACATTTGTGTAAAGTGAGAAATAAAGGAGGGCTGGGATGATAAGAATGTCTAGATAACTTGAACTTGGAAAAAAAATGGTAAGAAGTTTTTAAAACAAATTGGTTTAAAAACTTCCATTCAGATGTATAAATAAATTTGACCATCAGTTTAAATTGCCAAAGCACCAAAATACGAAACTGCAAAAACCTATTCATTCCATCATAGTATACATAGACTGAAGCGAGTGTTTGGGTATCTTGGAACAAATCACCTTGAGATTCTCTGTGGTCTTCATTAGTGCCATTCATCAAACATTTCCAATATTTCTTCTGCTAGGTATGTGGTAGGATTGTATCTTCTCTGGATACTTGAAGTTAGGTGTGGTCATAAGTCTTGCATTGGCCAATGAAATGTGAATAGAGGTGACATGGGCCTCCTTTGGGCAAAGGCCTGTAAGGGCCAGTGTATGGTTTGCTATTCTTTCCCCTTCCACGGCAACCAGCAAAGCTCCAGATGGTACTGCCTGCTTCAGCCTGAATATCTAACCGAAGACAATGCGGAGCAGAGCAGAGTCTGCAGCTGATCTGCATGAACAAGAAATAAACCTTTGTTAACATTTTAAGCCACTGAAATTTGAGATTCGTTTATTACTACAATATAACTGAGCCTGTCCTGACTGGTGCATTCTCCAAATTGGGAATTTATGATATGTCACAGTGCAGGACAGAGATAAGACTAGTCGATGAGGACAAGATACTTGGCTAAGCATCCCCTTCTCTAAACTGTGGCTTCTGTTCATCTGAAATATTTAGAAAAAGAATCAATAGAGGGAGAAATGAAAGCTCTACCTCCCACTGCTCTTCGTCATGAACCTTGTGCTTCAGCCTAACAAAGCAATGCACTGTTCTTTATAACGACACCCAGGCTTTCTCATTTCATGCCTTTGTTCCCACTGTCCTCTCTCCCTAGAAAACCTGTCTATTACCTTGTATCCAGGTCACCCCCATCTCTCAAGGACCGGCTACAATGCCGACTCCTCCAAATGTATCTTCCCACCAGCTAGGAGTGATGTCTCCCTCTTCTGAACTCTCAGAGCACTTTACCATTATCTCTCTGATTGTACTTTTCATTGTCTACCATAAAGGTTTATTGAACAATATATGGGGCCCGGCCTGGTGGCACAAGCAGTTAAGTGCGCACGCTCTGCTTCGGCAGCCCGGAGTGCACGGGTTCGGACCCCGGGCACACACCGACACACCACTTGTCGTGCCATGCTGTGGCAGCGTCCCATATAAAGTAGAGGAAGATGGGCAGAGACATTAGCTCAGGGCCGATCTTCCTCAGCAAAAAGGAAGAGGATCAGCATCGGATGCTAGCTCAGGGCTGATCTTCCTCACACACACACACACACACACAAATATATATATATATATGAAAGAATAAAGGGATGGAGGAGAGGAAAGAAGGAGAAAAAGACGGAAGCAAATTCAAGGAATTATGGGTGGCAACGTGAAAATAACATTTGCAAATTTGGGAAATTGGTCTTTGCCTCTCTATTTTATATTTTGGGCTTCCCTCCACAAACTACTACCTATTCTAGTCACCTCTTCTGTGCTACCCCACTTTTCCTGTGCCCCACAGTTGCCTCCTTTCACTGCCCTCTGATTAGTTATGATGGCTTAATTGTTCAGATAAGGTGTATCCTTGCTAACATGTAAAAGAATCCATGATCTTTCCTGATTAACATAATACATATTTCTGTTGGCCTTCCCTTTACCCCTTGGTGACTTATGATACATATTGATGGCAATTCTTGGTCTCTTGGATATACAACTTGAAAAATTATAACTTCAACTCCTTTGATGGCCCTTTTGAAAGATACAAACAATTTGCAGTGCCCAGTGCAAAATGAAAATCCTGGGTCTCTTGTTCAAAAGTTATCGAGAATTTCAAGATGGCAACAGCAGAGCATTAAACCAAGTGTGAGGTCTTTCCAAGTGTGGGGCCCTGTGTAACAGCACGAGTCATATACCCATGAAGTCAGCCCTTGTGTGTGATGTGGGAGTTCTCAATGCCTTCAAATCCTGCGATGTAGGTGACAGTGAATTCCAATTAGATATAGATCCTCTCCAAACTGGCAAAGCCTCATCTCCCTCCTCCTATCTGCTAGGCATGTCCTAACCATCATATGAAGACACCGTCTTCCAGGAGTCAGTTGTCTAAGGAGTTTGACAACCTTCAGGAATGTTGCCTGCTGGTTTTTGTTCTCTGCAGAGAAAATGGGATATACTCCAGCATCAAAGCAGCAGCCTCACTCAGCTTCTTGCAACTACCCTTCAAGATGCTACTGTAGATTGAGTATTTGTATCCCTCCAAAATTCATATGTTGAAACCTAATCCCCAATGTGATGGTATTAGGAGGTGGGACCTTTGGGAGGTTGTTAGGTCATGAGGGTGGAGCCTTCGTGAATGAGATTAGTGCCCTTATAAAAGAGGCCCCAAAGAGATTCCTCACCCCTTTCACCTTGTGAGCACACAGCGAGAAGACAGCCATCTATAAGTGGGAATCAGGCTCTCACCAGACGCCAAATTTTCCAGCACCTTGATCTTGGACTTCCCAGCCTCCAGAACCATAAGAAATAAATTTCTCTTGTTTATAAGCTGCTCAGTCTATGGTATTCTGTTGTATCAGCCTGAATGAACTAAGACAGACGCCAAGGAAGAGTTTTGATGTGTCCTCACTTTTCTTTAACAGTTTGTCTGTGTTCATCTACTAGAGCACTTACCTATTTCTTGGCAGAGTTGAAAGTTTGCCCACGTCTTCTAAGAACTGTTGTCTTGATAGCCTGGGAGTAGATTTTATTTTATCTTAAAAAAATTTTTTTCCTGCCTAAATCAAAGAGAGGCTGAGAATACTTTTAGCTTATGTTGTCTACCTCCTCTACAGTTCAATTCCACATCAAGGTAACAGAGAAACTGTGGAATGTTCTCCAGTAGGGCAGGCCAGCAGGAGTTCCCAGTATGACTCTGTGATGCTCTGTGATCCACTCACAGCTTTGGAGAGTACACCACACACAGGGGAGGACTAGTCTGCTCCTGCTCAAGATTCCAGGAAACACCAAAAGATTGCTACAGGAACTGGAAGTCATATTGCTATTGTCCTTGCCCTGTCTTTGACAAATTAAGTCAGTAAGTTTGGTAAGTGAGTACACAGGGCAGATGAAGTCAAGGTGGTGGCTTCAACCCCTGTAGAGCCAGGACCAGGATGCTCTTGTTGGCTGTACTGTTCATTTACAGTCTGTGTCTACAGTGATTGGACGAGCATCCATTTTGATGGACTGGTACCCATGTGTTATCAGTTGTTACATTTTGTTTACTATCATCCCTAGAACAAACCACATACCCATTTTCAATGAGGTGTTTCCACATGCATAACTGAGAACTACTGGAAAACTGGTGTGATAGAGCCAGCTCGTACAGGCTCACTCAACTCTTCCCAACCCTATGTTCAGTGACATGACATTGGTAGCTTAGAATTAGCCGTAGTGGGACTATTTATACCACAGAAATCAGCAAGTACTACAAATCAGTGCTTATTTTGCTTTGTTTTCAGAGAGCCATCTTACTAGCTCATCACATATCTTAGATGTATGAGAGATGTGTGACTCATTTGTTCAGTTATTCATCCATTATTCCACCCATGATACTGTTAAAAACATTTATTGCTATATAATTTATCTCCCAGACGAGGACATTTTCAAGAGTAAAAGGGGATCTATTGCAAATTATACCAGGACAATCCAGAGTCAACGGAGACTGTCTTGGGCAAACTAGAATGTGTTGGCACCATCCTGTATTGCCTCTAGGCAGAGTGCTTGTTGTTGGGGATACAGCAGTCATATGAGAGACATGATCTCTACCCTCTGACATGACAACCTAGTGGGCTAAAAGAATGTTTCAATAAATAGCATTATTTACTGCTTCATCTCCCATGAATAATATCAAGAGGTTTAAATCAAATGCTATAAGAAAAGCTATGTAAAAACTGGTTTTATCTTAATCATCTAACTTGAGGAAATTTCAAGTTGTGACTACATGGTAATTTGACTATCTTAAGAAACAAACCATAGAAACACCACCAGGTTCAAAGTGGTCACCCTGACAGGCTGTATATTTATCCCAGTGAGGCTGCCCTAACTAGGACACTCAAGTCCTGAGGATATTTTGAAAAGCTTTGGTTGTAGTCTATCTTCATCCTAGAAGTACAGATTTACCTTTTGAAATGGACTGAAAGTCATCTGACATTAAGTGTGATGAAGAAAGTAGGTGACCAGGCTGGGTAGAACACTCTGATTTAAAACAGCGCATTGTAAGGTCATGAGAAGTTTCCTGTGTGATTAGCTAAAGCAGCTTTGCAAATAGCCACTCCCAAGAAACCTTACAAAGTGAAGTTTCATTCAAGTCATTTGGATAGGCATTCTTAAGTTTTTAAATCATCCCAAGAGCTTTTGGCCACATCTTATATAGCTCAGGTCTGGGAGAGAAGCGAGGTTACAGTGGAATGAAGAAATCCTAGTGGTCTGATATTTATGTCACAGATTCACAAAAAGCTTACTGATATAAAATTTTCAGTCTGTGACAAGCATTGAAACAGCCAATCAAAAGTCAAAATGCCCTAATATAGTTAATCTTAAAATGTTGCTCTGGAGAGAGAGCAGTTACTGGTTTACTGATAGTTAGAAGGTGTTACTTCTCACACTAATTCCTACTGGTGGAACCTGAGCTCAAGCCCGGGTTCAAACAGCACGGAGAGATGGAGCACCTCCCATGTTTCACGGCTTGGCCCTCGGCATAGGGGAGTGAGGAAAAATCCTGACACTCCTATTTTATCCGATGTTACAGCCTAGCAGGGAGAGAGAGGCTTTGATCAAACAGCATACAAATAAAAGAGTAGTTTCAAGCTGCTGTGCTAAATTCCATGAAAGGGAAATACAGGGCTCTACGAGAGAGTATAACCCTCCTGAGCAGGGTTAGGTTCAAACCAGGTCATGAAGGATGAATAGGAATTAACTGGTGAAAAAAGGAGTACAAACAAACAAACTATGGGAAGAGAACAGGGTGTGCAGAAACCCAGAGGCTCATGTTACTAACAGGGAATGATTCTAATTTGGGGATCACAAGACCAAACCCCTCTTTTGATAAGCGAGGAAAGTGGAAAGGTCAAGTCTAGAGACCAGATGTCCAGACTCATATTTCATTCAGGATGTTTCTGTACCTTCCTGTCTCTTCTTGAATTCCAGATATCTGGAATATGCAGAGAACCTAAGGGCTGGAGGGGTCAACAGGTATTGCTCTGGAGGTTAGCATCTGTGACTTGTACACACACATACACACATATACACACCCTTGCACATCTATACACACAACACATATACACACAAACACACACGTGTATACACCGAAAGAACACTGAATTCCACTCCTGGCCATAGTGGTACAGGTCACTACATCATTCCATGACTCTGTTTCCTTATCTGTAAAATAGGGACAAATCTTCTGGTCTAAATAAAGCATTGGCTTTTAGATAGGTGCTAATCAGATGGTTAATATGAACTCATTACATATACCCAATACATTATTATGTTATTATCGAGCAGCCAGAAAATTAAATGACGGTTTGGAGAGGTCTCTTGTGCGGCAACACCATGACTTTGCTTCCTTCTTTGCCTGTTAATCTGGAATTTCTTCACCTCCACATGGTCACTTGGTGCAGGATCCAGAAATCTAGCACTGCAAGAACTGCCCTACCAGGCTAGGCTCAAAGCCCTTCCAGGTAGCGTTCAGGATCACGAGCTTTAGAATCAGAAAAACGCAGATTGCTATTCCAGCTTTGTTATTTTCCAGCTCTGTTGTCCTTGGGAAAGCTACTTAATCTCCCTGAGCCCCAGTTTCCTCATTTGTAAAATTTGGATACTCATAGACTTGTGAGAAGTAGAGGCTATTTTTGGAGCCCCCTGGGCTCCTGTCTGATACACAAAAAGCCTCCGGGGGCTGCACTTGGCAGGGCAGTGCTTTGTTTCCAGCATCAGCCCCAAACATTGCCAAACATCCAGAAGTCCTGTGCATCTGTGCACCCTTATGGATCCGTCATTCTGTGAACTTTAAAAAGTCTTTGGGAGTACTGTTTGTATTTTCAGTCTGTCTCATGTCTTGGGGTTGATTTAGTTGTTTGTAATTCAACAAGCATTTATTGAGCACCTACTCTGTGTTAGACACCATTCTAGGCACTTGGTATAGATCGTGAACCAGACATACAAAAAGCACCACTCTAGTGGGATAAGACAGATAACAGTAAATACAACATGTTAGTAAATTCTGTAGTATGTTAGAAAGTGATAAGTGCTGTGGAGGATAGAAGAGCAGTGTAGTCGTTCAATGGATATAAGTTTTCAGTTATGCAAGATGAGTAAGTTCTAGAGATCTGCTGTATAACATAGTGCCTGTAGCTAACAATACAGTATTGTGTACTTCAAAATTTGTTAAGAAGGTAGATCTCATGCTAAGTGTTTTTACCATAAAAAAACAAACACACAAACAAAAACCAAAGGCACACAAGGAAACCATTGAAGACGATGTATTTATCTGCTACCGTGATTGTGGTGATGGTGTCACAGGTGCTTGTATATGTCCAAACTCACCAAACTGTACACATTAACTATGTGCAGTAGTTTTTATCTCAATTATATATATATACACAATCTATTATATATTAAATTTATATATAATAAATATATATCAATTATACATAAAGCTGTTTAAAAAAGGAAGCAGTGTAAAGTTCTCAGGAATGTCAAGGGTTGGGTAGCAGATGGACCTTCACTTAGGGTAGTCAGGACAAGCGTAACTGGAAAGCAATCATTTCAGCAAAGATTTACAGGAGGTGAGAGAGTGAGCCATGTGGCTACCTGGGGAGCAAGGAGGACAGAGAACATTCCAGGCAGAGGCAAGTGGAGCATGGCTGACAGGTGGGAGGAATAACAAAGAAGCCAGCGTAGTTGAAGCAGAGGGAGCTGGGGGAAAGTAGTAGAAGAGAAGGTTGAAGAGTTAACAGAAGGCCAAATCACTGAGGGCTTTGTGGGCATTGTTTAGACTCTGGATTTTACCCTGAATTTATTCATTTGACAAGTAGGTATGAAGTTTCTGTTTCATGGACAGCCGTGTGTTAGAAGCCTTGGTGGCCAGGAAGAAGTTGGAAACAAAAAGAAATAACAATCTGTTGATCTCTTTGCTATTAAAACTAATGGACAATCAACAAGATCTATTAATGCACCCTTTCTTTTGTTTATCTATTTAACACATAGAGCCCTTCCTTTGATGGTGGTCAGGACATAGTGGTGAGAAAAACCAGAGAGGGTCCCTATCCACATGGAGCTTTCAGTCTGACACAGGGTCTCTCCATCTTGGAACCATTAACATTTGGGGCCATTTAGTCCTTTATTGTGGGAGCTGTCTTGTGCATTGTACGGTGTTTAACAGCATCCTTGCCCTCTACTTACTAGAAGATAGTAACACTTCTTCCAGTTGTGCCAACCAAAAATGTCTTCAGACATTGTAAATGTCTTGAATGAGGACAGGCAAAATCATCCTGAGAAAATCACTTGTCTAACTGGAAAGATATAGTGGATTTTGTCATTATTTTTGGCTGGTAGTAGGTGAACATTTTTCCTGTTATTTTAGAATCCCCCACCTTATGAGATTTGGAGGCAGGCAGAGTCTATCTCCTTTTACAGAATCTGAAAAAGCCAGAGACTTGCTTCCAAGACTCCCTTGACAGCGAGGGCATGCACCTAGGCACGGCCAACCATGCGTACCTACTCCTGGTTTTGTATCTGAAGATAGAGCTGCAAAGAAACAAGGCCTGTGGAAAGTTCTTTGGTAGTGATGTTGGGTGCAGCAAGATGCAGTTTCCACAAAAGCAGAGGAAGGATGGTCCCCAAGACAGCCTGGTCCAGAGAGGTAGGTTCCAACATGGAGTGCTCAATACTAGAGAAGACACTATCTTGCTCGCACCATTTTGTGGCAGGTCAGGGTCATCTTCCAGGCTAATAGTTTCTGAGCTTAATTCCCAGTGGCGTTTTACCCTATATCCTTTTCATAAATTCTTTTTCTGAGTAAGTCAGCCCAATTCAGTTTCTGTTGCTTGTTATCAATAACTTTGCCTGAGACAGAAGATAAGACATTGAATAAATAATAGCTTATTTCTGAAGACAGATGTTGGAGGGGGTTGGCGCCCACTCCTTACACAGAATGAGTTCTTACTGAGTATTTGCCATTTGAGTGTTCTTGTGCATTTTGATATTTTAGCATCTTGCCCTCATGGGCTTTGGGTTATTTAAAAAGAGGAAATAATCAAAAGTCTTATGTGCTCAGAGGAACTGCCTCAAGCCTTTCCTGAAGAAAGACTAATGACTGGGGGCAGAGTGCATGGTACTACTCGCTGGGACTTGAGTTGTAGACCGATGCCTCTGAGAGCTTGCCACTGAATCCCACCCACCCACAACCCCCAAACTGTCCTTGAACTACAAAATGGTGGTGGCAGTTTTTACTAGACTGCTCTGGTGGTTTGGCTTTGACCAGTCAGGTGACATTTAAGATCTAAGACCTTCTTGGTATCTCTGCTGGTTGATAACTGTGTTTGAATCTGGCCCTTCCTAAACCAGATTCTGTGAGAGAATTAAATCCTGATGTCTTAATGCTTCCACTGTATGTAATGAGAGAGAGAAGAGATTTATCAAATAATGAAGATAATAATAAAGAAATTTTAAGAGCTCACACTGAGCCCATTCCTGCACCAGAGACTGTTCTAAGTGCTGCACATGGACGACTTTTCCTTTGTTCTTCACCTTGACCATATGAAGCAGGTGCTATTATTATCCCCATTGTATAGATGGGAAAACTGAGGCACTAAGTAGTTAACTAACTTGTCCAAGGTCACACAGCCAATGAAGGGCAGAGCTGGGAGATAGATGATCAATTGATTGATTGGTTGATTGGTTGATTTAGGAACACCTATTCCTTTCAACACAGTGATTAAATCTTCTGGCCTTGAAGACTTGGGTTCAAATGTTAGTTCTACTTCTTACTAACTATGAGAACTTACTTTTAACTTCAGTTTTCTCATCATTAAAATACTCAAATAATAGTATCTAGCCTCATAGGGATGTGAAAAGATTAAATGAATTAACTCATGTAACACAGAATAGTGCCTGTCACCAAGTAAGCATTCAATCAATATTAGCCAATATTTTGTCGTTAGTACTGTCAAGTCATTTCTGATTCTCAGCGACCCTGTGTACAGCAGAGCAGAGACCTTGCTTGGTCTTTTCGGGCCATCCTCTCACCTTCCTACACTACATCAGATAATGATCTGCTGATATTCATAGGGTTTTCAAGGCCAGGTCCTTTTTCCTAGTCTGTCTTAGTCTGGAAGCTCCACTGAAACTTGTTCACCATGGGCGACGTTGCTGGTATTTGACATACAGGTGGCGTAGCTTTCAGTAGCCAATATTATTAATATTACTATTATTTCTTTGTGCATAACTCAGGCAGATTGACTCCAGAGCTTACGTTCTAACTACTACCCTGCATTGTCTTCTTACTAGACTCTGTGTCCTCAGTTCCTTAGCTGAATGGTTGACACACACAAAGCAGTCAATAAATACTTGATGAATAAGTGAATGAACGAATACACAGAACATTGAATGAATTAGTGAACCATGCGGAAGAGAATTAGGTCTGACCCTACTGTGTGGTGTTTGGAAGGGAAGCACAAACTCATATTTCTCAGGGAATAAAAATAACCACCTGTGTTTGCTCTCATCAATGGATCGAGAAATGTGCCTTCCTTTGCAGGAAAATGATCAGCTTGTCTACACTGAGGCAAACAAGAGGCCTTTGGACCTCCCAAGCACCCCGAAGCACTGGTCCCTTTTATACTTTCTTTTTGCTTCTTCATTTGATCTAACCCCCCACCCAGCTTGTGCTGTGAATTTCATGGCCATAGCTTATGCCAGTAAAAAGCCTTTCATGCTCTGCTAATGTGGCATTTGTTTGGTAATATGCGGGAGAGAGCATTAAAAATAAATCCAGAATGGCGTCTTATAAATTTGGATTTTCTGTTCTCATAGTTTATAGGAGTTCATGTTAGAGAGCACTGTCTTATGCATAAATACAATTTCTTTGTGAGCTGATGATGGAATTTATATCAAAGGGGGCCGAACATATACTTCATGAACTCAGCATCCGCTATTATAAGCTATTTCATGTATAACTGGAGACAAATGATCTCTCCCCCTGTTTGTCTTAACTTAAAATGCAGTTGGTTTGCTTGAATTCATTTTGAAGGCACAGGAGTGGGGGAAGGGAACTCAAGATTTATACACCTTTAATATAATCAATTCTAAACATATCTTTAGACAAATAATTTAAAAATCTATGCATCACAAAACACCTCTATTAATTTCAGGATACACAGTTTGGTGAATTTTTATGTGATTGTGGGTTTGTGTGTTTAAGACGTTTTTTTTAAATTCCATCCTCTCTTTCTTTCCCCCTCAGAAGGAAATTTTAACAGGAACGTTTTGAAATAAAATCCCACAAGGAAACAATCCCCTTAGACGATTAAACTGGGAGAAGTTCCCCTGAGGGCAGACAAAAAAAAAATCCGTAAAAATAATTGCTGTGCTGGGTTTCTGCTGTGTTTCGGCTGGGCGTAAGGAAAGACAGCGGGTGCCTGTGCACACACTCCTGGAAAACGCAGACGCGAACATACAGAGTAAGTGGGTGCCTCCATGGAGCAGGCTTGTGACGCTGCTGTGTGTAACTACCTGGCCACACTTGGGGCCTTTCTGGCAGTGATTTGGAGACTGTAGGCAATATAAAATAACAATCAGGTCATTTACAAGGTTCTGCCAAATATTAACCTTATATCCAATTCTCCTCCAACCTTTCAGAGCCCCTAATGTGAACCAGGCCAGATTCCACATCACTTCACAATATTCTTGGATGGGGGTGGCAGCAGTGGGTGAGTTGGGGGAACTGGTACACACTTGTTAGAAATATTTTAAGGGGGTGTGTATATACCAAGGTAATGATGTGGTTTGTTGGTTTTTTTTTTTTTTTCCTTTAAGTGCCAGAAAGATTGTTTAATTGCCCTCTCCTTCCTTAGGGGAAACTCAAAGGTTAATTCGTCCAAGAAAGTGGGGTTTGCATTTGCCCTGAAGATAACAGAATTACTCGAGCTGTGGTCGAGGGTGTAGGAAACTGTGGTTTAAGTCCAGGTGGCCCAGAGTATTTTGGCAGGGAGGACTGAAGTTATGGTTTTGTGTCCGTGTTAGGGAATTGCTTTGCACGAGAATCATGCAGTCCAGCATTTAATGCCACACTTAGGAGCACGCTCAGACAGTTAATATCGTAATAATGTTTATTTTTAACATAGTATCATAATTATTTTTAGAACTTTAAAAGAGATCATAGATTGGATCGTGACCTCTACTTCTTCACTTCTCATTTTTTTAGCAACCACTTTTGGGCCCTTACCATGTACCAGACACCATGATTGACATGCATTATAGTTCTATTTAATCCTTACAACAACCCATGGAGGTGGACACTGTTAGCATCTCCATTTCAGAAATAAGGAAGTACCTTTCCCAAGTCAAGTCGTGGCTGAATATGGAGCTGGAGCCAACTCCCCTGCCCTGGCAGCCCATACTTCTGGGCACTATGAGCTTCTGTTTTAAGATGGCAGTAGCCATCCAGGCCTGGATCTCTTCTCCAGGCATTTCTAGTCTTTGCTTTCAAATGCCACGGAGGCAAAAGCTACTGAACTAGTCTGAGCCATATCATGGAGAACTATACTTCTCAAATCATCCGCGAGCACCAAGCTTCAATAAGAGAATCATGCCTAAGTATGCCCCTCTGTTTGAAGATGGATTTTATTCCTTCTCTCTCCCTGCTGTATAAGTCCTAGCCAAGTGTTCCTTCTCCATCTAAAGACTGATCCTACCTTCCTACTGAAGGCCTTGGAGAACTTCAGTGCAATCTCCAGTTTGAAATTAAAGCCAGGTGAAGGCTTCAGCAATAACAACAGCAGCAAAACTGATCTCTCTGCATCTTCTCTGGAAATTAGTGTTATCACTAACTCACTGGAAGCAGAAGTGACACGTCTTGTCAGCCAAGACACTGCATCTCACAGTTAGTTAGCGTTCTTTGAATGTATTTCTTTCTTTGTGGAGTGGGGGGGGGGGTGCAAATTCTTTAGCAAATGGAGTGTTAGAATAAACAGCTCTGCTTGAATGTTGGGATGGTGTTTTAAAGCGAGTACCAGCATACACAGTCAGGAGACCCAGTTTTAACAGCAAGGCTGTTATTTTAACAATAGGTTACCAGATCCATTGGGCAATCCAACTAAAAGCTCATATTTATTTCCCTAATTTTATAAACATTTAATAGGTCCTTATTAAACACATCAGCCAGCATGATTTAATAACACAATCAGTCTAGAAGTTTAAGAAAATTGAAAACAGGGTTTGAATGTAATGCAGCCACAATTATTGGAGATTATGGGGAATCATTCCCATATGTCTCCAGTGGAGAGCTGCTAATCTCTGTTTGCGTGGAGGTGATTTCCTTTGGAACCCTGCCCAGCCTTCAACAGCACCAGCGCTGAACAAATTAGATTTGAAAGTCCCCAATTTTATGACTAAGGTAATATACTCTGTGAATTTAGAGAAACACTGAGTTCCTATTTTCACTGGCTCTCAAATGCTGGACAGAGACCTTGATTTCATTTAGTTTGGCTCCACTTAGAATATGGTCATAGGTTTGAAGGGGTCAGCATATGTTTTTGTGTGTCTTTCATAGATACTCTCCACCCATAATGCGGAGACATTTGCATCACGGCTCAATGAATGACGACACAGCTCAAGAATGTGCTGCAATTAGACCTGGAAGACGGCCTGGTGCTGGGGGCCTGGGACCCACACTCTCTCCTCTGTACTTTTGAGCCCCTACCGGATTCCCTGTCCTCTGCTCGTAGGCCCTCTGAGTGGCTTTTCTTATGCTCAGAGAGTGGCAATCTGGTAAACTAGTCTTTGTTTTTCTCTCTTTCTTAGGCACCTCCTGGATTCTTTGCCAGGAGGCAGAGTTTCTTGATTCTGGGTAAGACAGCAAGGGCCAGAGGCTAAAGATAAAGTTCTAGGGGCTGCAGTACTAGAGACAATGCTGAAAGGTTTTTTCTGAGCCTGAGATAGGGCTTGACAGTCTCTACCTTGATGTTCTCTTCCCATCCTGCTTCCTGTTTTTGTAGAACTAGAAAAACATAACAGTGACTCCTAATTACTGGGCCCTTACTATAGGCCAGCACATTACACTACTAGTGACTTTAAACCTCATCATAACCCAGTGCGGTCAGTATCACCAATCACACTTTGCAGAAAAGGAAACTGAGATTCTATCAACTTTAGAACCTTGCTATGGGCGCAGCAAAGCGAGGATTCAGATCCAGCGGTCTTTGGTTCCAAAGCTCCTATTCTTAGTTGCTGCTTGGAGCTTGCTTCCAGCAATGGTGAAGATAATGAGATGATAACGATGCCTTACGCATGTATGAAAAGAAAGGGTAGGTTTTACTAGACATCTTTGTAGTCAACCCCAGAGTTCTGGTTTTATTTATTCTGTTTCTACCTGGCCTTTTCCCTTCACAGCGGTTCTTTTGGCTTTAAATATGCGGAAGCAGCAAAATGGGGAAGTTAAAAAACTAGAGGAAAAATTTGGGGTAGGGTTTAGAAGTGCTGGGCAGCTTTCAGAGAACAAGAGGAAATAAGATTTTAAAGTTCTTAAGGTAAGATTTATCAACCACTTACCATGTGCCAGGCAGCGTTCTAAGCACCTTTCTTGTATTTCCCTTCATGTTAATCCTTCCAACCATCTTATGCAGTAGTTCTATCCTAAATGAATCCTTATTTTAACCACGGTAAGTAATTTGTCCAAAGTTACCCAGCTAGTAAGTAACAGAACTGGGCTTTAGGCCCATGCATTCTGGGTCCAGCACCCGCTGTTAACACTACACTGCGGCAGTAGTCTATCAAGTAGTCCCCTCACCCTGAGAAACGCTTGTTTGGCCTTCAGTGGACCCCTTGCCTGAAAACCTCAGTGGATTTATCTAAGCAGAGTGGGATGAAAAAGCGTTAATTATGAGCTGACTTTACAAACCTAAGCCCATACCCTCTTGCCCACCACACACATACACACACACGATGCAACTCATAAGCACAGACAAACCCATTTCTATACTTTAAGGTTATATGTGCTGAATATTAAAACAGAGTGGAACAAAATTAAACCCTTCAGGTAATCAAGAACACTAGAATTCTCTATTCGTCCTCCATCCTAGGCAGGAATTTGATGGTTGCCCTAAAGGCGGAATGTTTCAACACCCAAAAGTATAGACTTTCATTTGGTTTTTCCTTTAATCCAGAGCAATTGGTCCCCAACTCTAGCATGCAGTAGAATTACCGCAGAGAATCAAATGCACCAAACCAAAGGCTCTCCACTGAATGTGATGGGCACTGAGGGCTCTGCCTCCCGTGCAGACGTTAGACCACCCCAGGTGAGAGTTGCTTCTGTGGCACAATGCTCTGAGGCCCCAAACACCTCCTTCTCTGAGGTCCTTTACACCAGCTCTGGGAGGTAGCTGGTCCAGGGCCTGGCCCGGTGAGGGGTCATATTTACACCACCGTTTCATCAATGGAGACTGCAGCACAGGGGAAAGCCCCTCTTAAGTCAGAATGTGCTGGACTCTAACAAGAACCTCAAAACTCCCTGAAATACAGTTGCTGGGCCACATAGAGCAGCATCTTTTATTAAAATTCAACTTTTGCCGTGAATGACTCAAATAGCTTCTAGAGCCATTGAACACAGCAGCTTGAGTATTTAACAACTTTTTTAAAGAAATACAAATAAGTTCAGTTGAACTGTTTGAGAACAAATCCAACTAAATAAATAGCTGACAGGCTTAGATTCTGTTTCTGAAAGATAATGCTTTCTTGAGGATCATCCCATTTCATCAGTAAATATTTTATTTAATCAAAGTTTTCCAGTGTAGACTTTCCACCAAATCCTCAGTGTTAATTCTAATTTCAGAGTGTGGTTGAGTGGTTATAGAGCATGACCTCTCCAGACCCCACCTGCTTGGCTTCAAAGCCTCACCCTGCCAACCACTATCTTTGTGACCAAGGCGTGTTCACTTCAACACTCCGTGCATTGGTTTCCCCAGCTCTAAAATGGAGACAATAACGGAATCCCCGTCTTGAGATGGTTGTGAGGATTAAATTAGTCAGTCCATGTAAAGTACTTAGAACAGTGCTTGGCACATACTAAGAGTTTAACGAATGTTATCTCCTATGCCCTCAAATGGGAAAATGTCACAATCAAGATGGAAGTCACTGGATGAGATATAGATTTGGTTTCAAAATAAATAAAATCAATTGAGTGTTATGTAGTGGACTAAGGATGAGATTTTAGAAAAAGACAAACCTGACTGCATCTTGGCTCTGCCTCTTTCTAGAGCCGTCATCCGTGTAACTTCTCTGAGCCTGTTTCCTCATTTGTAAAAAACAAAGGATGATAATGCCTACTTTAGGAGGCTTAATCTACACGAGGCAGCATGTGGTCAGATGCATGAACCTCAGAGCTACACAGTTGTAGATTTGAACCGTCTGCCACCTAGTATCTGTGTGATGATGGAAAAGATATTTACCCTTTCTGAACCTCAGTTTCTTCGTCTGAAACAAAGGAACAATAAAGCCCATCCTATGGAGTTGTAGTGAGGGCTAAACGAGGTTTGCGAACAGTTCTGACATGCAGTCAACACTCAATAGGTTGTAACAATGTTATTATTGTGACTTTTTTTTCAAATCACATAGATAGCCAGTACCTCCAAAGCCACAACTTATGAAAAAGACTTTTTTATTTTAATTGTGCTAAGATACATATAACATAAAATTTGCCATCTTAGTCACTTTCAAGTGTACAGTTCAGTGGTATTAAGTGCATTCATATTGTTGTGCAACAGTCACCACAGTCTATGTCCAGAACTCTTTTCGTCTTGCAAAACTGAAACTTTATACCCATTAAACAATAACTCATTTCCCTCCCTGCCCCCAGCCCCTGACAACCACCATTCTACTTTCCGTCTGTGAATTTGACTACTCTAGGTACCTCATATAAGTGGAATCATACAGTGTTTGTCTTATTGTGACTGGCTTATTTCACTTAGAATAATGTCCTCAAGGTTCATTCATGTTGTAGCGTGTGTCCGAATTTTGTTTCTTTTTAAGGCTGAATAATATTCCATTGTGCATGTATACCACATTTTGTTTATCTATTCATCCATCAACAGACACTTGGGTTGCTTTCACGTTGTAGCTATTGTGAATAATGCTGCTATGAACATCGGTGTGCAAATATCCCTTTGAGACCCTGTTTTCAATTACTTTGGGTATATTCCCAGATGTGGAATTGCTGGATCATATGACAATTCTGCTTTCAGTTTTTTGAGGAACTGCTATACTGTTTTCCACAGTGGCCACACCATTTAACATTGCCACCAACAGAGCACAAGGCTCCTAATTTCTCCACATTCTCACCTACACTTGTTATTCTCTCTTTCTTTCATGGTAGCCATCTTAGTGGGTGAAGTGGTATCTCATTTGGTTTTTATTTGCATTTCCCTAATGATTAGTAATGTGGAGCATCTTTTCATGTGCTTATTAGCCATTTGTATATTTTCTTGGGAGAAATGTCTATTCAAGTCCTTTGCCCACTTTTTAATTGGATTGTTTGTTTTTTGGTTGTTCAGTTGTAGAGAAAGACATTCCTTGGGGAATAGCTAGATCTTCTTTCTTTGCCCTTACATGTGGGTCACTTAGAATTCCTTGCCTTTGGCATCTTTTACTTAATGCTATTTAATTCTATTTATTCTATTTAACCTACAGCCTTCTACCTTTAATTTAATATGCATCTACTCAACCACAGGACTGGATGAACTTGTAATGAAACGTCACGGGAAGGTCAGAATATGAAGGGATGTGGTGTATAAAGACCAATGGATAACTTCTGTCCCCTTCTTTTTTTCCATTGAGGATGAGGGTGTAGTGCTGAGGAGCATCAATTGTCTTGCAGGACCCTGTGAAAATAACCTTCCTGTGGTAATTCCTCCTAATATGCGGCGACCTGAGTACTTTTCAAGCATTTTCTTTTTGTGTCTTCAGCGATAACTGAAAACAATTAAAAGAAGCGAAATATCAGGGCCAAAATTTTTCAGAGATATGTTTTTTCTCCTCTACCTTGAAAACAAATTGTAACTTTCTAAGCAAGCAAACAAAAAGGGCTTTTATGCATATCTGATTAGCTCATTTCCTTTGATTTTGGCGAATGATGTCACTTGGGCCCAGCTGTTGGTATGCTGCAAGTGATTTCCCTTCCTTGTGTTTCAGCAAACCATTTCTGCCCCTAATGGAATTACTTTGACTGAAACCCAGCATTTTTCATGGCTCACCCCTCCTATCAGCTGATAGCCAGGACTCCTCTGGAAAGAATGAGGAAAGGCCGCAAGGATATTTAAATACCTGGAAACAATAACTTCGTGTAAGGTCTTTTTGTTTACAATGGCTTATCTTCTCCTCGATTCATCCTATAAAATAATCGTGAGAGTCTGAAGGGGATGAGGGGCTCTGAATTAAAGGATCCTGGGTCCTTAAGCAGACTTGGCCTGCCCCTTTCTGCCTCATGTGCTTACAACAGAGCTGACACGTTAACTCAGCAGGGAAGGCAGCAGGGCTGCAGAAAAAACTAGGTAAAGCACAAGAGCGCTGGCTTTCAAATTCTGCCGACCTCAGTCCACATTCCAGCGCTGCACCTTACTGGCTGAGTATTGGAGGCTCTGTCAGCCTCCGTTTCTGACAGGTAAAAAGCAGCTGCTAAAAGTGAGCGGAGATAATGGGGGAGGTTGTGCGTATGTGGGCGCAGGGGGGATAAGGGAAAACTGTACTTTATGCTCAATTTTACTTTGAACCTAAAACTGCTCTAAAAAATAAAGTCTACTAAAAAAAAAGTAAGCACAGACAGTTGCTGTGAGAACAGGCCTGGAAAGTGCTTAGAACCCTCTGTGACATAGTAGTCATTATCTGCTGCTTCTGGTTATCTAATAAGCTAGCTATTGGATATGGGGCTAGAGCTCACTGTCTGGGTGAGGGGTTTTTCAACCTAGGCTTTACCCACATTTTGGGCCATTTAATCCTTTGTTGTGGGGGCGGGGGAGAGTTTTGCTCATTTGTCTCTATGGTACACAAGCCCATCTGCTCAGGTTGATCTCACAAGCACATCTGGTTCACCCCACCCCTGTCCTCAATCTCTGGCTCCCACATCTGGAATGCACTGCCTTCCCCCCTCCTCCTGTCTGAACCTCTCCTAGCTTCAGCCTCCACCTCCTTCAATAATAAACCTTCCTGCATCCTTTAAGCCTTCTGAGTCATCTTCTCTTCCCAGCTTCTTAGCCTACCGCTCAATATAGCACCTAATTCTGTCCTAGCTTTGCAATGACTGCCTTGGAGATAAGGGATTCAGAGCAGAAAGGCACAATGCAAATGGTGTAACCCAGTGGCCTTTTGGAGCAGATGAGGAAATTAGAGTCCAGAGAGGTTAAAGGACTTGCCCAAGGTCACAGCTCTGGTTGATAACAGAGCTGGGCTTGTACCCCCAGCCGGTAGCCGTTACCCTGGAGCGCATCATCCCAGGAGTTGGTCCCTGTGTCCAGCCTGTGCCTTCATTCACAGATAGCAGCTCCATTTATAGACTGGTTGGCAGGTGCAGACTCGTCAGCTGTTCAGAGATATTCAAACACTTCCGGTCTTCCCATGGATCCTTAGCTTAAAAGAATATTCTTCCTTGTTCTCCCTGTACACCAAATACCATTTAAGCTCAATAGTCAGAAAAACGGTATAAGCAGTAGGTCTCTAACTTAAGCCTGCATCAGAATCACTTGGAAGGCTTTTTAAAACACAGATGGCTGGGCCTGACCCCATGAGTCTCTGATTCTATAAATTTGGGGTGGGCCTGGGACTTGACATTCCCAGGTGATACTGGTATGCTGGTCCCAACCTCACCTGGAGAGCCTAATAGAGAGTGATTAAGGACCTGGACTTCAGAGCTGGATAACCCTGGGTTTGAGCTGCTGCTTCACCACATCAGACAAGAGACTCAATTTCTTTGAGCCTCAGTTTTCTCCTTAGTAAAATCAAGATAATAATATTAGAAGTGCTCATTAAAATTTACTATTATTTTTCATAATATCTCCAATTTCTGGCATTTACCAGCTTTCAGTGTGTGTTCTGCCCAGAAGAGTAAAAAGAGACCAATTTCCTTGCATTTGTTTAAGCTGGTGGCTTAAGAGGAAATCGCAGAGCCGTTGAGCTCAGGGGATGTGTTTAATTTCATATAGGACTCTACAGAAATCACTCAATTTCTCAGCCATTTCTGTAAAATGGGCAATGGGGGTCCTTCTCTGACTCCCCCCGGCCCCCAGGACCTGTTGGACAGGTCAGAGGAGAGTCAAGAGTGCTTTAAAAAGTATTACTCGATAATACGATACTGTTTCTTCAAGTTTGCTCTTGACTGGAAGCCTCTTTGGAGACCATCCTTTGTTTCTCTCAAACTGCTGTCTGTTTTTCTTCTGGTAGGCCCTTTCCTCCTTGCTCCAGCCCAAATGGATCCCTTTTCTGACTTGTCTCTATTACCTAATAGCTACTTAACTATAGGCAGCTTGCTTTGAACCTTACCTGCCTAATGAGTGCTTGTCTCCATGTCTCTTCTCTTCAATTAGAGTAAACGTCATCCTTTGAGGAAATGAACTATGCTTTCCATTTCTTTTGAATTCCCCTCGAGTGCCTGGCATCATTCTACTAACATTCAATAGACAAATGTTGGTTGAATGTATATTAGTTAGTTTGCATAGAATTAAAATCAAAGCTTTAACCAGGACATGGGAAAATAATTTCCTACATCTTTTTATTTAAAATGTAGGTCTCTTCATCTTCCAGGTTGTTGGTTCTTGTGTATGAAGGATTGGTCACTGACAAACTCCTGACCTCTCGAGTTGACTGCCTACAGAAGGATAACTCCTAGGGTGAATCTATATATAACATATTCCTCTGGTATTACGTTAAATTATTTGGGGAGAAGAAATTACAATCTTAGGAAACTGAAACATGTCTGGCTTTCAATCATCGTATCACTTTGTGACTGAAATTATAAAAGCATTATGCTGAGTGAGTTACCCAGCATTCCCAATTTAAATGGACCAACATTAAACTCTTAAAATAGTAAAACTCTGAGAGTAATGGGAAGTGAAGCAGAAAGGAGGGAGTTGAGAAATGAGATGAGGGCTTCCAGTCCTGGGTTGCTCATTTGTGTCCTGCTAAAATGTAGCCATAAAATAAATAATGGGCCAGTTGGAGTACATGTGGTTCAACTTGTATTCCCTCTCCCTTTCCAAATGTGCCTTATTTTAATAGTATAGTGATTCTCTAAAGATAGGTTTCCCTGGGGAGAGAACCATGACCACAGGCGTCCGTGGAGTATCCACTAAGTCTAAACTCTTCCAATATTCTGGATGGGATTCCCTGTTATATTTTTTTAGCTAGTGTATGTCACTTCAGGAACACCATTCCATCTCTTTTAATTGTATTCTCCACTCACTCATTATTGTCACATCCTCAAAGAGGACTTGGCATACTAATCCCATCCAACTACCAGTTATGAAGAATGGCTCTACTCAGCAAGGGGTGTGGCCCCTAAAAGAGGCAGCTGGATGGAGGTGACAGGAAGTAGATGTGAAAGAGGGGGTTTGACTCTCCCATGATGCCCTTCAGTCTTCAGTTTGGACCAATCATGGGTCGTGGCACACGTTTGCATATGGTGGCACAAGTCATGTGTTACTAAGCACAAGGTACAGCACTGGTGAGTGATTTTGTCTTTATAAACTTGACTGAAATAAAAGATGTCCTGGGACAAAAGTCATTCTCGTGTATTCTAATGTGCCTTCTAGGGTGGTGTTCATATTGTGCCTACATAGGCTTATAGGAGTGAAAGTTGAATGTCTCATGTTGAAAGTGATTTTAAAAGACCGGGAAACATTATATTAGACATTTGTATCCCATCCCTGTGGCCCCAATGATATAGTATAGCAAACAAGACCTAGGTCTAGGGAATTCCTGTTCTGCCACTTACCAGCTATGTGGACTCAGATAAAGCTATTTGACTTCATAGGGTCTTAGATTTCTCATCTGAAAATTAGGAAAATAATAAGATCTAGTTCAGAGAGTTGTGAAGATAAAATGGGATAAAGTATGTTCCTGTACGTAGTAAGCCAGCTAATGTTAGCAGCTATCAATATTATTATTACTTATTAATATATACCAGATGCATAGAAATGGGCCTAGCACATAGTGAATGCCTAATAATTCCTAGATGCTGTTATTTTTATTATTAATTTTTTTAAAAAATGTTGAATAGGGGCTGGCCTCGTGGTGTAGTGGTTAAGTTCACGCACTCCTCTTCAGCAGCCTGGGATTCATGGGTTCAGATCCCAGGTGTGGACCTACACACTGCTCATCAAGCCATGCTGTAGCAGCATCCCACATACAAAATAGAGGAAGATTGGCATAGATGTTAGCTCAGGAACAATCTTCCTCACCAAAAAAGAAAAAAAAATTGTTGAATAGATCATAATTCTGATAATCTAAGATCTTATGTTGGCAGTTTCGTTTCCCGTTTTCTCTGTGGGTAACACCTGACATACCAAGTACGTCACTAGAAATAAATCACTAGAAGCGTTCCTTTAGTGGGTAAAGAAAATTTTCTTTTAAACTTGCTTTATTCCTTCCATGCTTTTCAACCCGGACTTCTCCTCTATCTGGGGATGATGTGTCTAATAGATAGAACACTGTGCTTTTCCAATAGATGTCACTATTTAAGCTTCACAGCTGTCAAATTCTTGCTGGAATTGTTGTTTTGATGCATCCTGAAGTTAGTGCTATATATTTACTTACAACAAAGGATATCTGTTTTGCCCCTTTTTATTCTACCATCCAGAGCTCAACTACTATAGTAATCCTAAATGTTCTTAAAATTCATAAAAACTAAAATATATTGAGTGTTCTCTTTGTGCCAAGCATGAGAATAAGTGTTCTCCATGTGTGAGCTATTTTCGTCTTCAGAGAGCAACTGTGTGCATTTGGTATTTACTGCTAATCCATTCTACACATGAGAAAACTGAGGTTGAAGAACCTATTAAATGGATTGCCTTCTTGCCACTGGGAAGAACTGGATCTCAAACTCAAACCTGTTGGATTCCACAACCCATGAACCTAAGTGTTACAAAGTCACTCTTTAAAATTTTATCAGGAATAGTTGTATGCCCACCCTGTGGTTCAACTGGCCTTCCCATCGCTGAATTTTACTCTCCTAGACTGTAAGCTCCTTGAAGGCAGACACCATATTTCATTCATCTTTCTATCTTCTTTCTCCCTTTTGATGTGCCTAGTAAATTTTCCAAAAAAAAAAAGCACATTAAATACTTGTTGAGTGATTTTACAGTTCCCGTTATTGTCAGTTGTATGATATAATTATTGCAAATGAGTTTTAAAGGCAAGTTACTGCCATTCTTTCGGGGGATGCAAATGGAGACTGTGAAAATAGCTCCCAAGTTCCTGGATCATAGAACGTTATCTGTACTCAAACCCCTCAAGTGGAGAAAAGGAAAATTTAGAGTTGTCTTTACTCTTGATATCTCAAACTTCATTTCCAAGGTAGTGGCTGATTAACTCTCAAATCATACCATGTGTTCAGTGTCCAGTAATGGGGAGTCTCTGATGTGTGAATGAATTTAATTGTGGGCCCAGATGTTCCTTTCAGGAGTAATTTGTCTATGATTTGAAGAGGTGGTCCAACACAGATAAATTGGGAAGGAGAAAATTATAGTGATGTGTTGAAAGCAATCAATGCCAGGGAAAAGGGTAGCTGAACTATTTCTGCCAGGGAGCCAGGATGTTTTATGGGATTTAAAAGAAAAGCACACTGTGTGCACTTCCCTTGCTAAACATCTATGTTGGCCAGATCCCCACCCCTCAGGACATCAGGAAAGAAACAATATGAGCCACTCAAGAAAGAAGTGACTATATTCTGTCGTAAGGGGAAGAAACTTGAAGCTAAGATTTCCCTCAAATTTTGCCCAAACAAAACTAAAAATGTTAACTTGTTGAATTGCAGATATTTGATTCTAGTTTTTGTTATTTTATGATGATAATAATATTGCTATATCCAGATTCTTTTTGTTGCAACTGACATAACTCAAATTATTGTAAGCAGTAAAACAAACAAGAAGCTTTCAATAAAGTTTACATAATCAAATAGACCATGGTAGATATGACTTTACCTATTGCTTGATGCAAGCCTTGAATGATGTCATCAGGACCCTGTTTCTCTCTCTCCATTTCCCAGTGACCTGTCCCTCAATGCAGGATCTTTTATCAGCTCCACATGCTCACAGAATGGCTGCAGCAGTCCCAGATCCTATATTCACTTTTATTCACTTTTCCTAGAAAAAAAAATTGATGGTCTCTTTCCAGTTCTCCTGGCCAACGTTTCACTGCTGTGATTGGGTCATTGGCCCATTTCCAAGCCAATCACTATGGTGAGGGGTGGGAATGTGACAAAGTGATGACTTATGCTTGACATACATGCTTGACTCCAGAAGCCCGTGGGTTAACAGTTGCCAAAATAGTTATCTATGGTAAGTATTAACACCCACTACTACTGCCATGTATTGGGAGTTATATATTAGGCATTACCTAAGGTTAGCCCCATAGCCTCTTATTCATTCATTCATTCATTCAGAAAACATTTATTGAGGTCCTAACATGATGACCAAAAACAAACATGGTCTCCATTCACAGTTTAGAAAGGAGATAAAGTGTGAGGTAGGTATTACCATCTGCATTTTACAGATGGGACTACTGAGGCTTTCCAGAGTTATTTCAATTTCCTACCACATTACAATTATTTAGTGAGAACAAAGATCCAACCCCAAATCTCGGTTTTTCATAGCCCATGTCCTTAATACTACTCTGGTCTAAGTTGTCCCACTTTGGGGAATAATCTGGCCCAGGCTAATATATGTTTATCTGTGACCATGCCCACTCCCCATCAGGAGGATTAGCTCATGATGAAGAAGAGAGAGACAGAATGTTAAAGATCCAAGGAATATGTGTCCTACCACTCTATCCCATATGATGAGTCAATATTAACTTCTGGCTTCTTAATGATAAGTGACCACAAACTGACCAACTAACTTTTGTGAATGTGCTTTCACTTACTTAATATTATGTCTCCTCGATCCTTTATAAAGAACAACCATCTTGGTCTCAGATATTTGGTCCCATGAAAGCATCTTTGCAGCTCCTCTGGCCAGATCAGCACTTTCAGTCCTCTCTGGTTTCCAAGAATTCAACAGACTACCTTATACTACACATGAGGAAATTGATGCTCAAAGAGGTTGACTTGCCCACAGTCACTCAGCTAGTAAGAAGTGGAGCAGGAGCTTAAACCATGTATTCTTTTAAGTCCTACACTAGTGTTTCCCACACTGCTGTCATCCTTCCTGAGTTTTTGACCATGTACTTATCAACTTCATTTAAATATCTATGCTAGTCTCATTCTAAGCAACAATATTTGTTAGTTGGTGTTAGTGTATATTTTTCTAATACATATTTCAATAAACATAAAACTATTAAAATTTTTCAAATCCATCCATGAATCCCCTAAACTTTTCTCATGTACCATCAGCAGTCGTGTCTGACACATTGAGAAACGTGTTTTATGCGCCTCGTAATTGCCACACCAGTTAGTTGGCTACAGTTTCAGGACTAAGGCTTAGGCTTACAGGCAGGCAATAGGCAATTTTCATGGAAAGTTTTTTTTTCTTTCCAGGAAGAGACGCATACGTATCAGCTGAATGGGGATGTGATCATTTTCAGTTCCTTCCCGTCCAGTGTCAGCCTTCCCAGTCACAATCACATCCCCGTGCTCTGCTCACTTCCTGTCTTTGCTTGTGGGTGAGACACACCTGCTATATAAGGGCTCACCCAACTTTTCAAGCCCCACTAATATTTGATGGTTTTTATTGTTTTGCAACTTGCGTGAGTTTTTGTGGTATCAAATCGCATTATTGGTCAAATTGAGAAATATCTATTTGGGAGAAGTGACTTCAACAATAAAGCTATTGCCACCCTCACTTTATTTTGTTATAATTATATTTGGCTCTCCATAAGCTTTCCTCCTGATTTCTGAAGTTCTGCTACTCTCGTAAGCCACTTAAGGATGAAATTCAGATCCCAAAGTGCATTTTTATCGCTAAATACTTGGAAGTAAGGATTAGGTAAACTACCTAATACCTCTCTGCTTGAACACAGAGAATAGGCGGAATAGAAAAGACTCATTGCATTTGAGCACATTTCAAGCTCTTAGAGGCGGCTCATTTGTTTTACCATTTAACAATGAAATTCAGGAAGTCTGTGTTTGTCCTCATAGCTCTTCTTGGCTGCCGTGATGCTCAGGGAGACTGGGGATCTTGAATGCCAGCATGCCTTCTTGAGGGAAAGAGGTTGCACATTTATGGTTTTGTTTTTTTTCTTTCGTGTAAGAGAATCTATCAAATTGCAAAATAGCACTTCAACTTTTCCCCAACTCCACATTAGGATGTTAACCAAGTACTGAGTGTCTTTGTTGACTCCAGACAGAGTTTAGATGTTTTCTCTTACTGTACTAAACCTCAAATCAGTGGCCCATTAGAATCACCTGAGATGTGTTTAACAAATACTGATGCTCAAGCCCCAAGCTGACCAATCAAATCAGGATCTCTGAGGAGAGAAATCAGGCATCCTTTTGAAAGTTCACCAGGTGACTCTAGTGTGTACACAGAGTGAAGAACCTCTCTTCCATGGGCCTCTGGCTTCAAGAGTCCCTCTAGTGTCATGGTTAAATGTAGTCAGGCAAGTCTGGGATTGAATTCCTGCTCTACTTGCTAGCTATGATATAGGGCTATTCATTTAACATTTCTAAACCTTAGGTCTTCACCTATAAAGTAGAGATGATAAAGGCTTCTACCATATGGAGTTGTTGTGAAGTTCGAAGAGATAATGCAAGGACAGTGCAGCCCACTTCTACTGCAATGACCAGCTAATTAATCCTTCTGCCTTTGAGTGTCTCTGCTCAGTTCATATTATATGCCAATGAATCTTCCTAAAGCGCTGTACCCATGCCCACTAAGAAAGAGAAGAGCAGCCTCTGATATCTGGGAACTGGCCTGATACATATAACTAGGACTCCATGTTGTTCAGAGCTGGACTAGAACGCAAAGCTCAGCCATGATGTCCCCCTGTTGGGTATAAACAATCTCAACGAACATAACATCAGTCAAGGTCACTCTGGAACCAAAAGGAAGTGAGACAAAAAACAAAATCACTTCAGAATTTTGTCTAAGCACAAAAACAGATCACTGTGCAAACTACAAAAATACCAAACAGTATTTTTGCTAGTATGAGTGACAACTGCTTCTTTACCTATTACAGCTTTAGCCTCACTCTCGTCTTTTTTCCTTCCTTCCTTCCTTCCTTCCTTCCTCTTTCCTTATTAAGATTGTCAATTATAGAATTGTGCCCATTTTCTGGCAGCACCTAATCCAGAGTAAACTCCTTTTCTTTCAATTCAAAAATCAACTAATCAAAGCCCAAATCGTGTAATAAGTTCTTTCTAACACCCTCTTACTGAGACACCCCGTGGTTCCCCATGGAGTGCATTGTCCCTGACTGCAATGAGTAATAAACCCAACTTGCTCAACCACATGTGTGTTTCTGGTGACCTTTGGCTGGAGACATTGGCACCACTCTCTCATTCAAAGTCCAGTAATCCCACTCTGACTTAAGAATCTAAGGACTATTAAATCACCTTTATATTACCTTGCAAAATATTCTAGGCCTTTTCCACTCTTGGTATGTTACCTATCAAACCCCATTTCTCATCATTCTCTGGTATGACCTTCTGGGACATTTCTCTCTCTCATTCACAAAGATTTTTTTCTTGCTTTTGGTCATGTCATTTCTATACTCTCTTCCCTGACTGTTTCCTCCCCTCATCCAGCCTGGAATAATCATAATTAAGCACTTACTATGTTAATTATGCTATTCCCATAGATATCCATAAATTGATTCATTAAGTCTGGACAACAACTTTTGCTATTTTTATGTCCATTGTACAAATGAGGAAACAGAGGCACAGGAAAGTTAAATAATATGCTCACATGTACAGTTAGTAGGTGGCAAAATCAAGATTAGGAAATACACTGATTTATCTTCCTAATAAGGTCGTTATAAGGACTAACGAGATGATGCCGGTAAAAGGTTTAACATGGTGAGCATCTCAAAAGAGTTCCTGGTGCTTAACCTGGTTTCAAATCCCTGTTTTGTGGCTACAAACCTTTCTTTTGTAGTTCCCCTACAATGTGAGACCTGAGTAAATACCGTTGTGTATACTCAGTGTATCTTGCCTTAACTCATTCATTCATAGAGTTCTCTTTGCCCCCAAATTCAAGCAGCCATTTGGTGCTTCTCTGACTCATCTTTGCCTTCCTATTAAGAAAAGTCACATTAATTATCTGCTTGTTGGTCAAAAACGATCAGAGGGGTTGCTCCAATCCAACATTATTAAAGACTTGCAGATCCAAATGCTAACACTCAACTGTCTAAAATTTAATTAAAGACACCTCACACATAGAGGATATTCAGAAGGCCCAAGGCTTTATAAAATACTACAAACACCCACTTCAAGAAGCCTTTTGAATTTTCAAGTGGCAACCCCTTGCCAGATTAATTGATCACCTAGTTAAAGATAAATGATTCACAGTCCCTCTGGTAGGCGCAGAACTTGTGTAAGAGAACGGATCACTTTCTTTTCTATTTATTGCAGGAAACAAAATTTAAATGCTTTTGCGTTGCACACTTGCTGGGGACTCAGTTTTCTTTTAATACATGTTCAGGGGGCTCTTTTTGATATTTATCTTGGAGGCACACAACTCTACCATTAAGAGCTTCCACCATTAGGGATGAGCCTTGCATCCCAAAGGAAAAGAGTTTTCAAATGAGGTTGAAATGGAATCATCTCAGATGGGAATGAAACAATTTTAATGAGAGTAAGGAGTCTGGAAAGAGAAAAATCCATGGAACATCCTTGGAGACACAAGACATTGGGTTCAGTCTGAACACTCTGGGACTAAGGAGATACTGAGAGGATAGACATGTCTTGGTGTATTTGAACTTACATCAGACTGCTTCCCACTTTTGTGTGAAAGAACAAAACAGTATTTGTTTATAGCCCTCCTCTTTCCTCACTCAATAAGGAGCATTCTGTCTTTGCACCCTCAGGGTCTTTCTCATCTTGCTTTCTAAGGAGAACTCCAAGTTTATTAGCTGGGGCTTTTGTGATGCTTAAACAATGCAAAGGAGAGAGAGAGGAAAAATGGAAAAGTTAGAAATGGAAGTCTGGTTTGGAAACGGACAAGATTCAATCAAGGGAGAACAGAAAAAAGTAAAAGGAAAGATGGTGGGGGAGGAATAAAGCCCCTCCCAACCCCCATGCCCACAGCTAGGTATCAAAAAAGTACTTGATCGGGAGTTGAGAGTGGGAGAGAGTTTTGGGGAGATAATAAATCATTAGCGTGCAGGACATAGAATGACATAGATGAGGAGAGAACATTTTCAATATGTTTTGCAGACAAATATACCTCTCTCACTGTCTTTTGAGAGTCGTTAAAGATTTGAATTGATTTAGTGGCTTTTATTGCTGGCATATGTTGCTTGGCATGTTGCTTGGCACATGGACTTGGCCACTTATAAGCCCCTTATTTCAGGGTGCATATACTAGGTTTCACTCAGCCTATAAGTGAGCCTGGGTCATATTCAGAATGTTATGATTGGGTCATGGTACTATGTTTCAAGAGACCTGTAGCTCAATTTGAATGCAAAAAGGAAGATGAAAGAGCTCAAACCTACCTCATCTTAGGATCATTCAAAAGAATCGGGAAAGTTTAGTTTGGAGAAAAGAAGTCTTGGGATCATCCTCAGAGCCCTCTTAAAAGATCTGATGAGACATGATGTATAATAAGTGTGTGATTCCACAAGGGAAACCAGGACCAGCAGAAGAAAGAGATCTTTTCTAAGGAAAAAAGATTTTAGTTCTAAGCCAAGAGAGAACTTTCTGACAGGACTGGCTGCAGATGGAATAGTTAACAACCAGCAATAAGTCCTTCAGGGGGGATATTCAAGCACAATATTTGGAAGGATGAAAAAGAATGTTATAAGTGGATGAATATGAATTCAGTAGTTGCCAAATTTGAATAATCATTGTAATACCTATGCGTCACCCCAAAGATTCTAATAAAGTAGGTCTAAGGAATATGTATCTTCAAAATGTAATTCAAGATATATAAATCAATACAATGGAATATTATTCAGTCATAAGAAAGAATGAAGTACATGCCACAAAATTGATGAACCCTGGAAACAATATGCTAAGTGAAAGAAGTCAGTCACGAAAACCATATATTGGTGATTCCAATTATATGAAATGACCAAAATAGGCAAATCTATAGAGACAGAAAGTAAATTAGTGGTTGCCTAGGGCTGGGAAGTATGGGGGGAAATGGGGAGTGACTGCTAGTGGATATGGGATTTCTTTTTGGGGTTATGAAAATGTTATAAATCAATTGTGGTAACAGTTGCACAACTCTGTGAATATGCTAGAAACCATCAAATTGAATACTTTAAATGGATGAACTGTATAATATGTGAATTACATCTCAATAAAGCTATTATAATTTTTTTTTAAAAAAAGCAATCCAGATGACACTGTCTTTGGTGAAATTTGGGAACCAAATCTCAACCCTGGCTTCAATTAGAATCATCTGGGGATCTTTCATAAGGCACTAATACCCATGACCCACCACCTGAGAATCTCATTGATGAATGTCAGGGTTTTTTTGGTTTTTTTGTTTTGAGGAAGATTAGCCCTGAGCTAACATCTGTTGCCAATCCTCCTCTTTCTGCTGAGGAAGATTGGCCCTGAGCTAACATCTGTGTCCATCTTCCTATAGGACGCTGCCACAGCATGGCTTGACAAGCAGTTGCCTCAGTCTACACCCGGATCCGAACCTGTGAACCCCAGGCTGCCGAAGCAGAGCGTTGGGACTTAAACCACTATGCCACCAGGCCAGCATGTCAGTTTTAAAAACTGTTTACCACGTGAGTTTAATATGCCCCTTAGGTTAAGAATCTCAGGAACAGATGAACTTTAAGTTCTCCTCTTCCTTTGAGGTGCTATGATTTCTCATGCTTCTATCTCAGTGTTTATAAGCATGAGCTCTGGATCAGATACCTACATTGGCATTTAGCTCTGTTTTTCATAAGCTGTGTGACATTGAGCAAGCTATTTAACTTCTCTGAACCTTGATTTCCTCACCTGTAGAATGGAAGTAATGATAGCACCTACCTCATAGAGCTTTTGTGAGGATTAAATGGTGTGTGTAAATTATTTCGTCTAGTGCCTGGCACACAGTAAGAACCCAGAGTTAAAGATGATGATGATGATGACGATGATGACGATGATGATGTTGATGAGGAGGAGGATTCTCCTGCAAGGAAAAGAAATATAAATTTGGATGTTATAGGGCCTTTTGTTTCTTATGATGAAATATGACCAAAACACAGATCAGTTCATATGCAGTGGGTTTTGTGGACAAAGATTGTGGAGTAAGAGAGTCAGACAGTAAGAAATATTCTTATTTGAATACTATAGGATTTAAAAAAAGAGCTAATGGTTCTCACGTTAGTGATCCTCTTACAAGATGACATTTAGATGAGGCTATGCGTATACATTGTAGCTCTTCCCACTGGCTATGCTAACCCAAGAAGACAGTTTTTTCTCCTGATGCCTGGGAAAGATGGAGGATGTGTCTGAAAAAGTTCTCTATTAGGTGGAGGTGTATTTTTAGACTGGCAATGTTTTAAAAATATATATATATTATTAACAAAACGACATGGGAAGCCACCAAGCATAACAAAGCAAGACCATAATTTGAGCCTTCTGGGGGATCCAACCTCTATCACACACCTACGTGTGGAAAAAATAACGTGGCACAGACTTTCTAAGACTCTATTTTCTAACTCTAGAAAACAAGAAAGATTGATGATGCTTAATCCGCCAGAGGATCAGTTCCCTGCTGTTGCTTTTCTTTCTTAATCCCCTACCTCTCCTCCCATAGCCACTTCAAAACAAAATCAGAACTCAGTATCCTATAGTGCACTTTTGGCAGACTTCGGTTTTGGCATTGTTTTTCTGACCAGTTTACTGATTAGTGTTCATTACTAATCATCTGTGGCTAGAAACATGACCCAGAGAGGAGAAACACCAGGGCAGCAGCATGCAGTGACATTGTTAGAATTACTCACAGTGTTTTCAGCAGGAATCACTCAACCCAAATCCGCAACCACAACAGATGCCTTCGCATGCCAAATCCCGGGCAGTGGCCGCCAGGCAAAGCAGGCTTCTCTTAGCATTTGGCAAGATTCCCCTCCCCTTTGCCTGGTATCTAGAGCCCAGTGCTTGGCCAGGAATCAAGGTGAAACAGGCTGAGGGAATGAGTTTGTTGCATCTGACAGCAACGCTCTGACGTCATATATCTACCCAATACACCCAAGAAAATCAAGAGTTTCGGTGAGTAAAGACATAGGCACGGTTGGGCACAAAGTTCGGAGGCCAGGGGCATATCTGACAGTGTGCTTTGAGTTGCAATGCCTCTTTGAGTAATTTAGCCTCTCAGAACTCGGGCTTTCTGATGAAAAAATTTATTTACTCACACAGTAGATCAACAAATGTTTATTGAGTGTCTACCACATGCCAGGTTCTTAGTATTAGAAAGAAAACAGTAGATGAACAAAAATATTAAAATTCGCCGTTCAAACAAAGGATAGAATTTATCTACATATAAATCAGTGACTTTGTAACTGCCGCTGTTGCTATGGGCACTTATGAGAAATGCAGAATTAACTTACTGAATAAATATGATTATATCATTTTTTACCATAGCCTAAAAATTGCTGACTTTGCTAATATTGTAGTTTATTTGTCTGGAAACATGTCTTTAAATAGTTAATTCTTTCTTCTACTTCCAAAAGTAAGAAATTCTTATTCTTAAATTGATTTGGAAAATACGGGAAAACAATTTTATTAATCACCCATCATCTTACTACCCCAAAACAACCACTCTTAGCATTTGGGTGTAGAATGGGGGATTTTAGACCATGAAAACACATCTTTTTTTATCTTAGACTAGTAGATCTGCCTAGTATATTGCAAATTCAGCTGCCTAAAACAAAGACAGAGGCACAGTATTCTAATGGGAAGGATTCTTTAGCAAATGGTGGTTTCTTCCCTGGGTGAAATCTTCCAAGTTAATTTAGTATTTTTGCCAAACTAGTAGGGTATAAGAAGATTAGAAAATGATACAGGATGAGGTGATAGTATTTTATTTGATGTTTTACAAGCCTATTTGTGTGCCAGTAATTAGGCAAGGAGACTAGAAAGTAGAAGTATGGAGGTGTTTGACTCAGGGGGCAAATGACCTTAAGCCAGTAATAATAGTCAATTAAGAATCATGGGTGTGAACATGATGTAATCTATGCAGAAATAGAAGTATAATGATGTACACCTGAAATTTATACAATGTTATAAACCAATGTTACTGCAATAAACAAAAAATTAAAAAAAAAAAAGAATCATGGGTGCGTGCTATAAAGGGAAATACACATGCTATAAGATCGTATAGCAAGGGCCCTAACTTATTCCAGATAATAAGAAAAGTCTTCTATAATCAAGTACCATTTAAGTGCTCACAGTGTATTTGTAAGAAGGCAAGGGGTTCAGTCTGGTCCATGGTGTAGACCATTCTAGCAACTATGGTCAGATCCAGTATAAATTGGGCTTACATTCTAGCTGTTCAAAATAAACACCCTGCCTCAGGGCCATTTTGTACTTTGCTGAGATTTGGTGCCACAAGTATGATTATGTAGTGAATCTGGAAAATTGCATACTTGTGTGGTCAATCAGCTTTCTAACTGACCTTCCTCAGAAAGCAATGGCACTTCCTGGAGACCATTTGCTGGAGCCCCACCATTCAGCATTTGATGTACGGTATCACGTTGGACCTAGTTAAGGGAATACCAGGAATTCCAGTCTGTATGCATAAATGGATACAAAAAGCATCAGATAGGTTTTTTGAGTGGTTGTGGCAGAAAGATTCATCATGATTTATTCACTGTACATTGGGAGATGTCTGATGTGAAGTCAACAACTGAAATCAAGTGAATAATTCAGCATGTGGATCAATCGCATTATCTCACTTGCCATGTTATTGCTATTTTTACGTAATTGCAAAGTGAAAAATACATTGATGTCATAAATAAAGAACTGTCATTTGATATGAAATAGACCCTAGCATCTTAGGGATATTCTATTTTTAGGTACTACTTGGATGCTTTTTATACAATTAAAAATGTAACCTTATTAAAATATGGGGGGAAATACCTCTACATGTTATTTCAATGCCAATGTTAAAGAAAAATAATGTGCAAGGATGAAGCATCAGATCTCTTCTTCAAAGACCAGTTCTTTGCTGGCCTTGTTCTGGAAGGCATTGCTCAAGAGAAAGTTCTTAATGCCCGTCAAATGGTGTGCTAGTACAATCGACTATGCAACCAAAACAAAATACTAAGTTTAATTCATTTCATATTAGTTTTTAAAGTAGACAGATACAAATGGACACAATCTAAAAGCCTACTTTCCTTCGCTATGAATCTTTCTCTGATTAAGTGAATAGTAATTAACAGCTACCTTGTCATATTCATTTTATACCTCTTTAAAGAAAAACACAAAACATGATCTAGGTAATCTCATATCTTAGGCAGTAACTGTCATACCATTGTCACAATTAATGTTACAACTAGCCTTTGTTCATAATGGCACAAAAAATTATCAACTTAATTAATTGTGCAATTACTGGTCTTTCCGTTTTTAAAGGTTTTTAACCAAAGTCTTGCCTCCCTCGATCAGAAATATTGCTCCTTGAAAGTGTAAACAGAACTCGTTTTTTGGGTGGGAAGTTTAAGTTTACTATAAAAACTAGAGAGTCAGCCCTCATGGCCTAGTGGTTAAAGTTTGGCACTCTCACCACTTTGGCAGCCCAGGTTCATTTCCTGATCACAGAATCACACCACCCACCCGTCTGTCAGTTGCCATGCTGTGATGGCGACTCACATAAGAAGAACTAGAAGGACTTACAGCTAGGATATACAACCATGTACTGGGGCTTTGGGGAGGAAAAAAAAAAAGAAGAAGGTTGGCAACAGATGTTAGCTCAGGGTGAATCTTTCCCTGCAAAAGAAAAAAAGAAGAAAAAAAGAAATACGGGACCTTATCCATGTACCAAAATGGAAAGATCTCCAGGATGTCCTGTTAGGTTAAAAAAAAAAAACAGAAAACTATCTGTTAAAATAAACAAAACAAAACTAGAAACACATTATTTATTAACTTTTGGTGGAAGGACAAGCTCTAACTTTATATTTAGTGTTGAAAATATGTGTTATCAACAAAATTCATGAATCTTCTAGCATATAATCAACTATATCTACCCTTAACAGGATAGTTTTCTATCTTTAAACAACCTATCTGTGAAACTCTTCGAACTTCATTTGAACATTTATTAGATCCACATCAATATTTACTGTTTTAGGATAGAAATTCCCTCAGAGTCAATTAGGCTATCTGTATGATATATCTCGTCTAACAGTACACTAGGTAGTATTAGCAGTAATAATAGCAGAACAACTACAGATTACAGCATGATTTAGAGAGCACAGCCTTTTCTCTGCCTTTCCAGATAACTACACTTCTCTTTTGTTCATTCTCAGAATTGAAAACAGTGGGTTTTTAAATCCAAATATAATTTAAAATAAACTCTTGCATTCTCCTTTCCCAGCTCGGATCTGGGAATGGACAAGACCTAAGTGGGAAAGAATTAGACCTTTTGAACTCTTTGGGGGAAAAGCGTAGGGAGTTTGAAGGCTTCTGATGTTTCTCATCCGGGCTGGATTTGTATCGCTGAGATGCTAATGTTCTCGACTGTGTCCTTCAATACAGTCGAGCATGTTTGTGCAGCCAAATGTCATTTCATAGGAAAAATCAAACTCAATTTGGTGAGATTTCTGGAGAAGAATGAATCCAATATGGGGTGGAATTGACAAAGCACACCGATTTAAAATAATGCTATGTGGTGCCCAGCACATGCCATTGTAACGTCTAAAGGTGATTGCTTTTCAAGACATACAATGGTTTTAGCTCAGAGGTGACAAACATATTCTCTTTTCCTTTTCTCTCGGTAGAGCTTCCTTTCAGAAGGGAAATGAATCTCTATTGTGTCCCAGTGATCAGGGAGGAAGACAACCTTCTGCCAGAGCTGAACAGTGGAGGGTGTTAGTAATATTGACTGAGCAAATTGGATTCATGGGACAGACAGATTCAACACCGCACACTTGAAGAACACCATGACTTTGGAAAGTGCATGTTTATCTGATCCTATATTGTGGAAGCTTGATATTGGTTTCCTCAGGACCAACCTGAATGATTTTTGTAGCCTAGAGTTAGATGAGTGGGTACACGGACCCAGGTGCCAGGGAAGTCCAGTAGTGTAGGTTAGGCACCGCACACCTTCAGGACAATGTCACTCACTTAGGATGTAATATGAATGTCATCCCCTCAAGTAAAGGTGCAAGACCTTTACAAGCATAGGATCAGCCCTGGAAGTTCTCCTCCTTCAGCTCTGCTCCACTTAGTCACTTAGCCATTTCACTCAGCCTCCCTCAGTGCAAGAATCCAATATGAGAAAATCGTTTAAAGTGATCAATTTGAACGGTAACAACAAAATGATAGATATAGCTATTGCATAATAGTGTTGAACCCATTGTCAGTGCTCTAAGTATCTGTTGGATGTATGATTTTATGTTGTATGTGTGGGTGAATCTCTTTCTCCACCATTAATCTGTAACTCTTTGACAGCAGGGATCATCTGTCAAGTTCATCTCTGTAACCTAGCTGCAGGCCCCAGACGGTGGCTAACACTGAATAAGCATCCAATTAATATTTGCTGAATGACAAAAAATGATAAACCATTGCCTTACAAGGTACACACTATTAACATTCCCATTTTATGAATGTGGAAACTGGGTTCTAAAGAGGTAAAGTGAAGCTATCCCTAGAGGATTCACACATGGTGTTACAGCCCACCCATCCTTGTGGTCTGGGTACCCAGGGGCAGTCAGATCGTGAGAGGTTCACCCCTTTGGACCACTGTCGTTTGGTCCACATATAATCTATCATTTTTAACAAATTGTTTGGGTTATTGCACAAAGGGATACTGAGAGAAATGACCAAACAAAATTCGCCACTTTATTTATTATAGATATGTTTTGGAGTTTACAAGTAATGGACTACTTATGAAGACTCTGAGAGAAATTTCTTTCAGTCCTCTGAGCTAGGAGACATTGACTCCTCCAGAGTAACTAGTGGGATTTTATTTTGTATATTTTTTGTGTGTTTATGTTTTTTGGGGGAGGGCGTTTTGTTTTGTTTTTATTTTTGAATAGACTTTATTTTTTAGAGAAGTTTTAGTTTCACAGCGGTATCGAAAGGCAGGTATAGAGATTTCCCACATAGCCCCTGTCCCCACAAGTGAACAGTCTCCCCCTTTATCGACATCCTCCACCAGAGTGGTACATTTATTGTACTTGATCTTACATTGACACATCACTGTCATCCAGAGTCCATAGTTGACATTAGGGTTCACTCCTGGTATTGTACATTCTATGGGTTTGGACAAATATGTAATGACATGTGTCCACCGTTATAGTATCATATACTGCAGTTTCATTGCACCAAAAATCCTCTGTGCTGGGCCTATTCATCTCTCCTTCTCCAGTTTCCTCTGGCAACCTCTGATCTTTTTTTTTTTTTTTTTTTGTGAGGAGGATCAGCCCTGAGCTAACATCCATGCTAATCCTCCTCTTTTTGCTGAGGAAGACCGGCTCTGAGCTAACATCTATTGCCAATCCTCCTCCTTTTTTCCCCCCAAAGCCCCAGTAGATAGTTGTATGTCATAGTTGCACATCCTTCTAGTCGCTGTATGTGGGACGCAGCCTCAGCATAGCTGGAGAAGCGGTGCATCAGTGCGCACCCAGGATCCGAACCCCGGGCCGCCAGTAGCGGAGTGCGCGCGCTTAACCGCTAAGCCACAGGGCCCGCCCACCTCTGATCTTTTTACTACCTCCATAGTTATGCTTTTTCCAGAATGTCATACAGTTGGAATCATACAGAATATAGCCTCTTCAGATTGCCTTCTTTCACTTAACAATATTCATTTAAATTTCCTCCATGTCTTTTCATGGCTTAATAACTCATTTCTTTTTAAGGTGGAATAATATTCCATTGTCTGAATGCACCGCAGTTTATTTACAGACGCACCTACTGAGGGACATCTTGGTTACTTCCACGTTTGGGCGATTATGAATAAACCTGCTCTAAACATCTGTGTGCAGGTGTTTGTGTGGGCAAAAGTTTCCATCTCCTTTGGGTGAATACCAAGGAGTATGATTGTTGGGTCCTATGGTAAGAGTATATTTAGTTTTGTAAGACTGGTGGGCTTTTCCTCTTGTGAACAACATGCATCGTGTAACTGATGGTGGTTCCCTTTTTGCTTTGTTCGTTAGAAAGTCACAGCTGAATTTGAAGGACAACTTCTGTCATTGTGTACCAATGTGTGTTTTTTACTTCTGGCATTTTGTAATTCTGTCTTTCTTTTCTTATCATGATGCTTTTTTATTTGTTTTACTCTTATTGCATTTTAATATGCTATTACATGCTGTCTTTAATTTTATTCATTGGAAATAAGAATCCAATAAATAACTCCAATAGAGGCAAAGTTTGTGGGGTGGCTAAGGGAGTAGGAGATCCTGGATTCAAATGTCGGCTCTACTATTTACTAGCTATGTGACTGTGAGTAAGTTACTTAACTTCTTTCTTCACCCATTAAAATAAAGTAATAATAATATCTACCTCAAGGATTTGTTACTAGGAAAAAGGAGATAATCTATCTCCTAAAAACAACTCTTGCACACCCCAGGACACACAGTACATGTTATTTTATCATTTTCTTGCTTCAGCTCCACCCCACCCCTCCTACTGGTTCCCCTTACTCAGTGCTCTAGAGGAAGGTCTCTCAACCTCAGCACTATCGACGTTTTGGGTCAGATAATTCTTTACTGTGGGGGCTGTCCTGTGCATTGTAGGGTGTTTAGCAGCATCCCTGGACTCTACCCATAGATGCCACTGGAACCTCCTCAGTTGTAAAAACGATAAAATGTCTCCAGACATTGCCAAAAGTCCCACGGGAGGCAAAATCACCCCCGGTTGAGAACCATTGTTCTAGAAGTGTCCTGCTGTCATCAGTTGTTTGGGATCACTTTCTCTCCAGAAATTCTCCATGTCAGATCACATTTACCTAGACCAGCCTACATGTTACTGGGTTCATTTATTTTTTAAACTCAAACTTAGCAGCCCACTTAGAATCCTATTCTCTGCTAATCATGGAGTAAACATTTACTGAGCACCAGCTATGGCCTTTACCCTTGAGGAGACATCATCCAGGGAGGGAGTTTGGCCATGTATGCAAATCACTATGACACATCCCAGTGACTGCTGAAAGCTGGTGACATGCAAACTCCCCAGGGGTATATTGTACTTTCAGAATGAAGATGCAAGACACGTACTTTGATACAGGATTTTTTCTTTTTTGGTCAACATTTCAATTTATGTAAAATATTATGAATGTATACAAATAAAATGATAAGTAAAAATTTAATGAATCATCCTTTTGCAAAGAGTAACTTACATGAAATTAGAAAGTGCTTAGAAAGACTGGAATCTATGACAACTATCAGAGGAGGGAGAGATTAATTTTTCTAGAAATAGGCAGATAACCTGATTCATACTGAGGCAGTGGTAATCGATAAGAGGTTAAAGTGATGCCCCTTCTTGATGCCATCTGCATTTTAACGTGGGGCTATAGTGTGCTAAGTGAAAATGTGAGTAATATGGGAATGATGCTTGTAGACATGGAACCTGGACATTTTCTGTAAATGAACTGAATGCTATTGAGGGGGATGGACAGGGCCAGGAATGTTCTCTTCAATAAACAAAAAGAAAGCAAAACACACATTAAAAACAAACAAACAAAACAAAACAAAACAAACAAAACTTCTGGTTTCCTGATGATCTTAGGGATTTTTGCCATGACCAGCACTAGAATGAAAGGAGCTTGGATAGAGTCAAATAAGATTTGGAAGGAGATTCCTAAGACTAATGATGCTGATAGGAAATGTATGAGAAATGATAGATGGAAAAAACCTTGGCAGTATTCCTCTTAATTTTTATGAAAAAATAAATCAAGAAAACATGACTTGGACAAAATTTTCCTCCCTGCACTTTCCTCTCTGCATTCCCTGCTACTCATCCTCATACAAAGGAAACCACCCCTTCAGCGTACAGTAATTCAGAGGAGTACTGAAACATGGTGGAATTCATTGTTTTTATCAAGCTTGGTGCTGCTAATCACTAAAAGTATTTAATTGTAAAAGTTTTCTCCTGAGTACTACTATGCTTTATAAACACCACGTTTCCAAATCCAAGCATCTCCAAGTACAATGCATAGTAGCATAGACGTGTCATTTCTTTCCTTTTGTTGGTGAGATGGTGGTGGGTTTTGAAGTGGAGGGAAAATGAGAGAGAGGACAAATGCTTTTTGAGAAAGGGCGGGCATTGACGTTCTTACATCCTATTATACCATTAAAGTTACAAAAGACCCATCATACGGGTATACAAACCTATTTGCCTTCAAGCCTAAAGAGCTATATAATCCAATATAGGGACTAGGTGAGAAGGCCCTTACACAAACCAGAAATTCATGCTCGATGTGTTTTCTGAATCTCAACTTTGTACAGTCCCCTGAAAAACACAAGGATACTTCCCCAGTGTGTGTAATAGGGTCATTTTAAGGACACATTTGTTGGACTTCACTCTCTTGGCATCTGTTCAGGACAGCTAACAAAAGTCAGTTGTCTCTTACCTTCTGATCGCCCCCTAAGACTCCCCCTGCCTGCAACAAATCCCTAGCAAATTCCACTTGCTGAGTGTCCTCCTATTAGCATAATGGTGTGTTTTAATTTGGAGAAGAAGCATGTGTTTCCTATAAGAAAGTTGTTTTAGGTCTTTAAATGTCTCTGTCAAACACTTTCTTTTGTTTGGAGAAATAATTACAGATCAGTACTGTTGAAACCAAAACATCAGAGAAATCGCCTGTCCCAGTGTTTCTAATTTGGTGGATGTCTGCTCAGTGAATGACAAACGTTTAGCTTGGCCATGCCAAGAAAAACACATCCAGTTTGACCATTGCAAATGCTAACTTGGTTATAAGGAATGACAGTCACTGCATGTTGGTTGTTTTCCTCACATCCCAGTGAACGAGCTCTCCTTCTACAGGACAAATCTCCTTCGACTGGACTCCAATAATGGCAGACACCAGGTGAAACTGTGATGGTGACCATGGTTGTCTTTGGACACCATTTTTTCCCCTTTTTAAGGAGGCATTTTATGTTGCCTATAGATACTCAGGACCATCACACTGACATCTTAACTGATGTCTCCACTCTGTAAATATTTTACCCTAGACTTTTTCCAGTCCCAGACCTGGATGTATTTTTGTCATAACCATCACGGCTCAAGTGGCTAAAGTGAGAAATATATAATTTTGAGAGACTTGCACACAGTAACATTTAAGTGGAGGGTATATTCGTGGGATAAAGCTGACATAGATATACACACGCACACACATATATGTGTATATATATAAAATTTTCTTTAGAAAATAAGAAAATTTTAGAGTAGAAATAAAAATCAGTCATAATCATAGCACTGAGTATGTATTGGAGAGAGTTGGGTGGGGGTCAAAGGGAGGAAATAGATGATGGTCTAGGCCTTCTACCGCTTTTACCAACACAGTTTCTCCCCTATCTGACGTTTCATATGATGAAATCACACATGACATTTCATGTCCAGTAAAGTTTCTACTGCTGAAAAAAATAAAAGTTAAAAACCACTGTCAAGTTGCACAACGGAACAGTATACCGACCACGAGAATGAACAAAACACAATGATACACAACAACATGGATGAATCTCACAACTATAATGCTGAGCAAAGAAGTCAGGCAAAATAGAGCATGTACTGTATGATTCCACTTACAAAAAGTACAAAATCAGGCAAAATAAGTCTATGATGTTGAAAGTTAAGATAGTGGTTCTTTACCCTTGGGAGTAGTGATTAGAAGGGAGCATAAGGAAGGGTGCTTCTGGAGTTCTGGAAATGTTCTGTTTCTTGATCTGAGTGCTGGTTATATGGGTATGTTCAGTTTATGAAAATTCACTGAACTGCACTTATATATGCACTTTTCATATGTGTGTTTTACTTCAATAAAAAGGTAAACACACATATACACATAGCCAAAGGTTGGCTACTAAGGTAAGATTGTCATGTAGTTTGGAAGTCTACTGACACGAGGAAGGTTTAAAGATCTACTGGGAAGAGGAAGGTGGAAAGAGAAATGTGGAGTGTTGGTGGTCTTTAAAACAAATACGCGGCTCTCTAGTGTAGGTACACATGGGGCTTCCATGTCTGCCCTCCACGTTGAGCCTCTGATCCACCCCAATCTCTGAGGTCCATTCTCATCCGTACTTTTGAATCTCAAACACACCTGTCTTTAAGATGCACAAAAGATGTTCAACAAACACATGTTGATCCATGGCCATATGTTAGACAAACAGGCATTCAAGTAGATAAAGAGATAATCTCCATCTTAAAAATCTTGCATTAAAAAACTTGATTTAGGGGCCTGCCCTGTGGCATAGCAGTTAAGTGCACATGCTCTGCTGCCAGCAGCCCGGGTTCAGATCCCGGGCACGCACCAATGTACCACTCCTCAGGCCATGCTGTGGTGGCATCCCATATAAAGGAGAGGAAGATGGGCACGGATGTTAGCCCAGGGGCCAGTCTTCCTCAGCAAAAAAAAAAGAGGAAGCTTGGCATGGATGTTAGCTCAGGGCTGATCTTCCTCACAAAAAAAAAACCAAAAAAAACCTTGATTTATTAAAGCAACAGTTTAGAAACAGCCTAAATGACCAACAATATGAGATTGTTTAATTAAATTATTTTAGATTCATACAATAAAATACTAGCAGTCATTAGAAACGATGTTTTATAAGAATATTTTAATAACATGTAAAATGTTCCCAATGCAAGTGGGGAGAAAACAGGTGAAAAAACATATTTTATAGTATGATAGCCAGATACGTATATGTAGCAGAAAAAAAAAAACCCTAGAAAGATACGAACCAAAATGTTATCATCTAGGCATGAGATGATGGGTAAGTTTTACTTACTTTTCTTATCTGAGTTCACTAAATTTGTCATCTGGACCATGCATTGTTTTTGTAGTAAAGAAAAAATTTGGTTTTTTAAAAATTAAGATCATTCAGTCTAGGAAAGGAAAAGAAAATATAAATATGAAAAGAGTAATTCAAATTTCAGAGAATATATAAGTACTGAGCACAAGTATTGTTATTAAATCTTGTGGCACAAAGAGGGAGCAAATACTAAGTCATCGGAGGTGGTGGGACTTCAGCTGAGCATAAATTCTAACATTAATGATAATAGATAACATTCAGGCAATCCTTGCCCTCTGCTGAGAACTGCTTCATTAGAATTTTCCATACATTACCTCACAATAACCTCATGATATAAGTCATAGTATTTCTCCTTTTTTTTTAGATGAGAACCTTTTAATACAGAGAAAATAACTTGTCCAAGATCCCATGGCTAGTAAGTTTCACAGCCAGTATTAGTAGAGCCCACATTTGTCTGATTCCAAAGACTGTGCTTTCCCCACCTTGCCTTCTTCCTTAGAAGGAGAAGCGAAATTCAGAAAGGTTACTTTTCTTTGTTCTCAGTCAGTGTGTATGTTTGGGGGTGGAGGAAGGTGGTGGTGACAAAAATGGAACCACTCAAGCAAGTAGCGTTTCCTTCACCAAATAGCCTTTTTGCTTGATATTAAGTTACTGGTCAGGAAAAATGGAAAAGTTCTTTCTGTGTCTAATTCAGCATAGGATATCATTATGCAGAGGCTCTGTTGCTTCTTTCAGAATAAAACGTAACATGACACTTGGGTTTAACTTTTAGAAGTGTACAGCCAAACTTTCTGGGTTTGTTGATATACATTGTCTTCCAAATTGTCTGCACTTGATTACCTAATAGGAGATGCTCTGCTCCCAAGCAGCATGGTGTTCATCCTCCAACTTTCTATAGAGCCTTCTGGGCCTCTTTATCAGATACCTTGCTAGTGCTACAAACTGAAGGATCTTTAAGAGGTGCAATGAGCTTATGCAGGTGGTAAATCTAAATCCATCAAAAATAAGATCTCTACCTCCCTAACGAAATGGATACAGAGAATGTGAGAGAGATATGAAACGCATTCACTCTTATGCATCACCCAGCTGGAGAGAAGAATTAAAATTCTGAGTATTTATCTAAACGGATGTAGCCATATCATTTGGCATATATTAGACCGGTTCAGATACTAGATCTTAATTTGTTTAAGAATAAGCTTTCAGCTTTATTATATTTTTAAGGAACCCTTCATATATATTGTCTACAAAAAAGTAGACCAGAATGACACTTTTTTTGTCTTTTGTTTACCAAATTGCAGTGTCAGGATAATAAATGCTGTGGTTGGAGTATGTGTGTGTTTCATTTCTCTTAGAGAATTCTGTACTTCAAGGGCTTCCCTCTTCAACATTGCAGATAAAACACTACATCACACTCTTTAGTGAAAGAGACACTTTCTCCTTCAAGATGCCTGTTCAGCTGTTCCACAGCTGAAGAGCTGGGAAGACTTAAATTACATTCTTTTTCCTGCCATTAAAAGGAAATAGGGGGAGGAGGGGGGACAAGAAACTTGCATCTGGTTCAATTTCTTTGCCAAATTCTTCATTTAATTGTTTTGTAATTTGAAGAAAACCACAAATGACAAGATGAAATTGCTAGGAATATAAATACAGAATTTAATTGTTCATGTCAAAATTTCAATTCCCAAACCATGGTAATCTGAGTCGCAGTTTTCCGACCAACAAACAAGACAAGCACTGGAGGCTGCTGCTGAGTTTGCTGAGTCCCTATGATCCCATCTCCTCCACCCCCACCAAGTTCACATAATGTCCTTCAGTCAGGAAGAGAGAGAGGAAGAGGGAAGTTGACTCCTCTTACTTCTATGGATTTCATCCCAACAGCTGGGATCCAAGACAAGGTTCCTCAAGAAAAACCATCAAGCCCACAATCCAAAATAAACCAGCACTTAAGCGCTAAACATTTCGCACTGGGCTCCTATAAGTTCAGAGCATCCCTGATAGCAATGAGGATCTCCTAAAGAGGGGCCTTTGTTTTGGTTAACAACATAAACTTCCCTAGACCCTGAAGCAATTTAGCCTAGTGGGGTTATTCTGGATTTTAAGTTAGGAAATGTATGTTACTCTCACACCAAGCTGAGTTTATTTCTCTTGTTCCACTGCCTGGAATAGTGTTACATCTAAAGTACATGCTCAATAAATCTGTTTGATGAGCAAATGCACGATAGAATGAGCCCTAGAATTTGATAAAGTAGTTGAGCAGACAAGCTCCTCAATTCTCTATTCTGTGTTCTTTTCAAGTCTTGTGAAGTCTCCAAATTCTAGCTTACCAAATCTGTATCTCATTCCCTTAAAGCTCTGGTTTTGGTTACATTAAAATCTGACAAAGTAATGGAGATGAAGATGTTATTGACTTAGAATGATTTAATTTGCCATCCAGTCCAGATAATTTTCTTTTTATCAGCCTGATTTGTAGTCAGAAATCTCAGGGTCTATTATAGAGTTAAAGGGAGACCATGTTGGGGGATGGAAGTACCTCTATGTGTCTACTGCCAATTGATTACCTTCTTTGAATCTGAACCTTGCAAGGGGGGATTAGTTCCTAATCTTGTTTCAAGGTGCTATTTTATAAGATAGTTTGTAGGAGTGATTGGTTACACTATAGAGTGAAGCAATTTAAATCTCTTTATGTAGACATATTCATAAATCATAGCACAAAACAACTAAAAGAGTCATAAGAGAGAAAAATCAAGAATTACTCAAGTCATGTGCATGATTAGGAAAAAGGATTATGAAAGGGACTTATTTATCCAAAAGATCCTTGTGGGATTTTAAAGGAAAGTAAATTCTATATACATACTTAAAAATACTTTTTTTCAACAACAGATAATAGACATGACTCATTACCTAATAAGACATGGAAAAGTCAAAATTTATATAAATACTTTTTGCCCCAAGAAAACTACATTCACAATTTTTCCTCTTTCTGATAATGGAAAAGTCCAGGCAAACCTTAGTTACCCATTCAATGTAGTCCATATTAGTGGCTCTCAATCTTCTTTACATTGAATCTCACCAATCTATCAAAAATCTTGTTTTCATTATGATGTGCAGAAAAAAAAGATCTTTTTTTCCTCAATAAGAAAATCTCTATTTTGATAGCTACCCTGCTATATTTTTCATGAACTTTAACTTTTAAGGATATCAAATACTGTAGTAAAAAATACTGTTAGGAATGAATTGTGTGGTTCTGGCTTTAACACTCAAATAATCGAAAACAATGGTATCATATGTTTTTAAGTTGCACTGTTATACTTTCCACAGACTTTCTGTAATATTTCACCATGTGGATTGTGTATTATGATACTAGTTTAGTAGTTAAGGTATGACAAAGGTTGTAAACTTTGGTGAGTGACTGCTTATTTGCTCCTCAATTCATCTCGATATACCACTATATTGAGAACCATTGCTATATTAGATGTTACAAACACCTCCTCCCAGCAACCTTTCCAGATTAGCTCCATTAATCACCCCTGCCCTCAGAGGTCTTCAGAGGGGAGAGCTAATTGGTTTATCTTCGGTAATACACTTCTCTGGTAGGGTAGTAGTCATCTTGAGGTATCTTTCTAAACATAGAGCCATCTACTCCCATATTATTCCAGAAACTGCCTGCCCCGTTCCCCTTCCACAGGCATGGACCCCAGTAGCCATTTCTGCAATGGATGATTATACCCTTACTGGCAAATTGGGCCAAAGCTGGACATGACACAAGCAGGGTGAAGCAATTCTCTTTCCTAGAAATCTGTAACTAGGACTGAGAGAAAATAGAATCAGGTTGTCTGTGTGGCTAGAAGTCAACATGTTGACTCAAACTGAGAGTGGCCAAATTCAGCCATGTGTACCAGAGATGCACAGAAAGTGAAGAATGAAACAGGCACGTAGAGACAGAGTTGAGAGAAAGGGAGAGATGGCGAGCATTCCTTTCAACTTCCTAGTTCTATTTGAAGCTTAAGATTCAATCAATTCCTGCTCTGGATTTCTATGAAACACTTCTATATCCCATAATAAATTTTCTTTTTCACCTTTTTTTTTTTTTTGGTGGGAAAGATTCACCCTAAGCTAATATCTGTTGTCAATCTTCCTCTTTTTGCTTGAGAAAGATTCTCCGTGAGCTAACACCTGTGCCAGTCTTCCCATAGTTTGTATATGGGTTGCCGCCATAGCATGGCTGACAAGAGATGTAGGTCTGCGCCCAGGATCTGAACCCGTGAACCAGGGCTGCAGAGGCGGTGCACGCTGAACTTAACTACCAGGCCACAGGGCAGACCCTCTTTTTTGCTTTAAACTAGCCAGGAATTAGTTTTTGTTACTTGCTACCTCAGTGTTCCAATGAATTCAGGTGATTTGCCCTTGGGAGGTTTTCAAAATATTGGCCTGATCTCTCTCATTTGACTGCCTGTTCTTCTAGGACCAGGGGTCAAGCCTCCTGCTTCTTTTGGTTGCTCCCATAGCCTGGTTCAGGGCTCTGTCTTCAGCCTGTGCTGCCAAGTGTCATGTGGGGAGGGATGGAGTGGGAGTGAAGACTAAGGGATTTCTCCTTGCATCCTAATCTCTCTGGGAACCATCTTAGTTCTTCTGAGCTGCCCCAACTTTCTTGGGGGAGAATTCAAAAACTATGCTTTACTTGATGTTCTCACGCTTCTCAATAACAAGTTTATATATGAGCATATTATATATAATTTTTAACTAGTATGTTGGTGGGAATTTTCCGGCAGTCATCTTCTGATGAATTCAGTGCCAGCTGCCAATTATCAAAGCTTTGTTTTGAATAGATTTAGTTACACAATGTGTAGAAGCCAGCTTTCCTTTTTTATGTTTCATATTTTATAGTTTGACTTTTGATTTACTTCAATCTTGGTATTTGGAGAAATTGTACCCTTGGCTTTAGAAGGAAAGTGTTGAAACCCACTTATTCCTGCCACCACCCATTGACTTTTGACGACTGTTTGCAAAGTGGTGGCTGCATTTTCTTCAGTGTCTTGGTGGATTTGGAATCACGGATCGTGCTTTTTTTTTTTTTTTTTTTTTTTTTATCTTGGTCCCATATTTTAAATCTATTCATTCTCTCCTTAGTGAGGAATCATGTCGAGATTCTAGATTAGCGGTTCTCTGCAAACTGCAGAATGTGTTAAAACCACCTGAAGCCCTTATTAAAACACAGATTTCTGGATTCCACCCCAGAGTTTCTGATTCAGTATATCTGGGGTGAGTTCTAATAACTTGTGTTTCTAATATGTTCCAAAGTGTTGCTATTGCTGCTGATCAGGACCACACTTTGAGAACCACTGGCTAGAGCACGAAAGGAAGAGCTGCTCTTGGCTTTCCCCATGTGATACTCAAATCATCAACTTTTGATTTTCCTCAACCACTAAACTAGTATCTTCATGCAAAACCCACCTGGCTAAAGTTTTTGAAAATCCTTGGAATCACCATGGTGCAACTCAAGGATATAAGGAGCTGTATTAGTGTTATCCAGAGAAACAGAACCAATAGGAGATATATACATGTAAAATATTATATTTATTAATAAAGATTTATTATAAGAAATTGGCTCACACAATTATGGAGGCTGAGAAGTCCCAAGATCTGCAGTTGGCAAGCTGGAGACTCAGGGGAGCTGATGGTGTAGTTCCAATCTGAGTCCAAAGGCCTGAGAACCAAGACAGCCAATGATGTAAATTCCAATCCAAGTGCAAGAGAAGACCAATGTCCATCTCAAACAGTTAGGCAGAGGAAGACCCCTTTTACTCAGCCTTTTTGTTCTATTCAGGTCTTTAATTGGATGGGTGGAACCCACCCACATTAGAGGGGGAAATCTGCTTTACTCAGTCTACAGATTCAAATGATAATCTCTTCCAAAATACCTTCATAGACACACCCAGAATAATGTGGGTGTGTCTACCAAATGTCTAGGCACCCCATAGCCTGGTCAAGTTGACACATAAAATTCACCATCACAGGAGCCATTGTTTTCATTTATTTGCATATTAAAGTCAGTACTCCTACTACAGCGTTTGATATTGTTAAAAATTAAAGTTCATGAAAAGTATAATAAGATAGTTATCAAAATAGGAATCTTTGTATTGAGGAAAAATAAAGACCTATTTTTTTCCATCATGATGAAACCAAGACTTTTTGTGTTTATTATAGACATTTTTATGTTGACTATAATCAAGTCAAGGCTACTATGAGGATTCTATCACTGTCCTTCATGTACAATACTATACTTTCTTGAATAGGAGAGAAAAGTGTGGAGTTGCTTCTAGTTTACCAGGAATTTCACTAACCCTCAACCTACTATATTTATGATCTTTACTGATCCACTGTTAACTTGTGTCTATTTAAATACTTGTATTTCCTCATACTCTTTTACTTTGTGGAGCGGAGAAGGCTTTTGAGGGTCAAGATATGGCTAGCCTTTGGGAATACGTTATAAGTGAACATCATGAATGTAAGGGAAGAAAAAAGGCTAAGATCTACTGCCTCATAAGACCAATTGCCACTTCTCTCCCCTCGGATTTCACTAGGTATTGACAGGAATTATAACTTATTCTAGGTGATCTGTATGTCTCCATCATGGATGTGGCAGGGTTGCTAGGCAACATGAGTATACAAGTAATGGGTCTTAACTTTATCCCAGATGCTAAAAAAGATATAGGAGTAGAAGGAGTCCCAAGTACTGCAATCTAGAGCCTTCACCTTGCCAAGGAGGTGATAGACCTGGGGGCTGGAGGCAAAGAGTGAGACTAGGGAGATGAAGGGTGAGGACGTGAGTCAGAAGTTCCAGTGACCACATCAGTCTACCTGATGCTGAACAGCATGTGAGGCAAGATTCTAGGTCCAGCAATCCAGTGCTGAAGGGAGCAAGGAAGGCTTCATAAGGCCTCATCATTCATTCATTCATTCATTCAACAAAGAGGTGTTGAGAGTCTCCTGTGTGTCAGGCACCGTGTTAGGCACTGGGAGATCATGAGATGAACAAGCCAGACGTTCATCTACCCAGAACTTAGACAGTAACAAGGGAGTCAGGTCAGGAAGGATTAATCATCCAATAAATGATTTAACTCCATTTCTGCTGTTATTAATGAGAAACACAGACGTTTGGGCAGTCAGGAAAGGCTTCCAGGAGAAAGCAAACTGTTTAAGCTGAGGCTTAAAGAAATGAGAAGAAATTAATTAGGTTTAGAGGAGAGGGCTGAGGAGAAGAGGTAAATGATAGGAGAGTGTTCCAGGTAGAGGAAACAGCAGGTATGAAGTACCTGAGGCGGAAAGGAATAACAGGGTGTTGGTGAATGGATGCATAGGCTGGATTTCAGCCCCCACTCACCCCCACAGCCAGAGATCCTTGTGCTGGATACAATCTACTAACCTACCAGTAACCTCGGTGCCGTATTCAATGGCAAATTCCCTATTCTCATTTTATTTGGCCTCTCAGTTGTATTTCATACCAATCAACTCCACCTTCATCTTGAAATGTTTTCATCTCCAGATTTCCATGAGCCTACACTCCACTCATCTTCCTTTTACCTACACCAGTCCTTCTCAGCCAGCCTCCATGTGATAGCGTATCCAAAGGTTCAGGCTTCAGTCCTCCTCTCCTTATTCACACACTCTCCTGGTGATTATTTCTGGACCCAAGGCTTTACATCTCAGTATGGTGCTGATGTCTTCATTATTATTTTCAGCCCTGACTTCCCCTGGAGCCACACATTCTTGAATCCTACTGCTTATGTGACACCTCTACTTATGTGTCTAATACACATTACTTCATACACAGCATGAATTAAAGATATCTTAATTCCCCACCCCACCCCCAAACCCAACCTATGCCTCTTCTTTCTCTCCCATCTCAGGAAATGACACTTCATTCATTCAGTTGCTTGGGCTAAAAACCTAGGAATTATACTTGATTCTTTTCTTTTTCTGACCCCACAGTCGCTCCCTCAGCAAGTCCCATCAACTCTACATCTAAAATATACTCCAAAATTTTGCCACTTCTCACTCTCTCTGCTTCTCCCCTCTTTGCCAATGCCACCATCACCTTATACCTGGAGAGAGGCAACAGCTCTTCACTGCTCTCCCTGCTTCTACCTTGCCCTCTAGAATCTCTATTCCACAAAGCAGTTAGGAGATTCTCTTCCTTGCAAAATTGATTGCATAATGGATTTCTATGTCAACCAAAGTAAAATTCTTACCATGCTCTACAAGGTCATATTCGGTTTGTCCCCTGACTACCAGCCTCAGCTCTCAACTCCTCCTCCAACTCTTCTCACCCACTAGAATCAAGTCACATGATGTCTTTCTGTTTATTACACTCACTGTGCTTATTCCCATCTGAGGGTCTTTGTGCCTGCTCTCCTCTCAAGGAACATGATTCCCCAGATATGCCCACCCTGGCTCATCTCGCCACTCAGGCCATGGCTCAGGGAAGAGGGTCTTACTTTTACTAGCCCCTCCCTCCCCCCAGTCAAGCACTGTCCCAGGACTTGCTCTCATTCTCTTACAGGTTCATCACTACCTGAAATTCTTATTTATTTTACTTGTTTGTCTCTGTCTCTGCCCATCATCCTCTAGAATATAAGAATCTTGAAGGCAGAGAATTGGTCTTACTAGGTGCTCCAGCACCTAGAAAACTACCTGGCTCTTAATAGATGGTCAACAAACAACTAGGATGAGTAAATGACTGGATTTTTGCTACTTGACATGTTATAAGCAAGGCTTAAAAATATTAAATTCCCAGAGAATTGGACTGATGATTGTCTATATCAAATCTAGATTGTAATGCATGAAAGAGTAGGTGGTTTCTAGGTGTACAACCATACCTATACTGTAAACATAGAAAAGGGTTGAGTGTACAGCATGTGGCTGATATTTACAGTTAGTAGCTCATTGGAAGGGAGAATATTGAAAAGAACATGGGCTCGTGACGTCAAGAGACCTGGATTTTAATCCCATTTCCAACTTTTGCTATGCCAAGTCACAAACCTTTCTTATGTGATTTCATCAACTGTACAATGGAAATCATATCACCTGACCTGTGAGTCTGTAGTAAGGATTAGCCATATGTACAAAAAGGCATAATATGAAACCTGGCACATGGTAGATGTTCAGTAAACCATGCTGGGTATGGCAGTGGTATTGATATTATGGCTGTCATTGACTGAAGCTGTGAGAATACGATGGCTAACCTAGTCACTTTTTCTTCCTTGCCCTTGTATTTGTTTTTATTGATTTCTATTTGCCATTTAATAGTCCACTTTTCTCTCAAAATTCTATTCCAGACTATCTCTTCTGTGTCCTTCGTCCTCTATTCCAGTCTGTGTCTACATTCTCATCACCTATTCACGGAGGTATACAATCCTTGATGTGTTCATTCAATTTATTCATCAAATATTTATTGAATGCTTACTGTATGCCAGATTTCAAGCTTCAGCAACAAACAGTACCACCTGAAGTTATCACATTGGGTCAATCATATAAGCTCTTATGTAAATAAGGGTCAAGATTAGTACATCTAAGGGGTAGGAGCCAAGCCTAATGGCATAAGACCTATATAGCAAATACTCAATAATATTTAATGACTTGGAAGATTGCCCCTTATAGTGGAAAATATAGGGGATTTGGAGCCAAATAGACCTGGGTTAAAATCCTAGCATTACTACTGATTACCTGTGTGATCTGAAATACACCTTCTTCACTTTTACATCCCTCCCACCAGCACCACTGACACCTTTCTTTTGCTCTAAGGTTCAGCTCTGGGAAGCCTTCCCTGATGACCACAGTCCAAGTTAGTCCCCATCCTCTGCACCTCCAGAACCCTGGGTTACCTGTGTCTTAGCACCTATCCCATCTAGGATTACATGTCTGTCTCCACACCCAATTTTTAAGCTCCTTGAGGAATGGAAAATCACATTTGTGTTTCCATCTCCAGCCTCTTAGCACACACAGTGGTCAGTGAGTGTCTAAACTGGTCCCAGTGAAATTTGTTCTTTTTACATTGCCCCATTCAGTTTGCACACTCTTCACTGCCCTGGTGCATTAGTTGTTTTGGAAGCATCACTGAGACATTATTTGAGTGTTTGACCTTCCTAACTAAAGTATCCGCTCTCCAAGGACAGGGCCCCCATCTTCTCCTTCATGTTTATCACTCCTGCTGACGTGTGCTCTGCTCTGGTCTGTGTAAATGTCCCCTGTCCATATTGTTGACTAAGTGTTGAGCAAGTAACTCTCCAAATGTTAAATCCTTTTAGGAGGTCAGCAAAATCCCTATTTTGCCATTTTCCTTGTTCTTTGAGGACAAAAGAATCCTCCAAGAATTTCTTTTACGCTGTTCACTTGCCATCAGCCCCAGATGACCTCCTCAAAGGCACAGCCTCTGTAGGTAAAAGGTATTTGTTCATCTTTATGAATGTCAGTCTCTTGACATTCATGGTAAATAGACAAGTTCTCAGTCTCTTGACATTCATAGCAAATAGACAAATCCTTCAGTAAATGACAATGGTCCCCAGCATCAGATTAAAAACTCTTGGGGATAAACACTCAAGGGTAGTCTTGGTTCAGGCTCAACTTTCAAAGGCTTTGTAATGTGCTTACCTACGAAAAAAATGTATAATACCATCACCTGTTACAGCCTCAACAGCAGCATTTTTAGAGCCTTCATCTATATTTAAACCTGCTCTTGCTTAGTCAGGAGCAGAGATGTTGCCTGCCAGCATTTCCAAACAGCAAGAAAGATGCAGCAGCTTCTGGTATAACAAGCACAGCTCATGAGGGCTGTTTCTTTGGTATTCATCACCGCTTTGGTTTGCTAGGTGATGCTGATATTACGCACCAATGGAGTTGCCATTTTGGTGACTTTCTCCCCAATCCTCAACAAACACAAGGGCCTCAGACCTCCCAGTGCATCTTTTAAGCAGCAATCTGTTCATTATTCGTTATTGAATTAACAAATATTTATTGGGTAGTTACTATGACTTGAGCACCTGCTACTATTCTAGAAGTAGATTGGTGTAACGGTTAAAAGCATGGACTCTGGAACCAAATTACCTGGATTCAAGACCCAGATGTCCCACTTATTAGCTGTGGAGCTTTGGGGCAGCTTACTTAACCTCTCTGTATTTCAGTTTCTCCATTAGTCAAAGGAGGATAACAATACCTTCTTCACGGGTTATTGTGAAAATTAAGAGTTAACTTCTAAAAGTGCTTAGAACTGGTTAATAATGGCTGTTGTTAGTATTACTACTATGTCCCTGGCCCTGAACAAGGCCCTGGAGATACAGTGATGAACAACTTGTTAAAGTTCTTGCTTAGATTCTATTGAGAGAAATTAATGAAATAATTATGCTAATGATTGTATACAGTAATTACAAATTAAGATAAGCGTATATAGGAAAGGAATGTGAGGGCGTAATCACAAAAGAATCTGTCCTGAACCTGAGTATTACATCTGTGTGCTACATAATCTGTAAGCATTAGCTACGTAACAGGGAGGTGATCATCCCAGACTGAGGGAAGAGCACATACCAAGTTGCAGGAGTGCAGGTAGGGAGTGGTAGGCTAGGAAAGAATGGAGCAGAAGAGCTATAAATGGTCCTTCAAGCCGTGTTAAAGATTTTAGTCTTTATCTATCTGGGAATAAGAATTCACTGAAGGATTTCAAACAGGTGGGAACCTCGTATTTAATTTGTGTTTGAAATGGGTACTTTGGCTGCACCTTAGAAAATGGATTAGAGAGGTGCCAGAAAATAGATGTGATGAGACTGCTTATGTGACCATTTTAAAGATCAAGGCAAAAGAAGAAGGTAGCTTGGATTACAATGGTGTAAGGAGAGATGAAGATAAATAGACTAGATCCTTCTCATGTCACCTGGTATCTCCTACCCTTGGAATACCAGCATAAACTTTGCCTAAGGTGATGGAATGTTTTATTTTTGTAAACCTTCAACTGGACTCTAAATATTACCAAATCTCCTAATGGGAGGGATAGGCCACCAACTGATATTAAAATGTTCAGAAATTATTTGCTAGAAGCATGGGATCTTCCGGTGGTGCTAAGAAGCCAAAAAAATAGATACATACTCAGGGAGAAGAGAAGGAAGGGAATGTTGAAAGAAATTATAAATTCTGTTCTCATGAAATGAAAATAAAAGTGCTCCAACGAAGTGTGTTAGCTATGACTTTCCCAAAGTTGGATGAGTTTTATGGGAGGAGCACAGCCCTTTGGCACCTCCAGTGGAAAAGCTCATCTCCCTGGATATGGTGAGACCTTGCTCTTGCACGAAAGCAGATCTTGGCTAACATTTCACAAGCCTGTGTTGACAGTTTTCAGATAGGAAACTTTCAAAGACAGGGATTTGGAAATGGGTCTTAGCCAAAGTGCCTGATGCGGGAAGAAAACATTTGGAATTAGATTAGAATCTTCCCATCTACTACCAGGAAATGGAGACAGGATAACAACTCTTATGGTACAAGACATTGACATGACAAGAGGGAGAAAGGAAATAGCCTAAATCTTGTTGAGCACGACTGTATAATAGGTTCTTTACCAACCTGGTGCTTATTTAATCTTCATGACAACATTGGGGTATTTGGTGGTATCTTTATTTTTTAAATGAAGAAATTTAAGCTCAGAAAATTTAAATGTCTTCTTCAAGGTGACTCAGCCTGGAAATGCAGATAAGATTAGAACCTACTGCCATCTGGTCCTCACACTCATTCTCTTGTTACTATATGAGACCTCTATGTTTATGGTATTGTTTGCCCAGTCTTATTGGCTAACCTGGGCTTCTTTATACAGACTTTCCCCCCATCCCTCTCTTGGAAGTCTTAGTATTTCCCTTCGGGAGTAATGAGAAAGCAAGGCAAGTAAGAAGGGGACATCAACAACACTACTACTTTTTTGTTTCTCCAGCACCAGAGCTTAGGGCTGCATGACAAAATCCTGAAAGAAGGAGGAGAAAGATATTTTATAAGAAATCAACAGTAAAATGGGTTGGAAACATCATCATTTATGGGTAATATTTCATAGCATTGAAATTGGTACCAGGTGCTACTTTATGTGGTCTAGTGGATTTACTAAGGGAACATTGTGATTAAAATGGGGTGCACCATTCCTTTTCTTCCCTTATGGTCTCTACCTTGTGTCCCCCATATGCCCTCCTGGTCCCAGCCTCCTTTTGATAAGCTTCTTGTCATCAGAATTGTTAATGGTGGTTTCCTCACTGGGGTATTAGCTGGGTTATGTGGAGTGCAAACATTCTCTGGAAGGAACTAACTGCTTGAGTCACAGGAAAACGCCATAATCAGATCTGTAACAGCTGTAGCAAGGATGTGTTGGCAAGTTATATTGAAATTCTAGGATGAATTAAAAATGTGTATCTTTCAGTTCTTAGGTCTGAATCTTAATCTTGTACCCTTTTTTAAAAATCTTTTTCCTGTTGTACATTAATGAGTGGATAGTTCTCTTCTCCTCTATTTCTATAAATCACATCCATAATTTTAGCCATTTCACTGTCTCATCTCTATTATTAGTGATTTAATATTATTTTAAAATCAACAATTTTTTTATACTTAGTTTCATCTTAAACCTATGGGACATGAGATTGGTAGTAGTTTTATTCTTCTACTTGCGTTAGTATAAATGCATAACTATTCTTTCCATTTACTATCCAAATTAACCTTCCATTAGATCAATGATATCTGTACTACGTTAAAGAAATTTCTTATACAGTGAAAAGAGGCCATCCCTGCCACTTCTAGCCCATGTGACTGCTATCATGTTCTTTCCCCCTCCTAACATCAGTCTCCCCATCTGCAAAATGGGAAGGCTACTACCTACCACCTAGAGTTGTTATGAGGATTCAGGGAGAGAATCAGTTATGGCTAAAATTTATCTAATTTCTACTGTGTACCAGACACCATACCATGCCTTTGATGTACATGCTTTCCTATTTAATCTTGAAAATTATCCTATGAGGAAAGTACTACAAACCATGTTCATTTTACAAATGAGGACTCTAAGGCTTTGGGCTGTTATGTAACTTGCCCAAGGTTCCTCTTTCATCAAGCGGTAGAGTGAGAGTTTGACCCCAGTTCTGCCTGACTACAAAGCCTACACTCCTGACCAATTACTCTACACCATCAGTGTGTCTGGTACCCTGCTTGGCACCAGTAAGTGCTCAATAACCATGTACTCTTTTCCATTTGTTTGGAGATATCAATTCACATTGTTCCATCAAGGGTGCTAGATTCTTCCTGACCAGAGCTGCCTTCTTCTCCCCTCATGACCACCAGTACCATGTTACACAGAGCTGATGCTAAAGAGCTATTTGTGAATGACTTACTTAGCTGAAGGCTCTATGAATCACCTCCCACGTTTGCCTAGAGGAAGACCATTTTCACATCTCTTTAGTGACGCTGAGACAGGCTGATTGTAAACAGAAACTATACAAGCCTGAAGCACTCACCAGCTGGTGGGGTCTGAGAGTCTGGTTTCCTCTTTTTTCTCACCAGCTGAAGACTTCAATCTCCAAAAAGAAAGCTTTTATAGACATTTTCTGTTGTGTACATTTTCAGAGTGAATTAGGAATCAAGATTAGGTTTTCATAGGGAAGTGGGGAAAGATTGCATTTGGGTACTTGGTATTTGGGGAAGGATAAAGGACAATATTGAGGTGAGAAAAGGGCATGTCTAGAGGAGACAGACTTTGCTTCCTTCATAATTTCACACAGAACTCTTCCCTACCCTGGCTAGCTTCACTCCTCTGATATAACTAGTTATTAATCTTTTATGTTTTATGATCTGATCTGATGCAAGCTATTGGTCCTCTTTCTAGAAAAATGCATGCCTGTACATACACATGAATTTGCACGCAGTTGCAGGGACTAAATGGACGGTCCTAAGAATCTATGGACCTCCCCCCACCTAGGTTAATAAGCACGAGCTCTGGGTAATCCCTCCAGGGAACGATGACAATCCTTTTGCAATGTCTTATATGATACAAAAAGCTTGGTGTTTGTTTCTTAGGAACTAGAGTTGTTAGGAAGCACTCCAAATCAAGTCTTCAGTGTTGACATTTTCATTAAAAAAGAGTTACAATAACAGTAGAATTTCTTGCTTTGGACAATATACTAATATCCTACTGTAGCATTTAAACAAGAAGAAAAGAAAAGATAAAAAGAGAGACAGAGAAAGATGGCATATCGATTATTATAATTAAACATCAAAAATCTGCCCATTTAAAAGTAATTTTTCTCTGTATACATTGATGCACAACATAGAAATAAGACCAATGATGAAAGGAAAAACTTAAGTAGCTCTCACAAAGGGCCAGGCATTATTCCACGTACTTTAGCTAATATGTGTGATCTTGTTACCCCTTCCTCCATGAAAACTACAAAAGAGGGAAATATTTTCTTATTCCTAGGTGAACATAATCCAGGGTGGGAGGGGGATTGAAAGTACTCCATTAAAACGACTGAAAGTGTGCATTACTACATTGTTATGATGATTTATTGAGTAAGTTCTCATGTCTCCATGGACATAAAGGGATCCACTTAACTGGCCACTCAGTAGAGACGCCCAAGGATTCCTAACTGTCCAAAGTTCATGTCACTGGCAGCAAGTGGGTTAACTTTCCAAGGCCTGACTTCCCTCAGAGAAATCCTGTGAAGCAAAATGCCTTGCTTGCCCCCATTGTTCTCTAGGAAAACTCTCGTTTTCCACCTCGGTTGGTATGTTGCAAACACTTTATCCCAGAGACACTGGGGGCCGTGGGGAATGGAATGTTGCCCATGAGCCAGATGTTTGTAAACCTTAGCTCTGAAATGTGGCACAATACCACAAACTGTCAAGTTGTGTAAAAACTAAAGCAAAGACAAAAACAGAATGTAATATTTACCAGATGAGATTTTTTGTGTGTGTAATCTTGCTGGAATTTTGGGAGTATCCAACTCTCATACATTTCAAAATGGGCCTTGCGTCCCACCCCATCCTACCCCCACTCCCCACTCCTGGTTTCTCCCTCCTGCACAGGGAAGGAGAAACTTATGAAAGTGAAAAGCTTTGTCCAAATAAACAATGAGCTTGATATAGCCCTAGGCAGTTAGCTATACATTGAAAGATGTACAGGACTTTTTTGGCCCCATCTCAGAGGGAGAGTCCTGAAAATATTATTTCTGGAACAATTTTCAAAATTAATGCTCGACAGTGGGATATTGTGCGTGTTGGCAATTTTTATTCAGCATGAGTAGTTAAGCAGTTATATAAGCTGTATGTTCATTAGCTCATCCAAAATTTTAGCATGTATAAAATAAAACTAGATTCAAACGAGAATTTCCAGTCACGTGCAAGATAATATTTTTCTCCATATGATTGTTAATGTAATTTCCCTATGTGTGTACTCTGACACAAATGAGCACCCTCAAGAAACCAATAGAGGATACCTGTTTAAAGGAATTTAATTTAGAAAGAATCAGAATGGAAAGAAATAGGAGAATTTTAAATGCATCTGGAACACAAGCCTTCCAAAGAAGCATCAGGTTATTTTGATTTTAATTTCTAAAAGTAGTTTGAAGAGTTACATCATGAGTTCTCACTGCCAATGAGTATTCTTTCTGTTGAGAGAGGAAGCAAGAAACTTGATTCAGAGGCTTCATTATGACATATTTGTGAGTTCTGAGTCTAGGCCACCAGGTTTGTACCATGTTCCCTCTCCCCCGTTACAGCGGGTTAGAGCAGACGTAGACTCATGCCCCAGGGGAGCCAGGCCATGGATTAGGTGATGACTAATCCAATTCTCTCTTTCCCTTAAAAATCTGAACTAAGAGGCCCAGTGCCCGCGATCAGACAATGGCAGGTCCCTAAATTGAAAGGTCACATTCAGATGGGAATGTGGTGGCCTTTTTCAGCCAGTTGTAAGCTAGAGGATTAGCAGAGAAAGCCAATCTGCCCAAAGAAGAGGGAAGTTTGATCAGTTGCACAGAGAAAAGGATATAAGATGACTTGTTCCCAGAAGGAGAAACATGGTAAGTGTGGATGCCTCACAAATGGATGGTTTTCCATTTCCAATCCGTGTGAGGCCCAGAAACAGGTCACTCTCCTTTGTTCAAGCTAGCTTAGGTAGATGGCTCTCTGCGACTAGAACTCATTTAGGTCCTTCTTATGTAGATACCAGTCTCCAAAAACAATTTGATTGTAATACAAAGTTCCGGCACCATAAAACCCAACACTAGAAAAAGTTGCCAATTATTTCACTTATCGTGGTTAAGAAAATTTAAAGTTTAAATTTTTACTAACAGAGATGGGGATCTTTTTTCATTGTTGTTTACTTGGCTTATTTTTACAAAAGTCTTTTACACCCTTATGTGACACTGGAGTGCAACAATGCCAGTACAAGAAACGGATTTGCTGGGGAAAGCATAGTGACTGTGCTTGGCGTGAATATATGCTTAATAATTGTGTATTGAATGAAATTTGTGCCATGACACAAGATAAGCAAGAGTAGGGTGGGTTTGCAAATAAAACTGCTAATAGCTACCTTCCAATTCCACCATAGATGGTTGATTTCAATTCTTTTTATCCAGCTGTGTTGAAGTAAGTGAAACTGTAAGTGTTAATAGCAAATGAAATGAAATAGATACTGTACATGTGCATTATGGGAACCATAAACTCTGTGACCTTAGCAAAAGATTCTAGAGGAGAAGAAAAAGATCCCCATGGTATACTAGTGGATAATTTGAAAGAAACTACCTTACTTTCAAGTCCCATTTTTGACTAATGGAGGCTCTGATGACAAAAGATCATGCTGCCACTTTGAGAGGTCAAGATTCTAGTTTCAAATTGCAATTAAAATGGATTTCTACATCACCAAACCCTCCTACCCCTTACCCAGCACCTCCTTTCTCCAACCCGGTCCCTGGATTTCTCATTTACGATGTTGCCTTCCCAAATGCTGAGAAGTGAGTCTTTTTGCAATTTAGCACACAAATTAACAATGAATACTGTTGGCTGACACTTATGTGCTGAGAACCCTGCTAAGCACTTCATATTATTTTATCTCTTTAAGAGTCACAGCAAATGTCCAGGGTGATGGACGTTTTCCTGATCTCTCTTCTACAGGTGAGGAAAGTGATGCTCCCAGAGGTCAGGTTACATACCCCAAGTCACACAGCTGGGATTTCCCCCCAGATCTGACTACACAGCCCATGTCGTAAACAGCTAAGCTCTTCAAATTACATAGTTGTGTGCTTGAATCATGAAAGACGCAGTCTCGGGGTTACCTCTGATATCAGATATTTTTCCATAAATGACCAAGAACCTGGATCAGAAAGCTGTAGATTCTCTAGTTGAGAAAACACTGGTTCTCAGTTTAGGCAGTATGATTTTTCGTGTGCCCACTAACACGAAATGATCTTGAAATTTTTTTCTATAAAAGGACAAAATCACTCGTTATAGTATTATCTATGGCAGCTTAGATTGAGTTAAGGTATAATAAATGTTTTATAAGTTTTAACTACAAAGGTTATTCAACTTCACATAAACTAACATACATCCCTTTAGACTTTATGCTCTGAGACTGTCTTACCGTAAACTCCCATTCAAGGGACCTAGGACAGACCTACCTCCTGTGTGATTCTGTGTGGTAGTGAGGCTCAAACAGTAACATAACAAGACCCTCTCTAAACAAACGCAGAATTCTTTGGATTTACCGGGTTTTTTTCTTTTTTTCCAGAAATTATTAAGAGAGATAGTTGATCTCTTTTAGAATAAATTGAGGCCATTTTTGGATATCCATTTTCCAAAAAAACAAAAAGTTCTCACATTCTGGTTTCCAGTTTGTTTTTAACCTTATATCAAAGTTTTATCTTAAATGCCAGGATAAAATTTAATCGATAAGATATGTTAAAAATTTTTCC